>NC_060138.1:740971400-741278234 GCF_021461385.2 Schistocerca piceifrons
GGTAGATCACATAACTAATGAGGAGGTATTGAATAGGATTGGGGAGAAGAGAAGTTTGTGGCACAACTTGACCAGAAGAGGGGATCGGTTGGTAGGACATGTTCTGAGGCATCAAGGGATCACCAATTTAGTATTGGAGGGCAGCGTGGAGGGTAAAAATCGTAGGGGGAGACCAAGAGATGAATACACTAAGCAGATTCAGAAGGATGTAAGTTGCAGTAGGTACTGGGAGATGAAGAAGCTTGCACAGGATAGAGTAGCATGGAGAGCTGCATCAAACCAGTCTCAGGACTGAAGACCACAACAACAACAACAACAACGACTTCCAAAAGCAAATGTCCCATGCGCCTAGTTTCAAGTACCATTCCACTTTCAAAGCCTGTTAATTGCCGTCGTGCGGCCATAGTCACGACGGAAGCCCATTCGCATGAATCACCGGAGTACAAATGACACCTGCTGACGTTTTCTACACGGCCGTGAACACACTATTAAGTGGACTGCACTTGTCAATATAGACTAACCATTATGCGCCCACGTGTCCACACTTCAACACTGTACTTGCTGCCCACAGGAAAATAAGCACTAATGGCTTGCTCTTACCATTGTACTCGGTGGTACTAACCAACCTAACACATATTACTCTTAACAGCTATAATTATTAGTCTGAAAATGAAGTAAATACTGATGTAATGCTGTTCAGTAAACAGTCTCCAGCCACCAATAGAAATATCTGCACTTTACTGCACTTTACAACCTGTATTAAGGTACCATTTATCGCAATATCTGCACCTGTACCCCTAATACCATGTATTATAACGTCCTTTCAAGTTCGGTCATTTTCCAATATTTATTACCACGACGCTCTCTCTAAGCGTATTTCCATCATTCGGTCCCTGACAACTATTTGTACATCAAGCATTCATTTATAGATTTCTTTGAAGTGCGAAACATTTTTTTGCTAGATGTGCTAGTGATACTTCGGAACATAGTCACTGCCACATTCAGTAAAATATTATTTCGCTCTTCACACGAATCAATAATAAAAATTAATGTTTAAATAATGGTTAGGCATCTGATGATGGTAACATCCTGCCGAAATCCACCTTGCCAATAATTTTTGTAAATTAAGCGTGACTTAAGACACGAAATTGTTACGATGTAGAGAGTCTTCCTTTCTGTACCACTGCCACCAGGAGAATTAATCTCACAGATCCATAACAAATTTCTTGCTAACCGCTCGGTGATAACTTTTCCATGTTGTACTTCGGTTTGCGGCCACGTTGAGAAGCTGTTATACTTAGGATTTATAATTTACAATTAGTAAAACTCCGTTAACTATCACAAATATCGAAATTTAAGATGGTTTCTGTATTGATGTATGCTCCGTATTGCCATTAAATTATCGCAATAGTTAGCACTAGCTCTTTAATTTCAGTGCTGTCAGATATAGGCATAGGCGATAGAAAAATAAAAAAGGAGATGTACGTTGCTCGCTTTCACTCCAAAATGTCATACGGGATCACTTTTGGGTAACTCATCAAGAAAGATACAATACACCGAGTCCCAAGGCGTATGATGTGAATTACTTGAGGTGTGAATTCAAGTGAGACCTGGAGGGGACTGTTCAAGGAACAACGAATACTAACAACAACTTCTCGGTAAATTTTCATTCTTTAATGAAATCTGTCGAAAAAAAAAGTTGAAAACCGTTTTCTATTTGATGAAGTATGTCTATATTAGCCTATGAAGTATCGTATGCAGTATATTTGAACGTTTCTACATCTACCTCTACATCTACATCTATACTCCGCAAGCCAACTGACGGTGTGTGGCGGAGGGTACCTTGAGTATCTCTATCGGTTTTGTGTTGATTTTTAAATGACACTATGGTTCAAATTTTTTACTTATTTTTCATCTTTCTCATCACATATGTTGAAGAATTTTAGCATGTATATTCTCTTGTAAAGATGAATTACATGTTTTTGATCCTACGACGTTTTCTTGATGTAAATACACGGCCCAGTCACAATATTGCGGCCATCGTCTAAGTTCGATGTGAACGTGCAGTAACCTCTCACAGGCGGCAGGAAAAGGGGGGGGGGGGTTATATAAAGCGCGTCGGTACGGTGAGATGCGGGATACAGTGCACTCGGTTTCGTAATACGGAAACGGAGGAATTTATCTGACGTCCAGAAGGGCATCATCATTCTTTTTCAGGCCAAGGGTGAAAGTATTTCCAAAACGAGTACATCTGAGAACTGTTTATATGCCGCCGCGGTTAAAGTACACCGTGCATCGCGTAATGGCTCTATTCAAAACCAGCACCGAGATACACCACGTGCCATAGATGACAGGGGGGAACGACGGTTGCGAAGATGTGTGGAGGCGAACTGACGAGCAGCTGTTAAGCAACTGACCGTCCAGTGTCTTCTGAACGACCGCTCAGCGTATGGGTCTGCACAGCATGCGCCTAGTTCATGCATCCATGCAGACTGCTGACTGTTTGAAGCGTCTGAGGGCAAACACACGGCAACAATCGTCGGAAGGGTCTAGGGCGGAGGGTATTCCCTGGGTGATCTCGTCATTCTGGAAGGTACAATGGATCAACACAAATATGCATCCGTCCTTGGGGACCGTGACCACCCTTACATTCAGTTTGCCTTTCCTGGGTACGGTGGCATCTGCCAGCAGGACAATGCAATGTGTCACGCAGCTCGCAGTTTACGTGCCGTGTCTGAAGAGCACCGGGCTGAGTTTCCTGGCCTCCCCTGGCCAGCAAACTTGCCAGATTTAAACCCAATCGTGAATATGTGGGACCAGCTCTATCGCGCTGTTCACCACATTGATCCTCATCCGAGAGTGCTGCTGGCTACGACTCTGGAGCCGGCACGGCTTCACAACGCTGTCGGCACCTTCCAAAACATCACTGACTCTCTTCCTGCACGTCTCGCAGCAGTCCGAAAAAGTGTGCTTATTCAGGCTTTTGACAGCTGGTCACAGTATTGTGACTGGACAGTGCACATATTAATTATTTTCGTTTCTATGACATGTTCTATGTGTAAATCAGTGTTATGCATTTTTGTAATTACGGAATATTCAACATGTAAATTTGCGTTCCGTATTTTTTTCGTATGTCATGTTCTGCTCACCCGAGAGCCTCTTCACGTTGAAACCATAGAACTACTAGCACATCTATTGGCCTACATAAGTATTTTACTCATTCATTTCCTTGTCCGGTCAGCATTTCCAGAATGTAGCAACTCCGATGGCCTTGTTGTTTCTCTTGATCAGGTCCTGTGTTGTGCAGGGTTATTTACTATTTCTGCGTTGACCAGTGGTGGAAGAATAAGCCGCTGCTAATGTCCAACGTTGCCCCGGGTGCGACCGACTGCACTGATTTTTCATTGTGTAATCCGTACAATCTTACCAACAGTAAGTGATCGTGCACGTCACTGTACCTGTTCACACCCGTAAGCGGAGTACTAGGGTAGTAAACTAGTTAACATCAAGTATTTCGCATCAGGAAATTTGTTATAAATTTGAATATTTTGATACAGCCAGGGATGAACAAGAATGTTAATCAGTAATTTGTCTATCGGCTGTTTTTCTTTATTATATATGGGCCTCTAATTTTCTAGATTTTAATCAGAAACCGCATTGCCACAGCCCCAAATAATGATTTATTATCCACTAATTATGCGTTCCATACCATTATGGTACCTAAAGTCAAATAATTGACTTTCATAATGCTATATTTTCACGAATACTGAAAATTCATATGTGATTATATTATCACTGTATCAGACAGTGTTCGAAGTTTCAACTGTCGTGTTTGACTGCATAGCCTCCTTGGCTGTTCTAATACCAGTACGGAATACAATTACAATTTGTCACCTATTGGGTGATTGAAGAGGTTGTGCGCAGATTAAAGGAGTTGATAAAGGAGTCGAAATACAACAACTATGGAACAGGAACTTACAGTCTTGGGAGTAACGCCGAACCAGTGAAAGCTCTGCAATGTCAGGAACAACAAGGACAATCAACGCACACGGCCGTGAGTTCAGAAGTGATAATGTACTGTTTCAGTGTACGTCCAACTGCCCGTCGTTTAAGCACTTTACGTCTGTTGTTATGCCGTTAAAGTCTTGTGTATTAGTCCCTGAGTAAGTTCATCTGCTTCTCATTCGTGCGTTCTGTGATATGAAGGGAGGTCCTGTTACTTGGCCACGCGACCACACACACACCTGATACGCCATCTCCTGCTTTTTTTGGGGATGGGGGGGGGGGGGGATGGAGGTTATATCAAGTGCCTATCGTACGTGACACCATTTCCCTATGAAGAAACGCTTGTCGTCATAATACTTACAGCGTCTGATAAGGCTTGTGCGCTGCCTGGTGTGCTCAGAGTGCGCATAATTTTCCACGAAGATGTTACGTCTGTATTAAATGTTGTGGTTGCCGTCTTGAACACCTTCTGCAGTGTACAGGTGCGTTCAGTAACTAGTACATTTTTCTTGTTAAACTTGGGACGCGTGTGCGCTGATTGTCCTTGTTGTTCCTGACATTGAAATGTTTCCAACACCGTAAGTCCCTATTCCAAAGTTGTACTTCGATTCCTCTCGGAGCTTCTTCAATTTGTGAGCAAAATTTTGGCTCATTCTTAGAAATCACCTCAACTTGCAAGCTGCAGGAATACATTTTCAGGATACAATGTTAGCAAACATGATAGTGATACTGACAGTAGGTGGTACTTCCTTGCAATCGCTGTGGGAAGAGATAATCTGTTTTGAGTAGTAAGCGCATTTTAATGGGACTTGTTCCTCACATACGACACTAGCGTCAAGGTACTACGAAGATTTTCAGAACAAAGAATGCGTCTGCTATCTTAGCAATAGTAAAAACTGCAAGCTAACTCCAGATAAAGAAACTTTTCATAAATGCGCACAAATTTTGTGTTGAACGTACAGGGCCTACGCTGTCGGTAATAGCGATTGTAACAATGCGAAGTAAGCGTGCGTACAGTCATGTCTTGATTCAGCTAATCAGTCGTGTTGGACCATTGGTGGGCAGCAAAATTCGTAGCTGTTCGTGTTGGATCATTGGTGGGTAGCAATATTCACGAGGTGGGGGAGCAGTGTTTCGTTCATCAACAATGCTGAACTGCAGAGTCTTACTATAACTTACACGCAAGGAGACGAACTGCTACCAACTTATTGTCTACAGCAGGGATTTCGAAACATTTTAGCATATGGACCATGCTGGCTCCTAGACTACGTCCCGAGGTCCACATTTGTACATCAAAGGCCAGGAACAGCTAAATCAGTCCCTCTCATTGCCATTAGTCAGCAGGATACAACATGTTCTGCACATAGCCTGCCAACTTACCGAATCTCTTAGTACGTCATTTTGCTGTGTGGTTTCGTTTAACCGGAAGTTAGCATCGCCTGATGCAGAACATGCAATCTGATTTGTTTCACATGATATGTAAAGGCTGTAAAGCATACCTCTTTACATCGTACCACAGTGACGTTGAGGAAGTCGAGTAGAACAAGTTGAAATAAAACACTTGCGGTCTATCAAGCTGGTAAATAAAATCAAATTGGCCTACGAAAGGCATTTAAGCTGCAGGAAATGTGCACCTCCCAACACTTCCAATATTCTCTCGCTCTGCTACGCCATCGGCTATTTCGTTGATATCGTAACCGGTTACATATACAGATCCATCTAAACTCAACCCTGACAAGGACAGCATTTTCGTAGTAAGAAGATCCGACAAACAAAGCAATTTAATTGTTAATTTTATGTTGTTAAAATTGACAATATTTTGAGGCAAAAGGTGCACAGACGTCATTTTCACATTTTGTAATGACAAGAACTACCACGATTTTATCCAAGGATTCGCACGGCATACATGCGCTGAGACTTATATGGCTTTTGTATACCAGTTGCAGGCTGTTTCCTAGACAGACACCTCACAGGTGTCACATCAATTTGTTCGTCTCAACTTCACCTTCACTACTGTGGTTAGTTGTGCTTAGTTATCGTATTCACACTGTATATACTCATATATTTAAGATATTGTAAAAGAGACTCGTGAGGAATAAAAGCGGGGAATCAACAAAGACAAGATCGTATAACTAAGGAGTGTTCTTTAGCTTGTGTGTCGAAGAAGGAAGGAAGTAAAAAGAAATCGAAACAGGAGTTAAAGCGCGAGGGACCAAATGCCAGCGGCACGGTTATCAGGTGATGTACTTCTCATGGCCGAAGGACAGAAGAAGTGATGAATGAAGAGCTTACTTAGCACAGAATATGAGGTATGAATAAACAGAGCAAAGACATATGCGTTACAGAGTAGTATAAAGGAGGGTAGTCTCTCGCTAAGTATAAAAGACTTAATGCAAGTTAACGAATTTGTTGCCCAAGATGTATGCCTACAAAAGATAGTTGATGCAAAGATATCATAAGCGGTTGAGAGAGGAACAAGTAAGATTTCTTTAAACAACTAGTAGCAGCTTTTGACTTGAAAAATAAAGAAGATGTACCTGAACTTGAATACCTGGGAAAATACTACATGGCCGTGAAAGATGGACCACGAGAAACTGGTCTCTCAAACGTAGGACTACAAACTGACTTTGGCACTAGGTAGATAGTCAAATTATGAAATAAGTAGACACGAGGAAAATGTATGTGAATAGGAATCAACTGAATTTCGTCACCTGAGGAAAGGACATTCCACAACACGTTGAGGGATATTTAGCTTCCAACCACAAGCAGTTGTAAAGAGGAAATACTGTAGGGACAGACGGTAGATTCAAAGACTGTTGACCTTAAAAAGAAACGAAAACCAAGATTTTGCAAAATAGAACCCATTACTACAAAATTACTAGTAATGGCCATTGTCAGGTATCTGTGCGGCTATATTATGACGAAAATTTGACAGGCATGTTCCTGCAGGGGAAAAGTGAGAGAGAAATACATTACATCACGGATATTTCTATGGTTGTTGTGAGGTACAGAAAACTTCCTTTTTACCTGCCCCGACATGGACTTGGGAAGATTTATTTCGTTATTTTTATGCTCACCATGTTGTGGACACATCACGTTAATTCCTGTGATCAGAAATCCTGTATGTCATACACACTACGTCAAACGGATTTTGTTGTTGTTGTTGTGGTCTTCAGTCCGGAGACTGGTTTGATGCAGCTCTCCATGCTACTCTATCCTGTGCAAGCTTTTTCATCTCCCAGTACCTACTGCAACCTACATCCTTCTGAATCTGCTTAGTGTATTCATCTCTTGGTCTCCCTCTACGATTTTTACCCTCCACGCTGCCCTCCAATACTAAATTGGTGATCCCTTGATGCCTCAGAACATGTACTACCAACCGATCCCTTCTTCTGGTCAAGTTGTGCCACAAACTTCTCTTCTCCCCAGTCCTATTCAATACTTCCTCATTAGTTATGTGATCTACCCATCTAATCTTCAGCATTCTTCTGTAGCACCACATTTCGAAAGCTTCTATTCTCTTCTTGTCCAAACTATTTATCGTCCATGTTTCACTTCCATACATGGCTACACTCCATACGAATACTTTCAGAAATGACTTCCTGGCACTTAAATCAATACTGGATGTTAACAAATTTCTCTTCTTCAGAAACGCTTTCCTTGCCATTGCCAGCCTACATTTTATATCCTCTCTACTTCGACCATCATCAGTTATTTTGCTCCCCAAATAGAAAACCTCCTTTACTACTTTAAGTGCCTCATTTCCTAATCTAATTCCCTCAGCATCACCCGACTTAATTAGACTACATTCCATTATCCTTGTTTTGCTTTTGTAGATGTTCATCTTATATCCTCCTTTCAAGACACTGTCCATTCCATTCAACTGCTCTTCCAAGTCCTTTGCTGTCTCTGACAGAATTACAATGTCATCGGCGAACCTCAAAGTTTTTATTTCTTCTCCATGAATTTTAATACCTACTCCGAATTTTTCTTTTGTTTCCTTTACTGCTTGTCAATATACAGATTGAACAACATCGGGGAGAGGCTATAACCCTGTCTTACTCCCTTCCCAACCACTGCTTCCCTTTCATGTCCCTCGACTCTTATAACTGCCATCTGGTTTCTGTACAAATTGTAAATAGCCTTTCGCTCCCTGTATTTTACCCCTGCCACCTTTAGAATTTGAAAGAGAGTATTCCAGTCAACATTGTCAAAAGCTTTCTCTAAGTCTACAAATGCTAGAAACGTAGGTTTCCCTTTCCTTAATCTTGCTTCTAAGATAAGTCGTAAGGTCAGTATTGCCTCACGTGTTCCAGTGTTTCTACGGAATCCAAACTGATCTTCCCCGAGGTTGGCTTCTACTAGTTTTTCCATTCGTCTGTAAAGAATTCGTGTTAGTATTTTGCAGCTGTGACTTATTAAGCTGATAGTTCGGTAATTTTCACATCTGTCAACACCTGCTTTCTTTGGGATTGGAATTATTATATTCTTCTTGAAGTCTGAGGATATTTCGCCTGTTTCATACATCTTGCTCATCAAATGGTAGAGTTTTGTCAGGACTGGCTCTCCCAAGGCCGTCAGTAGTTCCAATGGAATATTGTCTACTCCGGGGGCCTTGTTTCGACTCAGGTCTTTCAGTGCTCTGTCAAACTCTTCACGCAGTATCGTATCTCCCATTTCATCTTCATCTACATCCTCTTCCATTTCCATAATATTGTCCTCAAGTACATCGCCCTTGTATAGACCCTCTATATACTCCTTCCACCTTTCTGCTTTGCCTTCTTTGCTTAGAACTGGGTTTCCATCTGAGCTCTTGATATTCATGCAAGTCGTTCTCTTATCTCCAAAGGTCTCTTTAATTTTCCTGTAGGGAGTATCTATCTTACCCCTAGTGAGATAGGCCTCTACATCCTTACATTTGTCCTCTAGCCATCCCTGCTTAGCCATTTTGTACTTCCTGTCGATCTTATTTTTGAGACGTTTGTATTCCTTTTTGCCTGTTTCACTTACTGCATTTTTATATTTTCTCCTTTCATCAATTACATTCAATATTTCTTCTGTTAACCAAGGATTTCTACTAGCCCTCGTCTTTTTACCTACTTGATCCTCTGCTGCCTTCACCACTTCATCCCTCAGAGCTACCCATTCTTCTTCTACTGTATTTCTTTCCCCCATTCCTGTCAATTGTTCCCTTATGCTCCCCCTGAAACTCTCTACAACCTCTGGTTCTTTTAGTTTATCCAGGTCCCATCTCCTTAAATTCGCACCTTTTTGCAGTTTCTTCAGTTTTAATCTACAGTTCATAACCAATAGATTGTGGTCAGAGTCCACATCTGCCCCTGGAAATGTCTTACAATTTACAACCTGGTTCCTAAATCTCTGTCTTACCATTATATAATCTATCTGATACCTTTTAGTATCTCCAGGGTTCTTCCATGTATACAACCTTCTTTCATGATTCTTAAACCAAGTGTTAGTTATGATTATAAAATGGATTTTATCATGCTGAAAAATGCCACCATAATAGTTTAGATTAAATCCTCGAACAGCTATCAGAATTATCTGAGTGATATGTTGCCAAGGTGTGTCTGACATTCAGTAAGCAGTAGATAGCACTTGCAGCTGATGATCGTAGCAACTTACATACTGCATTTAGTGTCAACAGTGTGGGGTCGTTCCCTGTCACCTTCATCAACTTCACTGAAACTGAGAATCAATTTACAAGATGGCACACGCTCTGGCCTCTTCATACTCTTGTTAAGGGCTATCAAATCGGACTATTTTGCATTTCTAATATCTGAAATTGTATACATGCAAATTAACGTCATTTCGCTATCATATTACACTGTCATGCAAAGTAGGTAATAGGGAGCTATGTGCCGGCATTTACTTGATCGGAAGCAGGATGCTTGAATATCGTAATTGTGTCCATTTCACATAGGAGACGAGCAGGAACTTTTGAGCTGTGGGGAGGTCAACCTCTCCCAGTAGCAGGGGGTAGAGGGGACATCCGGTCCCTGGGAATTGCTGACAGATTCCCGACCCCTCGCTGGCGGGTTTCTCTTTTCATGTTAAGGGTTCCACCATAGCACACACGCAGCTAGTTCCCAAATTCACTGAGCAAGGAATATGGATACTGACCTTGTCATCCCGATTCTTTTAAAGGACAAAAACATGCCTTTAGTAGCTGAACTCCTGAACCTAACAATAAGACTTACTAGTGTACTATAGTGGGTATGTTCTACAATGATATGTACCTTTCAGGAATAATGGGGAAGAGCAAAAGTAGCAATTTTAAACCTTTATCCGTGGTCTCGAAACGAATGAATGAAATGCTATAAAAATAGCAATATGGCCAGTAATGGGGCTATGTGGATACAGGTTGCAGTCTGCACTGTTGTCACATTCCTGAGGTCGCTTTAGCTAAGTACAGAATCCGAGATGGTGCATCTGGGGATAAGGGTACACCCTGCAACTTGCATGGTTGCCAGATTTTGTGTGTTCTGAGAATATAATCCTGTATTACGTATAAAATGGTGAAGAATCAAAAAAATTCAAAGATTGAGCATTTGTCCTTAGTTCAGAATTGTGTATCACATCTTGCATGATTAAGCAATATCTTCCATCAAAGCTATCCTAAGTTTAAAACATGTAGATCACTTGTGCTGTTTGTTTAATAAACTTTTACAGTTTATGCGTGTGTGTGAGAGGGGGGGCGGGGGGCGGGGTAGTAGGACATGGTAGGAAGAAAGGCCTCCTTATTTAAAATGCAGGACGCACCAGAAAGCCCCCCCCCCCCCCTGTGCTGCCTTTGCTGCCCCCACAATGATGCACGCTATGGGCAATGGGCAATAAGACGCAGGCTTTGAATCGAAGAGACTACTTGTCATAAGTTAAAAATTGTGGGAAATTCAAAATCCAAGATTGCGGAACTAGTGCAGTTGGTCCTTGTGTTTGTCACTCGCTGCACAGGCTCCACCACCCTCACAGACTGGGCGTCAAGGCTTGCAATCAATCAGCGCCTCAGTGTGTGTAGCAGTATGGGAAAGGTTTATTCATTTGTTTAAAAAGAGAAGGACCTTTACAGGACACAGTAACTCACCCTGAGTGCCACATGGGTTCACAGTGAGTCGTGCAAGGCACAGCAGCTTTTAACAGCTCAGGCCCAATGCAGGAGCTAGTGACATCAGGTGTCAACTGCCATCTGTATGAGTTGGCTTTCCAGAACGAGTCTGAACAGGTCCATACAAATTTCGCCAGAACGTGCTAAGGGCGTTACACTTAGTTTAAAACTTGTTTTCCCCAAATGCTCTGATGTCGCCACTCATTGTCGGAGCCAGCAGGGTTGTCTGACTTACTTCACCCACGCAGAGTTGTCAGATTTCCTCTGATGTCACAATCCAAATGCAAGATAATGGAAATGGAAATAAGCGTTTGGCGTCATTGGCTGGGAAGCCCCTTACGGGGCAGGTCCGGCCGCGTTGTTGCAGGACTTATCACATTCGACGCCACATTGGGCGTCCTGCGCGCCGGGTGGGGATGAAATGATGATGAAGACGACACAACACCCAATCCCTGGGTGGAGAAAATCCCCGACCCAATCGGGAATCGAATTCGGGCACGAAGGACGACAATCTGTCACGCTGACCACCCAGCTATCGGGGCGGACAATGCAAGATGATGAAACGAGCACACTTGTCGAAAGTTAAAAATTACGGTAAATTCAAACATTCAAGACAGTAATTTCTATTTCTGCTACTTGAGGTGGCGCTGCAGTCATCGACTCACTCTTCCGTGCATCACATTCTACTATTCCTCATTTAAAAGAGTGGGAAATTAAAAAGTCACAGGGGCACATTTTTCCTCATGGGAGAAATTACATTATGCCCTTGGAGTTGGAAGGCTAGGGTGCTATGTTTTTAAAAATGCACCTCACAAATGTAATATGTGGAAGGCTGACAAAAATGCAGTAGTGACCCAGTTGCATGAAAACTCGAGCCGGCAGCTATAACACTAGCGATAACTGGTCTCATCAATATCATGCCTGACAGATCCATGGAAACAGTATGTTATATGTATCATGCATGTACCATTTGCATTTGATAGCTGAACACGTCTATATGAAACGACCAGATGAATTGTAACCACCAAAAACGACACAAATACAGATGAAGAAACGAACAACCTGCTTGTGCGATGTATGCTAACGGAAAAATCGCAAGAAGGAGTTGTACGAAATAAACAAAAGTTGGTAGGCATGTTTCTACATCTGAAATATGAAGTCTAGTTAGATTTCACCCCAGGCACATGAGAGTGGCGTTAGTAGGGCCGCTATGAGGAAGCAAGTCAGCTTTGCTTTAAATACATGCTACAATGATTGTGAGCGTTATTTACCTTCGATATTGGACGTCGTTAGTTGATGTTACTCAAGAATGCCTTTAAAGCGACAAAGACGCAATTATCAACCAGTCAATGAGCTTGAACAAGGTCGCGTAATGTTCCTTCTGCGATCATGCAGAAGTACATGGCAGGAATGTAGCTCGATGCTTTTGGCCACTTTGTATGATGGAGGTGCTGCTGTTCGGTCGACGGTCCTGGTGGGCTCTGCTGGCTGCACCTCCTATCAGATCGCTGTGTGGCCAGGAATGGAGATTCCACTATGTCAGAAAGCTCATGCATGCTGTACTATGGAACGAGCCAATCGCTGTCGTGTGGAAAGACGCACAGCGACTCTACCATGCCAGCCATTATAATGTGGCTGTTGTCCACTAGAAGTGTTGCACCTACTATTGCTCACTGTTTTCCTTCTCGAAATACACTGACGAAAAAAAAGTCGCAACACCACAAAAAGCGAAAGATTTAGGCAATATGTAGAGCATGTTGGGTTACAACAGCGGTAAGCTGGCGAACGTTATCCTGCTGGAAGACAACCCCTGGAATGCTGATCATGAATGGCAGCACAACAGGTCGAATCATCAGATTGGCGTACAAATTTTCTGTCAGAGTGCTCCTGATTTCATACAAAATTGGATCCAGACCATAACTCTACGTGTAGATCTAGTGCAGACTGGTTGGTTGCAGGCCTTCAGATGGCCTCATTCTAACCAACACACGGCCATAACTGGCACCGCGGCGGAACCAGATTTCATCAGAAAGCACTACAGAGCTCCACCCTGCCCTGCAATTAGGTCTTGGTTGATACCACTGAAGTCGCAAATGGCGGTGGTTTGGGATCAGTGGAATGCACGCTACAGAGCGTCTGGCTCGGAGCCGTCCTTGAAATAACCGGTTAGTGAGAGTTACACTACTGGACATTAAAATTGCTACACCAAGAACAAATGCAGATGATAAACGGGTATTCATTGGACAAATATATTATACTAGAACTGACATGTCATTACATTTTCACGCAATTTGGGTGCATAGATCCTGGGAAATCAGTACCCAGAACAAACGCCTCTGGCCGTAATAACGGCCTTGATACGCCTTCGCATTGAGTCTAAAAGAGCTTAGATGGCGTGTACAGATACAGCTGCCCAAGCAACTTCAACACGATACCACAGTTCATCAAGAGTAGTGACTGGCGTATTGGGACGAGCCACGTTTTCAATTGGTGAGAGATCTGTAGAATGTGCTGGCCAGGGCAGCAGTCGAACATTTTCTGTATCCAGAAAAGACAATATAGGACCTGCAACATGCAGTCGTGCATTCTTCCGCTGAAATGTAGGGTTTCGCAGGTATCGAACGAAGGGTAGACGAGTCGTAACACATCTGAAATGTAACGTTCACTGTTCAAAGTGCCGTCAATGGGAACAAGAGTTGACCGAAACGTGTAACCAATGGCACCCCATACCATCACGCCGGGTGATACGCCAGTATGGCGATGACGAATACACGCTTCCAATGTGCGTTCGATACGTTACAGCCATACGGATAAGATGCCTGTCATCTCGACTGCTAGTGATATGAGACCGTTGGGATCCAGCACGGCGTTCCGTATTGCCCTCCTCAACCCACCGATTCCATATTCTAACAGTCATTGGATCTCGACCAACGCGAGCAGTAATGTCGCGATACGATAAACCGCAATGGCGGTAGGCTACAATCCGACCTTTATCAGAGTCAGAAACGCGATGGTACGCAATTCTCCTCCTTACACGAGGCATCACAACAACGTTTCACCAGGCAACGCCGCTACACTGCAGTTTGTGTATGAGAGATCGGTTGGAAACTTTCCTCATGTCAGCACGTTGTAGGTGTCGCCACCCGCGCCAACCTTGTGTAAATGCTCTGAAAAGCTAATCATTTGTATAGCACAGTATCTTCTTCCTGTCGGTTAAATTTTTCGTCTGAAACATCTTCGTGGTGTAGCAATTTTAATGGCCAGTAGTGTAGTTTTCTGACTGTGGTGCCAAACGTTCGTGAAATTGCTGCTGCAGATGCAGTACGATGCACCATAGCCGTAAGCCGAACACGATGGTCTGGTTCAAATGGTTCAAATGGCTCTGAGCACTATGGGACTTAACATCTGTGGTCATCAGTCCCCTAGAACTTAGAACTACTTAGACCTAACTAACCTAAGGACAGCACACACATCCATGCCCGAGGCAGGATTCGAACCTGCGACCGTAGCGGTCACGCGGTTCCAGACTGTAGCGCCTACAACCGCACGGCCACGCCGGTCGGCCACGATGGTCCCACCCTCAGTACCTCCACACGGTCGTCTGGAGCCTGCTCTTCTTGCAACCGTACCTTCTAGTGACCACTGCTGCCACCAGTCATTGTGCTGCTGTTTTGGGCTCCAGTTCACCGAGGCCGACTGCTGGTGCTGGACTCAATGCGCAGGTCGTTCAGCCCTACCGCGAGGTCTAGTGACAAACTATGCAATCCCGTAACTATTGTAACTAGCCTAAAGCAGTCGCTGAATTGACCCACATAGTCGCTTTTCTAAGACCACAGTTTGTAACTTGGCAGAAGTATCTATGTACAGGTAAAAATTGAAAAGGAATGTAGTGATAAAGCGGCTTTTTAATGTTTTTCCAATGAAAGTTCTTTGAGAAAAGGACGTAAAGCCACAAAATTTGATGTTGAAGTCAACAGTTTCTACATCTATTGGCACATACATATAGCGCAATGTCAACTGTACTGTATCACCAGACTGGGTCAACAAATGTAACGCAGCTTCCACCCAAAACATCATAACCACATGCTCGACATCGTGTTGATGCACCTACTGGATCCAGTACGACAGTGATTCCGCATGACACGAATTGGACAATCCCTTGGTAGGTTTCCAGAGATCTGTGGCTCCAAATGTTTACGAAATTACCGTAAATTTCGGGTACAGAGTTGACGCCCCATCTGGTACATCTCACGCGAATTTGGTGACAAAGACGTCACAGATCTAGAAAACTTAACTAACGCGAAACTGAACTTTCCCTTTTCTCCCATGATATCTTGCAAACCACGGATAAACGCCAACAGGCAGGTTCCATATTGCTAAATATCCAGAAGGCATTAAATGTATTCGCAATTGCGAGTAAGGACAACCGTCAGCTGTAGAATGGAATCATGACAATGAAACTTTGTGCCGGACCGGGACTCGAACCCGGATTTGAAGCTTATCGCGAGTGGTCGCCTGACCATTTGTGTATCGGTGCACGACTCACGGCCGCACCCAAACCTCCATATGTCGTCAATCATGCGGCTACGACCTGTACATGTACATCCAATATGAATATTCCAGTACAGGTCAGACGTTGTACTTGAAAGTCGTTGCCCGGTACCGGGAGATAAATACAATATTGCGGTGTCTGTGTTATTTTGATTACGATGCAAAATTCCTTTGGATATGCATGCATGCTGAAGATTCAAATTCAGTTCGTACGTCTATAGGTCCAGAATTAATAATCTCGTTCTGTTTTGAGCAGTCTCTTACGATGATCGGTGATAGCTCCTCGAATTTCCATGGACTGAGTAGACACTCTCCCCCTTCTTCTTCAGCACTTTCATAGTAAGGAGCACGAAACTTCGCATACATGTCATATGTTAGACTATATACATTTCCATCCCACTGCAGGTGCAAATCGTCAGATGGGTAGCATTCTGAATTCAGGTAGTCTCTGGCATTAGTTAACTAGCAGTTTTCGAACACAGTGAAATCATTTGCTATATTCCACACTGTCAAAGAAGGTCCGGGCAAGCGGAGTAGGGGACCGAGATATGTGAGGGGCTCACAGACTTTAAAAGCAACAGAACCCAGTACGTTGTCTTAGACGGCGAGTGTTCATCAGAGACAGGTGTTTCGTCAGGAGCGCTCCAGGGAAGTGTGGTACGACTAGTCTTCTGCTCTATACAGAGTGATTCTTATTAACGTTTAAAAAACCCCGAAGTGACGTAGATGACGGTGAGGCAAGTAATTGAATATGAGACGCATGGGCTGCAGATGTCGGCAAATACCCCAAAAGTGAATGGAAAGTGTTGAAAATACTAGGTTATCAGATGACTTACCTTTCCGTATGTGCATGGTTGAACATACCGATCTGTCGCACCTGATCATCCCAACACTAGTCAAGTATTCAGGTCGCTGTGGCTACAAGCTCAAGTGCGCGACTTCAGTGCAGGCTCCGAGTTCGGGTCTCGGGGCTGGAATCAGCATTTATTTCCATTTCGCCAGGCAGTTATGTGTTTACACTGAGGTAATAAAATGGAAATGCCGTGTGGCTAGGGCCTCCCGTCGGGTAGACCGTTCGCTTGGTGCGAGTCTTTCGAGTTGACGCCACTTGCGTGCCGATGGGGATGAAAGGATGATGATAAGGACAACACAACACCCAGTCCCTGAGCGGAGAAAATCTCCGACCCAGCCGGGAATCGAACCCGGCCCGTCAGGTATGACATTACGTCGCTCTGACCACTCAGCTCCCAGGGGAAGACTACACTGAGGTGAGATTTATTATTTTATCTGCCGATCTCGCGGTCTCCGCTGGTTTATTGCAAAGTACGGTCCAACAAAAATCTACCGTATTGCGTCCAAGTAAACAAACGGTGTTAGAAATTTGCACCACTTGCTCGAATGCAGGTTTTGGATCGCCTAATCATCGCTTCACGCCCAAGCCCAACTGCTGTACCTGCGGCGAGGTGCATCGTCCTGTGGCGTCACGTGTTCAATATTTCTCATCCCCTTTTGGCTATCTTCACATTTGCGGTCCTGTGTGCCTTGTATTAAATTAGTTGTCTGAGCGTCATCTACGTCGCTTCAGCCGCGCGGGATTAGCCGAGCGGTCTGAGGCGCTGCAGTCATGGACTGTGCAGCTGATTCCGGCGGAGGTTCGAGTCCTCCCTCGGGCATGGGTGTGTGTGTCTGTCCTTAGGATAATTTAGGTTAAGTAGTGTGTAAGCTTAGGGACTGATGACCTTAGCAGGTAAGTCCCATAAGATTTCACACGCATTTCAACATTTTTTTGAACGTCGCTTCGGAGGTTTTTAAACATTGATAAAAATCACTGTGTGTATATAAATGATCTGAGAGACAGGGTGAGTAGCAGTCTGCGGCTGTTTGCTGATAACGCTGTGATGTACGGAAAGATATCGTCGCTGAGTGATGGCAGAAGGATGTAGGATGACTTAAACAGATTTTCTATTTGGTGTGATAAAAGCAGAAAAATGTAGGAAACTGCTGATGAGTAGGAAAAACAGTTCGAAAGTAGTTTTAGCGTGACACATCACATATTAAATATCTAGGATTAACGTTACAAAGCGATATGTAATGGAAGGGACACGTAGAATGGTAGTAGGAAAGGTGAATGCTCGACGTCGATTTATTGGGAGAATGTTAGTACAGTGTAGCTCGTCTATAAAGGCGACCGCATATAGAACACTAGTGCGACACATTTTTGAGTACTGCTCGAGTGTTTGACACGGCATCGAAACAATTCAGAAGCTTTGTGAAGTCAAATGTGAATTCCCGGTGGGATTTAATGTATTCTATTGGCAGAAAATGATCTAGTTTGTATCTTTGAACACCTTACTATACGACAAGTTTGTTATGGTGGTGTACGGTCATTGATGCCGTTCAGTAGACTACCACGGAAAATTGTTTCTCCCGCTGGTCCGCAGGAGAGCAGAATTACCGTTTGCTCATCTCCCCCTTATCGCGCGGCCCGTATCGGCCGACAGCCGTGTGTAATTAAGGGAGGCTGCGTCGGCGGCGTCGGCGTCGGCGTCGGCGTCGGCGGCTGTCGTCACCTCCGCCCCCACCCTCGCCCCTAGCCGCGCAGTGGCGGCGCTACGTGCGTCCCCGGCGGCCGGCTGGCTTCCGGCGAGTCCTCGTAATGACACCACCGCCAGGATTGGGTTGCCCGCCCGCCAGACCTAATCCCGCGCAATTGCTTTTATTTGCCCTCGAGAATTAAAGTCGGCCGGGTGTCGAAATCGCCAACTTAGCGCTGCAGTCACGTCCGCGTGCCTCCGCGGCTGCGGCGCCGCCGCCGGCATCGGCATCGGGTTTTGCGCGGTGCGCCCGCCCCCGCAGCCGCCGCCAGACACGCAGGTACCGGCCGCGACACTTGCTGGCGCTGCCTCTCCACTCCTCTGCGTCTCGTGTTTCCCTCCGCGCTCGTTATTTGGCCTGAAATACGACGCGTATCTGGATCCGTGCCTAATGGCTGCGGGCGACTTACTACGCGGGCACCGCTGTGTACACGCCTGTTAGTTTTCCGAGGCGAGCTTCGTACTCGAGTCGGAAAGAGACACGCAAGAGCCAGCAAAAACCGAAAGGCGAGAGTCTTCACAATTCCACTAAACTCTGTCTGTGTCTGGAGGCACTCTTCCACCAGCACAGCAGTCTACCAGGCTACTGCACACACGAGCAACTTCGTGTACTTCCGACTGTTCCCCCATTCCTACTCTGGTAGTGAATGGTGCAAGAGAAAGACCATTTCTGGAAAACATCTATTCACATGTTATACATAGGAGGAAGCAATATGTTATTTGACCTGTGTGCTGCCATTGGCCTTGTCGCAATGGTAACACACGTCAGTTTACCCAAGTGAAGCGCTGTCGTAATTGGGCTCTGCACTGCTTTGTTTAAAGTGAATAGCTCGATAATGTCGTAAGGTTAAGCTGCACACATTTGCTTTCATGCCCAGCAGCTAACCCACTGCAGATAAGTCACCCTGCAGCCAAATAGTCTATCCACTGGCTAGAATTGCGAATTAATAAAATGACGTTTGTGATTCATGTTGATTGATTTACATGACAACAGAGAATTATGTTTGCGATGTTGCCCTGTGGGGGCATGTCCAAATGCGACGTTCATCGTGATTTGTCAACTTTTTGTACTAACATTCAAATGGTTCAAATGGCACTGAGAACTATAGGACTTAACATCTGAGCGCAGTGGCTAGCACACTGGACTCGCATTCGGGAGGACGATGGTTCAATCCCGCGTCCGGCCATCCTGATTTAGGTTTTCCGTGATTTCCCTAAATCACTCCAGGCAAATGCCGGGATGGTTCCTCTGAAAGGGCACGGCCGACTTCCTTCCCCGTCCTTCCCTAATCCTATGAGACCGATGATCTCGCTGTCTGGTCTCCTCCTCCAAAACCAACCAACTTAACATCTGAGATCATCAGTCCCTTATACTACTTAAACCCAACTAACCTAAGGACATCACACACATCTATGCCCGAGCAGGATTCGAACCTGCGATCGTAGCAGCAGCGCGGTTCGGGACTGAAGCGCCTAGAACCGCTCGGTCACAACGGCCGGCTGCCCTAACATTCTCGGCAGCTATGTTGAACAGATTTATTTCACTCTCATTTATGGAAGAGGTTAGTTTTGAGATTTATAGAATCCGAGGAAATGTGTACCGGTTCTCTGAGTTCAAGCTAGGGTAACGAAGTGCCACAATGGCCTGCCTTTCCATCAGATTCCGGAAAGTTGATACTCGTAGTAAGAAATATGCAGTAGGGTATTGCCAATACCAGAATTTGATCTACAAGTAGAAGAAACTTCATGAAAACGTTTATGAAATCGAAGTAATTCGAATCTAATTTCACTTTCCTGCTGGATCAGTTTCAAAAAATTTGGTACCTACGCCTACTGTCTATCTTGGTCATTATAGCTATGTGGACCCCTCAGCACCATTACCAACAATGATCATTCAGAAACTAAGAACGCCTATTTTTTGACTTGACTTCAGTGTATGAGGCTAATTATACTCGTGTAGTATTAATTTTTGAATTTCGCCACTAATTTCTTGACGGTCTCATTGACCTATGATAGCACTAGCAAGACAACGTTCAACAACGACGTCTCACATAAATATGTGTCATTGAACTAGTCAATGCTGAGGAAAGTGCACCAGTTGAGATCCATGCTGAAGGTGTGGGGACGCTACAGGAGACGTGAGTAAAGACACAGCATCTTAATGAACAGCATTTCGACAAACTCATCCGTGGAGATCAGTGGACTACGACCAAGCAACTGTGTGCACATACGAATGTCAGCTGTAATGCCCTGGACAAGATGTTACGCCCCCTTTGTTATAGGCTTACAGCAATTCGTGTGCAAATGGATCCCGTGGATGCGGTCACAAGACAAAAAGAAAAGTCATCGGATGGAAATTTGTAAAGACATCTTGGACCAGTACAACACACATCGGATCTGGTGGTCTAGCAGTCAGCCCGGTTTAGCAGGTGAGCGGAGCAGATGAACTGTGTGTTTCCGCCTGCAACAGGAGCACGCTAGCCTTGTTTACTTCCTCTGGCCGACACGAATGTGAAGCCGTAGCGCGACAAAATGATGGCGAATCAAACAGAAAATCAATTTTGAAATTCGCTTTTCGAAACAACTTTGCTAGCACTCAGTGTCGAGCGCTTTTTATAGGAGGAGGCCAAGATATCGGCTGCTGACATTGCCCGCACCCACTTTTCTATCGTAGATAATACTGTTTGTCTGAAACTTACTAACGATGCTACACGCGGCAAGGTTATTTGAGAGATGAAGCAAGGGTTCGTCTTCTGCCACACGAACAGGAATGTCAGCAACGTCGAGATTGACCGTCGTCGCGCGGGATTAGCCGAGTGGTCTGTGGCGCTGTGGTCATGGACTGCGAGGCTGATCCTGGCGGAGGTTCGAGACCTCCCTCGGGCATGGGTGTGTGCGTTTGTCCTTAGGATAATTTAGGTTAAGTAGTGTGTCAGCTTAGGGACTGATGACCTTAGCAGTTAAGTCCCATAAGATTTCCACACATTTGAACATTTTGACCGTGCTGGACTGGGACTGCAGACTATACGCATATTCGAACTCCTCTTGGAATTCCCAGCATCAGATGTCGTTGCAGCACTCCGCCCCTGTGGCACAGTACAAGAACACGTGGGAGAAAAATGGACCCAATTTCAGAAGTATACAGCTCTAATTGAAGCACACTACGAGCACATTGAACTCCGACGGTATGTAGCATCACACCTCCAGATAATAATAGACTACCAGGCCATAGTTATTTATGACTATACACGTAAAATCTCCCCATAAACCATGGACCTTGCCGTTGGTGGGGAGGCTTGCGTGCCTCAGCGATACAGATGGCCGTACCGTAGGTGCAACCACAACGGAGGGGTATCTGTTGAGAGGCCAGACAAACATGTGGTTCCTGAAGAGGGGCAGCAGCCTTTTCAGTAGTTGCAGGGGCAATAGTCTGGATGATTGACTGATCTGGCCTTGTAACATTAAACAAAACGGCCTTGCTGTGCTGGTACTGCGAACGGCTGAAAGCAAGGGGAAACTACAGCCGTAATTTTTCCCGAGGACATGCAGCTTTACTGTATGATTAAATGATGATGGCGTCCTCTTGGGTAAAATATTCCGGAGGTAAAATAGTCCCCCATTCGGATCTCCGGGCGGGGACTACTCAAGAGGACGTCGTTATCAGCAGAAAGAAAACTGCCGTTCTACGGATCGGAGCGTGGAATGTCAGATCCCTTAATCGGGCAGGTAGGTTAGAAAATTTAAAAAGGGAAATGGATAGGTTAAAGTTAGATATGGTGGGAATTAGTGAAGTTCGGTGGCAGGAGGAACAAGACTTTTGGTCAGGCGATTACAGGGTTATAAATACAAAATCAAATAGGGGTAATGCAGGAGTAGGTGTAATAATGAATTAAAAAATAGGACTGCGGGTTAGCTACTACAAACAGCATAGTGAACGCATTATTGTGGCCAAGATAGACACAAAGCCCATGCCTACTACAGTAGTACAAGTTTATATGCCAACTAGCTCTGCAGATGATGAAGAAATAGATGAAATGTATGACGAGATAAAAGAAATTATTCAGGTAGTGAAGGGAGACGAAAATTTAATAGTCATGGGTGACTGGAATTCGTCAGTAGGAAAAGGGAGAGAAAGAAACATAGTAGGTGAATATGGATTACGGGGAAGAAATGGAAGAGGAAGCCGCCTTGTAGAATTTTGCACAGAGCATAACTTAATCATAGCTAACACTTGGTTCAAGAATCATAAAAGAAGGTTGTATACCTGGAAAAATCCTGGAGATACTAAAAGGTACCAGATAGAATATATAATGGTAAGACGGAGATTTAGGAACAAGGTTTTAAATTGTAAGATATTTCCAGGGGCAGATGTGGATTCTGACCACAATCTATTGGTTATGAACTGCAGATTGAAACTGAAGAAACTGCAAAAAGGTGGGAATTTAAGGAGATGGGACCTGGATAAACTGAAAGAACCAGAGGTTGTAGAGAGTTTCAGGGGGAGCATAAGGGAACAATTGACAGGAATGGGGGAAAGAAATACAGTAGAAGAAGAATGGGTAGCTCTGAGGGATGAAGTAGTGAAGGCAGCAGAGGATCAAGTAGGTAAAAAGACGAGGGCTAATAGAAATCCTTGGGTAACAGAAGAAATATTGAATTTAATTGATGAAAGGAGAAAATATAAAAACGCAGTAAATGAAGCAGGCAAAAAGGAATACAAACGTCTCAAAAATGAGATCGACAGGAAGTGCAAAATGGCTAAGCAGGGATGGCTAGAGGACAAATGTAAGGATGTAGAGGCTTGTCTCACTAGGGGTAAGATAAATACTGCCTACAGGAAAATTAGGGAGACCTTTGGAGAGAAGAGAACCACTTGTATGAATATCAAGAGCTCAGATGGCAACCCAGTTCTAAGCAAAGAAGGGAAGGCAGAAAGGTGGAAGGAGTATATAGAGGGTTTATACAAGGGCGATGTACTTGAGGACAATATTATGGAAATGGAAGAGGATGTAGATGAAGATGAAATGGGAGATAAGATACTGCGTGAAGAGTTTGACAGAGCACTGAAAGACCTGAGTCGAAACAAGGCCCCGGGAGTAGATAACATTCCATTAGAACTACTGATGGCCTTGGGAGAGCCAGTCATGACAAAACTCTACCATCTGGTGAGCAAGATGTATGAGACAGGCGAAATACCCACAGACTTCAGGAAGAATATAATAATTACAATCCCAAAGAAAGCAGGTGTTGACAGATGTGAAAATTACCGAACTATCAGTTTAATAATTCACAGCTGGAAAATACTAACGCGAATTCTTTACTGACGAATGGAAAAACTGGTAGAAGCCGACCTCGGGGAAGATCAGTTTGGATTACGTAGAAATGTTGGAACACGTGAGGCAATACTAACCTTACGACTTAATTTAGAAGAAAGATTAAGAAAAGGCAAACCTACGTTTCTAGCATTTGTAGACTTAGAGAAAGCTTGTGACAACGTTAACTGAAATACTCTCTTTCAAATTCTGAAGGTGGCAGGGGTAAAATACAGGGAGCGAAAGGCTATTTACAATTTGTACAGAAACCAGATGGCAGTTATAAGAGTCGAGGGACATGAAAGGGAAGCAGTGGTTGGGAAGGGAGTAAGACAGGGTTGTAGCCTCTCCCCGATGTTGTTCAATCTGTATATTGAGCAAGCAGTAAAGGAAACAAAAGAAAAATTCGGAGTAGGTATTAAAATTCATGGAGAAGAAATAAAAACTCAGAGGTTCGCCGATGACATTGTAATTCGGTCAGAGACAGCAAAGGACTTCTAAGAGCAGTTGAACGGAATGGACAGTGTCTTGAAAGGAGGTTGTAAGATGAACATCAACAAAAGCAAAACGAGGATAATGGAATGTAGTCAAATTAAATCGGGTGATGCTGAGGGGATTAGATTAGGAAATGAGACACTTAAAGTAGTAAAGGAGTTTTGCTATTTAGGGAGTAAAATAACTGATGATGGTCGAAGTAGAGAGGATATAAAATGTAGACTGGCAATGGCAAGGAAATCGTTTCTGAAGAAGAGAAATTTGTTAACATCAAGTATAGATTTAAGTGTCAGGAAGTCGTTTCTGAAAGTATTTGTATGGAGTGTAGCCATGTATGGAAGTGAAACATGGACCATAACCAGTTTGGACAAGAAGAGAATAGAAGCTTTCAAAATGTGGTGCTACAGAAGAATGCTGAAGATAAGGTGGGTAGATCACGTAACTAATGAGGAGGTATTGAATAGGATTGGGGAGAAGAGAAGTTTGTGGCACAACTTGACTAGAAGAAGGGATCGGTTGGTAGGACATGTTTTGAGGCATCAAGGGATCACAAATTTAGCATTGGAGGGCAGCGTGGAGGGTAAAAATCGTAGAGGGAGACCAAGAGATCAATACACTAAGCAGATTCAGAAGGATGTAGGTTGCAGTAGGTACTGGGAGATGAAGAAGCTTGCACAGGATAGAGTAGAATGGGGAGCTCAAACCAGTCTCAGGGCTGAAGACCACAACAACACGTAAAATGGGTTACAGACGTGGCAACGAAGGGCACGTACGTTCCGAGTGCCTCCAGCGTCAGATCACACAACTTCCACAACAGGACGTGGCTCCTCCACCAATGCCGATGATCCTTCCAGTGACTTACATGGTGGCCGTAACAACTTGTGTGCTTGTCTAAGACACAATGTCACTGACATTGCATTAGCGTAACAGCCGTCTGCAGACCAACGCCTGGCCAATCAATCAGCCTGGCCAGCGGCTTAACTTCATACAACACCTTCGATACCACAAAACACCACAGGCACCACTGACAGCAGGGCGGAAATCGATTTATTTGTCGTACCAAATGGAGTCGTTGTGATGTTGAAGCTTGTCAATGCCATCATCCGACACAGGTGGCCAAACACGAAAACAGCGTTCACCGAAACGTGGAAAGCGATGCCAGAGGACCACGTCGGAACACAGAAACTTCCACTTCTGGAGGAAAAAGAATTGTTCTTGCAGTACGCTGAGGTTGGTACCAGTGCCACTGATTACACCCCCACGGAGCCGATGATGGGGCTGCTGGTGTCCTTCTGCCAGCCCTCTGCAGTAAACAATGATCAGCAGGAAGGATCCAATGCAGGCTGCGAAGCCGCTCGCTCCCTTCCTATCAGCCACTACGAATTTAAGTCTTACCACTTGGCTATTATGAATATCAACATGGTTAGATCCCTGCCAAAATACCACTCCTGAGAGGAACAATGGGGGTCTACTTCACATTCCTGCAAGAAGTGCTAATGTTTGTGGTTAAGCAATGTACCTGACAGCTGCTGCTTCTGCAGGCACCAGCGTGGCGATTTTAGTACATGATGGTATCCCCCCTCCACTCGAGGATTCATGGTCACAGCACTCGACACCTGATTCGTTAATACTTCTGCACTGTCAGGCACCACCAAACGTTGTGACTGGGCCAGGTTCTACTTTGTGGACATCGCCCGTCTTTTCCTAGGGCGGTATGAACACAGCATCCTCGCTGGAAATTTTAATGTGAACTTCATCCCAAGGACCCTATCCTGCACTACATGCCTTGTCCAGAACTGTGTATGGTGGTTCACAATCTTCACATGCGTTACTCATGGGAAAGGTATACTACGACAGCTCTGGACACATACATCTTACCAGTCATTAGGAAAGCCGAATGGATCGTTTACATGTGCCACGAGGTCTTACACAGGGAGTCCTGGCCACTGAACGACGGCATCTGGCCTTCTACGGTCACAGCTCATATATCTGCATGATGCACCTTCACCTCCAACAAGTCTGGCATAATAACAGTTTTTGCAAGATGAATGTAAGTCACCTCCAGGACCCAGACTGCCATCAGCCACAACATGGGGCAATTATGAATGATGTCAGCCCCGATACCCCTCGACTTTGGTGCTGTGTTTCCACTGCTCCAATCCAGCAATGTGCAAGACACATAACAATTTGGCAAGTACACAGCTGTGTGGCACTGGAATTTTACTATGCAACTCTCCAGGACCTCGAACTCTAACCTAATTGCTGGACAGACCATAAAACTCACACTGAAGCAAGGCTCGCAGACCATGGTGGACAAGCGCCTATTAGAAGACGCTGTAATCCGCCTGCGTTGACACGACCGAACAGCCACAGAGATACCTTACCATGCACCACGATGTGGCGGATATGTGCCGAAATCATCGACGGTTAATCACATTACTGTACTACCCACGCAACCATAGTGAGAGCAATGGAGGATCATTTTCGTCATGTTTACCAGGATACAATAATAGACGATGAGACCACTGTAAAAGCGTTACAGCAGGTGATGCACACTGTCGACACAGCAACAGTGATGGCATTAAGGAAGGCAGTATCTCCTGAAGAGGTGGGAGACACCTTGGATGAGGATGTGGTCAATAAATATCCAGGGTCCGATCGATTACCAGTCAAGTTTCTCTGTACCTTCCATGTCTTTACAATGCCCTGTTGGTTGCAATGTTTCAGAAACTCATGTCTCTAGACTGCACTGAACTATCTACTTTAGTTGAAGGATTTCTTATACCGGAACATGAGCCAGTGGCAGGGCAACCAGTCAACCACTACTGGCCACTTACAACGTTGAACACTGACTACAAAATCTTCGCCAGGCTTTTGGCAGGCCGCATGAAGACGACATTGTCGACAATCCTCACCCTTGAATACATGTCACAGTTAGGAGATGCCAACACAAAGAGGCATTGGCGACTGTAGGGACTTAACAGCAATCGTCTCAGTGTGCCTCCTGAGAGCGGCAGTAGTCTCCATCGATTTTGATGGGGCCTTCGATAGACTGGACAATAACTTTCTCCTACATATGATGGACCATATGTTACTTCCACTGAGCCTCATTAATACTCTGTGGTGTCTTACGGTAACAGCCAGCTCTCATGTCCAGATCAATGCATTTCTAGTGGGCTTCATACCCATTAAGAGGTCTCTATGATTAAGAGGTCTCTGAGTCAAGGTTGCCCCATTTCTGCCTTTCTCGAGCTACTCTTCAGAGTTCTCGACCAGTGGCTATCTGGCATCATCCCACCAAAGGCTATCTGGCATCACCCTACAGGACATCACCTCCCACTCTAGGGCATGTGCTGACGACCTGCTGCTTCCACCGATGAAGTTCTCAGCGTACTAAACTGGATTGAGCAGGCATCTTGTGAGCATCAACAAGTCACTGGTGTTGAATATTTCGCGCGTTCTAAGGCTTAGCACTCCTGGCCCCCTCCTACCAGTTACGGAACTGAGATATTTGAGAATCACGTTTATGAAGGATGGGTGCAGAACGGCAGCGGCAAACCATGACAGTTACTGCAGACCGTATGGGTGATGGTGCGCCAGAAGCCGCTCTGGGACATGAACCAGTGCAGTGTGTGGAATACCTGAACCTCTACATGGCGTCAAAACTCCATTGCGCGCACAGGTCCTCTCGCTACTGGCAGTACAGGTTGCAGACTTCAGGCGACCTTCGGTTATTTCCATTCCGCAGCACACGTGTATAAGTACGTTACGACACTCTCGGCCTCCACCTGCTTGACGGTGCGCTAGGACTGGTTAAAGTCTGGGCCCGGGCAGCTGCGCTCTACGTAAGTAATATATGGAAACTAAGGTCCAGTCAACACACCTGCCTCACGGGTCGTCTACAGGATGTTCTGATGGCGCATCTCTTACGTCCTGCTGGTATCGGTGGCACATGTCGTGACACAGCTCTCCAGTGTATTGACACTGATTCTCGAACACAGCTATGTGATCTTGAAACACCCCCGCCGAAGTCAAAAGATTACCCCACATTCTGACGGCGGTACGGCGTAATTTGATAGAAACCAATTACCCAACTGTCCATTGGTCACAAGCGTCGAAAACGATACATGAGCACTTGCTGTCCACCACCGTGCTTACGGCATGGTATCAAGTGGCCAACAACAAATATGCGACAAGACGCCGGCTCCATGCTATCGAATGAATGGACTCCCGGAATTTGCTCTGACTGTCGCCGCCCTGGACACTGAAGAACATCCCTCCACGTTCATGTCATCGATCGGCATTGGCTACTGGCACCGAAGATCTTTGCTTGTTATCTCCGCTTAGCACCTGACCTGGCTGAACCTCAGACTCTCCTCTGTCCGGATGATTATTACTTTCCCCCGCAAAATATCATGCGCTTACCTGGTAATTGAATGGAATGACCGTCGACTACTTCTTCGATGAAAGGAAGAAAGTGGAACCTTATTACTGTTGGTGCTTGCAGAACACTTCCCAATACCTAGATACCTTAAGCTCCTCACAAATTATTTACGCAGTGTTTTCGTTAAATTCCACCATAGTTTGGCGTTCCGCACAGCTACACTTTGAAGATAGAATGTCCTGAATTATAAGCAGTGTGAAGGAAAGAGACTGGCTCATTCATGGAAAGTTGCATTTATTGAGGCATAAGCAAAGCAGAGTGAGTCTTCTAAATACTTTTACGTGGCATTGTTGGAGATAAAAAACGCCAACGGCGGTGGACAATAAAAATCCAGTTGCGCTTCTTAAAGAAAGATTCTTTTAGCTGAAGTAGCAAAAGTAATATACAAATGTTACTATGTTTTATCCTTTGGATAACTTTTGTTTGTAACATTATGTTTCATATGATTTTCATTTGTACACATTTACTGATTATAATCATGTAATAAAATAAATAAATAAAAAGGAAAGAAATTATAGCACCTTGGATCCTAGAGCCTCGTAAAAATTTTTGGGAATAGCTAGGGGAAACGCCTGAAGAGGAAAGTTCATTTTCTTATGATAGCGTAAAAGTGGCGGGGCAGAATAGAAGTAGCTTTGATTTTTGTTTCATTTATTTTGAAAATTCAACTTTTTTAGATAGGTAGACAGTTTGGCAAGAGAGAGAGTGAGAGAGGGAGGGAGGGAGAGAGAGGGAAACACACACACACACACACAGAGAGAGAGAGAGAGAGAGAGAGAGAGAGAGAGAGCATGGAAAAGAAGTGATAAAGCGCGTGTCAGGGAAACGAGAGGTCGTGGGATAGAATCCTGGGCGGTCCACGGTTTTATCCGGTTTTCCTTTAATCTAGCCTTCACCTTTGAACGATGTGAGGAGTTGTCAGAAGCGGCACATGATTCAGGTTCCACGTTAAAGTGTATGTCCGCTTTTCCTGTTTGGATAACTGGGTACGTTGTGGACACATAAGTCGTATTAGTGGCGTTCAGTTCGAAGACTTGCACCAAACCCTCGAGCAACGCGTAGGCCTCTGAGTCTGGAAAATGTTGGCCACATGATATATCTCCCAGAGACACCGAGAGTGGATGCTGAAGGTGTTAAATCAGTGCTATGGCCGGAGGTGATGGTACAGAGCAAAACCGTTGTGGAGGCATAGCGATGTCGTGTTGCACGTAAAAAATTGATTTTTCTAGGTCCTTCGGAAATTCTGGCTTTCAGCAGTTGGACAATGGCTAGCCCGACTTTTCCGCTTTTATAT
Organism: Schistocerca piceifrons; assembly: GCF_021461385.2. Taxonomy (NCBI): domain Eukaryota; kingdom Metazoa; phylum Arthropoda; class Insecta; order Orthoptera; family Acrididae; genus Schistocerca; species Schistocerca piceifrons. Next base: position 741,001,219 of record NC_060138.1, read on the forward strand.
GAACGTGCCATGCACTCTCCCGTCCATCGTTAGTAAAAGGGCACAACGATTGGTGACAACTCAGTGGAGAAATAACAGCATGTAGCTGAAGTATTACACTGTTTAAATGAGTCATTATGCTTACTGCATCTTGTCACAGTTTTACAAAAAATAAATGGGAGGCTTTAATATAACTATACAACAATTCAAGCAAAATCACATTAATAGTTTTTATTACAAGTAAGAAGATTGACACTACTCAACATTGAATTGACAATGGTGTCGCAAGCAATGCGTGACATGCAAACAGTCGAAGTCCTTTGCTGTGTACAAGGTCTATGTAAGCAATTGGTAGGCCCTCTATGGATCACACATCACTGTTGTCGTAGTGCTCTCCTAGTACTGTCCGAATACTGTCCGGCCGAGGCTGGCAGGAGCGGCGCTTATATTCTCTTCAGCTAGAGGATTCTCCTGTCGTGGTGCGGTCCTTGTCAGCGGGCTATTGGCTGACGTCGTCTCACCGCCTTCTTTGCTCTTGCGCTCTTCGTCTTCGTGCCGGCGCTTGTCGATACGCCGGAACATTCCTCCCTTCCCCCCCCCCCCCCCCTCCCCGCCTCAACCAAAGTGACGGACGGACCGTCGTCGTGTAGGGAGGCGACCATGCCGGGCGAGGCAGGAGTGTGGGCACAACATCAGGCCGGAAGCTATGGTTGCAGGGGACGTCAAGCTTCCGGCCGTACCCCGCCATCCAGCCTGCACTCTGGTGCAAACGCCCCAGAAAAACGATAAGACGACCAGAAGGATACGCGTCCACCTCCTGATGACCAGATGAAGAAGGCGGCGACTGCTGCAGTATGGGCAGGTCTAGCTGCACCGGTAGGACGAGAGGAGGCGAAGGAGGCGAGGGCTCCACTGGTCGTCCCACAGTGTCGTGAGGACTCCCTCTGGCGTCTGCTGTGGACGCGCTGTCCTCTGGACCCGTGAATCTGGGGCAAGAGTTATTGACAGATCATTGTGCACATGACAGAGGCGCTGCAAGCCATCAGGACCTGAAATAAGATACATGCAAAAGCCAAGTCGACGGGAGATCTCGCCTCGCGCCCGCCGTTTGCTGCCGCTAAAAACCTTGTAAAAGACAATATCATACGGCGCGAAGCGATTCTTGCGGCCTTCCTTCGGCGTCACATGCTGAGAAGGTTGGCACAGGTGGAGCAGCGTCCGATGGTGGCGACCGTGAAGCAATTCTGCCGGCCATGATCCATGTTGTGGGTGCGAACGACATGCGGTGGGAAACAGTTGCAATGCTTGATCCCTGGTGTCTGCAGAGCGGTGTTTGGCCATCTGCTGTTTGAGGGTCCTGACAAAACGTTCCGATTCGCTGTTTCACTGTGAATGGAACGGTGCACTACTTAAGTGCAGCATGCCATTGCTTTCACAGAATGTTTCATATTCATTTGACGTGAAGTGAGGTTCATTGTCTGATACTATTATTTCACGTAAAGCGTTGAGGCAAAAAATCCATGGCAACACCTGAATTATGCTACGTGGCGTTGTCGAGCTCATTGACACAGCAAAACGAAACTTGCAATACCAACCAAGGAGTGTTGCAGAAAGGTCCCGCAAAGTCTGTGTGCACACGTTGCAATGGTGGTTGCGACTTAGGCCAAGCAGAGAATTTTTGTGGCGGAGCGGACTGAGGTTCCGCTCATACGTGACACTGTGACGTAATTGTTCTACTTGGGTGTCCATACTCCGCCAAGTACAGTGTTGATGCGCTACTTTGTCGTACGAACAATGCCCTTGGCGGAGTAACTGCAACAACTCTTTTTGTAAAGCTTTAGGGATCAACACACGTGGTTGTCCACGGTCATTATGAACAAGAGTCACACCTTTCTGTACAGCGAGGCTATGCCGATGTGCAAAGTATCGGCGCATTATAGAGTTCGTTATGCTTTGTAAAGAACGACACCAAGATCTGCGAATGTATGTTATCAAATGTTCAAATCGGAATCAGCTTCCGTGGCCTGTACAATTTTCTTATGCTTCACCGAAAAGATTGAAGCAATCCAGAATACAGAGAATCCATGTGACAACAAGATGCAGCAGAAGCGTCAATGTCTGTATCAAGGCCAATCTGAAGATGTGAAAGCGCGTCCGCATTACCGTGTTGAACCGTCGGACGATACACAATCTCGTACTGGTTTTCAGACGACAACAAAGCCCTTCGCTACAATTTTTGAGCAGTTCGTACAGGAACCGATTTCGTCGGATGAAACAAGAACTGCAAAGACTTGTGATCCGTTACTAAGTAGATTTTCGTTGCCATACAAATTGTGGTGGACTTTAGTGGCACCATACACAATATCCAATGCCTTTTTCTCAATTTGTGAATAGTTACACTGAGCTTTGGACAGCACTTTTGATGCGAAAGCAATGGGCCTGTCTTTATTACCAATTCGGTGCGAAAGTACTGCACCGATTCCGTAAGAGGAAGCGTCAACTGGAAATACAACTGGTTTGTCTGGATTAAAGTGAACTAAGCTTCGATGACTGAGCAATGCATCCGTAAGTTTTTGAAAAACTACTCAGCAATCATCTGTACAAACAAAGGGGACATTTTTGCGATGCAAGGGATCCAGTGGAGCTGCGATTTGTGCAGCATTCAGTATGAACCGAATATCACAGTTCATTTTCTCTAAGACCGATTACAATTCTGTGACATTCTGAGGACCTAGCAAGTCTCATACGGCTAACTAATGCGGCTGAAGAGGATGTACACCTTGACTGTTTACGACATGACCAAGATACTGCAACTCAGGTTTGAAAAAATCACACTTGTCCAGTTTACACTTTTGTCCTGCATCAGATAACACACGAAACCAAGCACGCAAATTTGCAATATTTTCTTTAGGTGTACGACCTCATACTACAATATCGTCCAAATAATTTGAAGAATGCTGAAGATTAGATGGCTAGATCACATAACTAATGAGGAGGTATTGAATAGAATTAGGGAGAAGAGAAATTTGTGGCACACCTTGACTAGAAGAAGGGAACGGTTCGTAGGACATGTTCTGAGGCATCAAGGGATCACCAATTTAGTATTGGAGGGCAGCGTAGAGGGTAAAAATCGTAGAGGGAGACCAAGAGATGAATACACTAAGCAGATTCAGAAGGATGTAGGTTGCAGTAGGTACTGGGAGATGAAGAAGCTTGCACAGGATAGAGTAACATGGAGAGCTGCATCAAACCAGTCTCAGGACTGAAGACCACCACAACAACAACAACAACAATTTGAACAGTTCCGTACATGTACAGTCAGCTGTTTCAAATATCACTGGAAAATGGCGGGCACGGAGCCACTGACAAAGGGAAAACGCAAATACTTAAACAAACCTAAATGAGTATTTACTACATACACTTTTTGAGATTCTTAATCGAGTAGTAATTGAAGATATGCATCGCGAAAATCATTTTTTGGAAAGTAGCGTCCAGCGCCTAATTTGTCCATGAGATCCTCTGGGCGTGGCAATGGGTGAGTATCAATGACAGTTTATGCTTCGACTGTAGACTTAAAGTCAGCACAGAGGCGAATGTGATCTGAAGGTTTGGGGAGCAAAACCAGTGGACTTGCCCAATGACTAACCGATATGGGTACAATATCCCCACTATATTGCTATATTGCAGTTCTTTAAGTTAAGCAGCGACTTTGTCCCGTAATGCAATGGGAACAGTTTTGGCTCTGCAAAATTTCAGCTGAGCATTGCGTTTCAGCGTAATATGAGCAAAAAAATTTGTAGCCTTGCCTAAACCTTCTGAAAAGAATTCCGGGAATTTTTTAGCTACACTATCTTTTGCATGGAATGCAGACACTGACTACACATTGTCCTGAATGTTATAGCCAAACAATTCAAACGAATCAAGACCAAATATGTTCTCACTGTCGTGTGATTGTAGCACTGTAAAAGTCACTGTTCGCAAATGCGAGCGATATATGGCAGGCAGTGTGCATTTTCCGAGAACGGGAATGTCTTGTCCATTATAATCCGTCAGTTTCGTGCTAGTTTGAGACAGGTATCGGGAGCCTAACAGTTTATATGTGTGACGATTGAGCGATGCGACAGAGGTACACATATTTCCCACAAATAAATAATTGAACAAAAGGTTTGTTCGACTGGCGTATCACTGACGAAACTGCTCGAATGCCAGTTTTGAAAATGCCTATTGCAGACTTGCAATATACTGCATTAATGACACGGGCCTTGTGACTAGATTTTTGTGAGTGGGCCAAATTGTTATGTTTGTTCCGATCCAAACATAAGGATTGTACATGTCCTTTCCTACCACTAGCTTAGCACTGAGCTTGTCGGGAGGGGCAGTCTTGGCCTTTGTGCAGTTAATAACACCGAGGGCAAGACTTAATTCTGTTCGCCTGTGAAGCCGCCTGTTTAGCGAACTGCTTACGTGGTGTGGAAGTTTGTTTACTTGGAGTGGGTTCAAATGGTTCAAATGGCTCTGAGCACTATGGGACTCAACTGCTGTGGTCATAAGTCCCCTAGAACTTAGAACTACTTAAACCTGACTAATCTAAGGACATCACACACATCCATGCCCGAGGCAGGATTCGAACCTGCGACCGTAGCGGTCGTGCGGTTCCAGACTATAGCGCCTTTAACAGCTCGGCCACTTGGAGTGGGAAGCTGCTGCCACCGCTGAATGGGCCGATCGGAAACCAGGAACTCAAACGACAAATAGCTGGCTGCTCAAATGTATGAGCCGACAAGGCACCGTAATCGTACTGATCAAGCATTTGCACTATCTGCTGATATGATGGATAGGACTGTTTCAAAATCTGTTCTCTGAGTTTGACATCATGTACACTGTACATGATTGCATCACACAACACTACATCTGGATATAAATCACTGCAAGCACATTTGATTTTGCACTTCCTTGTCATACCCTGCAAATATGTTATCCATTCGTGATAAGTTTATTCTGACCATTTTTTGTAATTAAAGAATTGATACCTAGCTGCTACCACATTCACTGGTTGGTCATAATAATCAGTTAACAACTGTACTGCCTGTTCGTAACTAAGTTCACTCGGAGTGGCGTTAGGGAAAGGTTTTTGTAGGAGCCTAGACACTGCACTTCCTACTGTTGATAATAGATAGGGAAGTATCACAGTACCCGGTACATTGTGAGCAACGAAGTGCGTTTCAAACTGGGACAACCACTTGAGCCACTACTATTCTGGTTCATGAAATTATCGAAAATGTGGCATAGCAGCTGTAGTAGGCAGTGCGTGTTTCGTCGGGCGTGCAGCGTTGGCCAGTAGCTGCTGCACCGTGTTGAGTAAAATGGAGATCTGTTGTGTCTGAAACTGAAACGTCTTCATTAGCTGTGTGGCATCTAAAGCTTGCGGCTGTGACGCTTGAGCAGGGTTGGGGGGGGGGGGAGGGGGGCATATTGGAAGACATAAATGCAAGAAACATAGAAGGCAAAAAGGCAAAGAAAATTTCATCGACGCCCACCTGAAAACACTGATTAGCAAAAGTGACAAGAAACTGTTAAAGGACATAAGCGCCCCTGTAAAGGAAAGACAAGAGAGAATTAAGGCGCCAGCAACAAAACAGAAAATTCTTTAGCCGTCAGGCGTGGGGTCCGCCGGATACTCGTCGCCAAAATGTGGGTTCCTGCCCACTCGTCGCTTATAGGGCGCCTAAAGGATGCTGCATTCTTGGACTGCTACACAACAACTCAAGCAAATCACATTAATAGTTTTTATTACAATCAAGAAGATGCTGCATTCTTGGAATGCTATACAGCAATTAAAGCAAATCACATTTATAGTTTTTATTACAATCAGGAAGATAGGTAATACTTAAATCTGAATTTACAATGGTGTCGCAAACGATGGGCGACATTGCAAACAATCAAAGTTCTTTGCTGTACACAAGGTCCACGTAAGTAATTTAAAAGGATCAGACGTCACTGCTGTCGTAGTGCTCTCCTAGTGCTCTCCGAATACTGTCTGGCTAATGGTTGTGCTTGCACGTTGCTTGGGAATATGTCGTGGGGCGGTCCTAGCAGCGGGCTATTGGCTGATGTTGTCTAACCGCCTTCTTTGCTCTTGCAATCTTCGTCTTCATACTGGCGCTTTTCGATACGCCGGAACAGAGTTGATCAAGTTTCTAATGGCACTGTTGTCAGTTCGATGGCGCCACACTTTCACTATCCCTATCACTATTCTCTTTTGTTGCAAAATACTTCTTCTGAACCCTTTTCCCAACCAGTTCTCAAACTGATGATGTCTGGCGATTGTCCTCGCGATAGAAATTTTCTGATACATAATATAGTAGTGGCAACGAATCTGGAATGATGGATTTGGATGATACGTAACTGCAGTTATCATGGAAATTGTATTGAAAAGATAAAATAACCAAATCTCACCTCCTTCCATATGTGGCATGGAGACAGATCGTGTTGGAAAATCCACTGCGGATCCGACAAAGCATCATTTGCGAGGTACCTCAAGAGGGCGCCGAATCACAACTTCGTACTGATTGAGCCTTGGGGGAGTCGCTGGTGCCGGAGATTCTCTTGTCTAGTAGGGGCAGTAATCCCACTCGTTCTGGCACGCACGCTTTCTCTTTCGCATTCCTCTTCTGGCAGCTATTTAAGCTCGGCGCTATGTGCTATGGCTCTTTTGGTTTTCCGCTACGGTGCGCTAATGGTTGTGCTTGCTCGTTGCTTGGGCATAGGTTGTGTTGGCGAGTCCTGGAGTGACCGTTACGGAGGAGCGAAGGCTGCTCGCAGCGCTGTGTTATGATTTGAGGAGTGTCTCGGCAGCGGGTTGTTGGTGATGGCCTCCAATGCGCTAGCAAGTGTGTATATTGTACTAAGTGATGCTCAATACCTATGTATGCTATGTGGATTCTCGTCGTTTGCTGCTACTAACGGTGAGCATCAGCTACTTCTTTGAAGTTGTGTTTCTGATCAATCTGATCGTAATTTGTGTTCACAGCCGGAAACAGTGATTTGTATGTGATTAACCCCGTCGTGGCGGGAATAAGGAATTCACTCTTGGTTCCAGTATATGTTGAGTAATGCTATTAAGATTGTGAAACACTGCTCAGTGACGGAAGCACTAAGCGCGAGTAGTGTGAAGGCTGTATGAGTCATTCTTGGATAGTTCAGAGGCCATGTTTAGTGTTGAGACAGTGTGCTGGTAATGTTACTTGAGTATCTTATGATTTCTTCTGTGGTCTTTTGGAGGAGCAATGACTTTGGTGGCTCGTATTACGGGTTTTTATGTTCGTGGCTCTGCAGGTCTAACTTTTCCAGAATTTATGCTTGGTATTGGGGTCTGTCTGTAACGGTAATTAAGAGTGAGCTGTAAATAATTTTCCATGCTATTTGTTTGAGGTCTAACATGTGTTAAGGATATTAAAGGGGAGAGGGGGCATAACTCTGAAATAAGAGGGTTTGTGTTGTGTCTTCTTTTTTAATGTTACAATGTACTACGAGCGTTGGGCACAATCAGTTCCCAATTAACCAATACAGGAGGCGGCGCCTTGATTGAAATATGTTCGGATGGCGTTAGCTCGCCCAGCTACGTTTTGCTCATGGTCGGTGCTACCTGGCTGTGTCCTGTCAGAGTCGTTGCTGGCCGCAGTAGTTGACATCAGTTGAGTATTCTCTCTTGTAATTAGTAGAAGATTCTTTTCGTTAATGTGTTCGGGTTGCGACAAGATGCGTTCCCTGTTCCTAGTAGTTTGGTCATCCGCTGGGCTGTGCCTGCCTAAATATTATTATTATACTTGAAAGGGATTTCACGAATGACTTGAGCGGAATAAGTCACTATACGAGGTGAGTCACTAACTATTGCCATCTAGAATACAAATGTTGCATGGGACAAGGGGGGCCATAATATGACTTTTTTTGTTGTTGCTAAGTGGGGTCGCGTCAGAATATAACGGTCAACTTTGCTTTTTTAAAAGGGATTGTATAGTTTGGTAAGTATTTTCTGATAGCGGCTATCGAGACGAATCTAATGATGTGTAAGAGTAAGGTCTTTGAAGGTCAACGAAGGTCAAAAAGTTGGCATTAACGTGCATTTACAGAAGGTGTTCGAAGTGATGGTCACTGGAATCAATACAGTACTACAATCTTCTTATCATGGATTGAGTGGTATTCTTTATCACTTCGGCACTTATCAAAGCACATGCTCTGACAATTCTCTCCCGTATATCGTGATAATATAAATATTCGCTGAATATGACGTATCCATCTAACGTGCCACTGACAAGTAAACACCATTCGACGGTTTCGCAATACAGCACTAACAGGAACGGTAGGACTAGTATCGTCGAATCAAGCGAATGTGAATGATGTAACCCTTCGAAGGACAAGTTGATATGCTTCTCATTTACAGAGAAAGCCAACGAAATTCCGTGAGAGCTAGAGACTCATACGCTGAAAGATATCCTCAACGTACTCACCCTACACGTCGTACATTTAAATATGTGTATGATAAATTGAGAACAGGAACGCATCGGAAACATATCCGGCAGAGGAAAGTCACTAACAAGGAAGTGGAAATCGTTACTCTAGCTACTGTGGTTCGAGATCATTGTGTTAGTTCGCGTCAAAGCGCAAGGGAATCTGGCATGAGCCAGAGTAGTGTTGTTCGTGCCGTGCGTCGCCATAAATATCATCCTTATCACATCAGTCTCCACCAAGAATTAACTGGTACCGATTATACGCGTCGCATTGAGTTCTGCCGATGGACTCAACTTTAGATTCAGAGGCATAACACATTTATTAATTTGATTTTATTTACTGACGAGGCTACATTCACGAACCATGCAAGTGTTTATTTGTATAACATGCATTATTGGGCAACTGAAAATCCATGTTGGCTGCGGCACGTTGCACACCAAAAACCGTGGTCGATGAATGTATGGTGTGGGATTCTGGAGGACAGAATTATAGGCCACTATTTCATCGAAGGAAATCTCAATGGTAGGAAGTACACCACATTATTGCAAGAACATTAGGTCTGTTATTGTAAGAAATCCCTTTAGGAACAAGGAACAGAGTGTGGTATCAACACGATGGGTGTCCGGCACATTTTTCTCTGATGGCTAGAAATGAGTTGGAAAGTCAATTCCCAAATCCTTGGATTCGATGCGGAGGAGACGGAAATTTGTGGTAAGTATTATGGGACCAAACTGCTGAGGTCATCGGTCCCTAGACTTACTTAATCTAAGTTACACTAAGGACAACTCACACACCCATGTCCAAGGCAGGACTCGAACCTCCGATGGGGGTGTGGGGGTGGGGTGGGGGGGGGGGGGGGGGGGAGCAGCGCGAACCGCGGAAAGGCGCCTTAGCACGGCTATCCCGCGCGGCGCGGAGGAGATGTGTCGTGGCCGGCTCGTCGAAGCCTTGTAGGATTTAACATCTGATGTCATCAGTCCCCTAGACTTAGAACTACTTAAACCTAACGAACCAAACGACATCACACACATCCATGACCGAGGCAGGATGCGAACCTGTGGCCGTAGCAGTCGCGGACTGGAGCGCCTAGAACCGCTCGGCCACAGCGGCCGGCGCCAGCTCGTTTGCCAGACTTCTGGATTTTTTCATGTGGTTATTCGTAAAACACATTGTTTATAAGGACGTTCCAACTACACCTGAAGATATGGGAGAGAGAATTGTCAGAGCATGTGCTTCGATAAGCGCCGATGTGATAAGGAATACCACTCAATCCATGATAAGAAGATTGCAGCATTGCATTGATACCAATGGTCATCACTTCTAACACCCTCTGCAAATGGACGTTCATGTCACTTTTGTGACATTCGTTGACTTTCAGCAAAGTTGCCCTTCGTATCTCTGAAGCGACCCCACCTAGCACCAAAAAACTAAAATCATATTATGGCTCCCGTTGTCCCACGCATCCTTTTTCCCACAAACGTTCAGATCCTATCATACATTCGGAGCTATTCTTGGTGGCAATAGTTAATGACTCACACTGTGTGATTGGTGGAATTCCGTTGTTCTTTGATCTGTTTATTGGTCTAAGATTCCCGTTGGGATTTTGCTCTTTTACTTAAAATTTGTTATTTAATATTCTGCTGTGTTGCTTGTGTTACCAGTGGGGATTTAGTCCTGGTAGATTTCTGTTAAATGAGTGGGAAATTATGCTTGTCATCTATATTTATGTAGGACTATTTGCTATTTAGTTAAAAGGAAGAATCTTTACTTTACTTGTTTCATTCTATATATTGTTACAAAGACAGTGTAAGGTTTTTAATTCTATTTGTTATTGGTGGCTATTGGAAGGCAGATTTGTAAAAGATTTTGTAAAACTGTTTCTGGAGATATGTGTAATAAATATCTGTGAACTACAAGCCTGTGTTCGCGTTTTCTTGTGATTCACGTCCCACTGATCACTGTTCGTTCTTCTCTGAACAAAATACTGCGTTACAACTCCTTGGTATGTCATTGCTCCCCGTACCATTTCCAATGTAGCACTTTCACGGTTCGCACAAAGCAATCAGGATCCGTTCTTTCATTGGGTTCACACCTGATGAGCTGTTGTCTGTCACTCATCATGGAAAATCGGCTTTCATCTGAAAGCATCACAATTCTCTACAACTCTTTTATGCAGTTTACGTGCAGTCTGCCACGTTCCAGCCTCTTTTTCCTCATTGCAGCAGTTAAGAATGGCTTCTTCTTGGGAACGTCAACATTCATTCGCGTTGCACAGAGTCTTTTCCTAACAAATGATGCCCTGGAATGAACACCCGTCATGTTTTTTCAGTTCAACTGAAGTAACAACTGCGATTTTCCTGCTTATTTCAAATGGTTCCAATGGCTCTGAGGACTATGGGACTTAACAGCTGTGGTCATCAGTCGCCTAGAACTTAGAACTACTTAAACCTAACTAAGGACAACACACACATCCATGCCCGAGGCAGGATTCGAACCTGCGACAGTAGCGGTCGCGCGGTTCCGGACTGTAGTGCCTAGAACCGCTCGGCCACTTCGGCCGGCTGCTGCTTAGTTGACGGGTATTATGTCCTACCGGGCGAAGAAGTCCATGGGCGTCCATATCGTAGTAAATTTTCCATTTCTCTTTTGGCCATCTGGTTCAGCAGCTATCGACTCACTGCTGACCTCAAATAATTTCATCTCTTCTCTAATTCAGTGTTTTTAGGCCTCAGCTGTGTAAAACCTCGATGTACTTTTTCTTTCTAGGGGCTAATTGTGAATTTTCATCGTGTCGGCATTGCATATACGCACAGTAGGAAGAAAATTAAAAAATTCAATTGTACTTTCGAGCAGAGGTAATGAACGCCCAAACCTCACTTAACCATAGTACTTTCAGAGGGAATAATCGGCATTGTTACTAGGCATTATCGCAACGCACTCGCTCCTCCCCCCCCCCTCCCCAAAAAAGATATAAATACATACACATTTCTGCGTGAAGATGTATAGCTAATAAAAGAACATCACTGCAATGAAGGGAGTGCAATACTTTAGAAGAGTAATGTGTGTTTCGTATTACCGATTACAGTACGGAATCCTAAAAAAAAAGAAAAATTACACACACACACAAACACACACACACACACACACACACACACACACACACACACACATGTATAATACGATGTGGATAACGAGACTTACCACATGTTACTTGCTTGCGGCGAGACTTTCACAGAGTGGTTCTTTTACGCTGAGCAGTGGTGGGGCGGTTGTGGGTGAATGCGCCGGCTTTTTGCGGCGGCACTTGTTAGCTGGGCTCGGCTCGGCTGGGCCCAGCGCGGCGGCGGTGGAGTGTGGTGCGGTGGAGAGCGGCAGGGCCATGTCAGGCGAGCCGAGGGGAAATTTCCCTTGATTTGCGAGGAAAGAGTAACAACATTTCCCTATACAGCGCGCAGCGCCGCGGCCCCCGGGGCACCGCTGTAAACTCGAACGAACAACGGCGCGCCGCCTCCAACCCGCCCTGCTGGGTGGGGACCGTGTTCCTCGTCCGTATCGACCCCCGAGGCACGGCGACGCGCCGCGCCGAAAGTCGCCGCTCAAGATACTCTCGCTGTCCCGCCGCGGCCGGCGCTCCAGCGTTTTGACAGGACGACGTCCGCGTCTCCGTAGCCGTACTCCCCACTGACTCGTTATCACGTCGAGGATACCAGACTTCAGTGCCTCCACTGTATAATAACGACACATTAAAGGGGCTAGAGGCATTTGTGAACAGCACATAACAAATCAATTTCAGGACGTCTTCCGAGGCGAGATGGAACAAGTCTCAATCACTTAATAGCGCTTATCACAAAGGAAAACGTTTGCTGTGAGTGACATCTTTGTAATAATTTCTAACTGCAACATATTTATACTTCTCTGAAAAACCTTCGTATGTGAAGACAAAACTGCAACCAGTAACTTTTTTGAATTGGTAATTATTTTTCCATGAACCGGTTTTCCAACCTTTTCAGGTTCGTCTTCCGATGGTTTTCTGGAAGTTACATCACTATTTATAGCATAATACTGGTTGTTGGCTCTGTGACAACTTCTTGTAACACAACTTCTTGGTTGTCGTCGTTGTGGTCTTTAGTCCCGAGACTGGTTTGATGCAGCTCTGCATGCTACTCTATCTTGTGCAAGCTTCTTCATCTCCCAGTACCTACTGCAACCTACATCCTTTTGAATCTGTTTTGTGTATTCATCTCTTGGTCTCCCTCTACGATTTTTACCCTCCACGATGCCCTCCAATACTAAATTGGTGATACCTTGATGCCTCAGAATATGCCCTACCAACCGATTCCTTCTTCTAGTCAAGTTGTGCCACAAATTTCTCTTCTCTCCAATTCTATTCAATACCTCCTCATTATTTGTGTGATCTACCCATCTAATCTTCAGCATTCGTCTGTAGCACCACATTTCGAAAGCTTTTATTCTCTTCTTGTCCATACTATTTATCGTCCACGTTTCACTTCCATACATGGCTACACTCCATACAAATACTTTCAGAAACGACTTCCTGACAATTAAATATATACTCGATGTTAACAAATTTCTCTTCTTCAGAAATTCTTTCATTACCATTGCCAGTCTACATTTTATATCCTCTCCACTTCGAGCATCATCAGTTATTTTGCTCCCCGAATAGCAAAACTCGTTTACTACTTTCAGCATCTCATTTCCTAATCTAATTCTTGGAGCACGCTTTAATGTATTGCCATGACAATTGTTTCTCGATATGGAAGAAAAATTTAGTTTTGTACTTACTGCAACAGTATCTCCATCTTTTTCTCGTTAGTGTCCAACTGTCGGCTTTTTTTCTTTTTTCTGTTGGCCAGTTAGTATATCACTTCACACGTTTTTACACAATCTGTATTCATTTACACTGTGATAGAGAAACTTTGCCAGCGTCCAGAATGTGCTATACAACTGTTGCTTGTAACAAAATCTTGTCAAAAGATGTGGCATAGGCCTACTTTGCTCAGAGGTGTAATTTGTTCGTGTTTACATGTATTAAAGTCGATATTAGGGCAAATACTTAATCAGATTGGCGATAACAGGAGGGCACAAAATAAATAAATAAATGAATTACTACAAGAACAAACTTAAATTGATCTGATGTTCTTGTAGTAATTCATTTATTTATTTATTTTATTTTGTGCTCTCATGTTATCACCAATCTGATTAAAATATTTGCCCTTATATCGATTTTAATACATGTAAATACGAACAAATTACATCTGTGAGCAAAGTAGGCCTATGCCAAATCCTTTTGTCAAGATCTTTGTTAAAAGCAACAGTTGCATAGCACATTCTGGATGCTCGCAAGGGTTCGCTATCACAGTGTAAAGGAATACAGATTGTGTAAAAGCGTGTGAAGTGGTGTATCAACTGGCCATCAAAAATGGACGCAGACAGTTGGACACTATCGAAAAAAGCCACCCATACTATCGCAGTAAGTACAAAACTACATTTTACATCCATATCGACAAAAAAACAATAGTCATGGCAATACATTAAAGCATGTTCCATCTTCTTGTCACAGAGCCAGCACCAAGCATTATGCTAAAAATAGTGATGTAACTTCCAGAAAAGCATCTCAAAATGAATCTGAAAAAGTTCGAAAACCAGTTCATGGAATAATAAATAACTATTCAAAAAAGTGACTGGTTGTAGTATCTGGTGGGTTCTAAAATCGCCGTAATGGACAAGCTTAATCTAAAACAATCGTACTTGAGCCGTCTAAGGTTGTCATGTCTAGGTCTCAAGCGAGTGCTAGAATGTATTGACTCCGCCCCCACTGTGGGTTCCAAAATGCTGTGTATGCAACTCTGATTTAATAAATCGTACATGCAGAATTTTATTTCTACAACGTTTAATTTCTACGGAATTTCTTGTGGTTTAAGGTGGTGAGATGCCGCCTATCTGCAAAATGAACGTTGTGTGGCAGGGCTGCCGAAAAACATCAGAATTTGAAAATAATGGCAGGCACCCACGAATGGCTTCTTGAACCTTTGATCAGAAAAACATGTAATTGCATACAAAGCATAATTATGCCACCTTGATACACACAACATATGAGCATGTAATACGAGATACCAAGACTTAAACGTCGTGAAACAATTGAACAACTGACAATTTATACGCATCTGAAAATACTGAAAGAAGCTTATTCTATGGTGATGAGTTCAAACACCCTAATAATAGTATGAATTAACCGCTGTTTCATTCTGTATCGTGTTTTTAAAGTCGTCCATCTTACAAAAGCTACGATCGTAGCATATCAGTATAGAAAGCACTTGCAAAAGTTCTGAAAATACTGTGAATATAATTCCTCCCCCCTCCCCAGCCTTAAGATAGGCAGACATTTGTAGCACAACGTCTGCGGGTGACATGCAAATGTACTCAGATCGTACTCACCTGTAAAGCGTCTCACCACAGCTGTCCATGTCAAGCCTCAGCGCCAAGCGCGACGATGCTTTGTTTATTTAAACCCAACACTGCAGCTCTCTCACCAGACTGCTTACTCAAGCATACTGCTGACTGTATCAATGCCAGTCATGTTATTAGATCCCGACAGCTCGATACAGAATACGACTTTGCAGAATATATGCGATTCAGAAAAATGCGAAAGAAATTCAGCACTGGAGTTGTGAACTTGACAGACAACTGTCAAGGTTTCCCTTAAGTCGTTTTGAACTGGGTGCTAGGCAGGTTACTAGAAGCCAAATAGTGCACACCTGATACAGTAAATATCAAGAAAAATTATACAAGTTCGAAACGGAAACGTAGGGAACCAGAAAATGAAACATTCATAATACAGTACACATCAAGTGAAATTACAGAAATGCAAAAACGGAAACGTAGGGAATCAGAAAATGAAACATCGATGTTAGTAATTGCATGTTGGAATACTTTGGTAAGGTAGGAGCTTGGAGAGTTAAGGTACCACTGCATAAAAAAGATAACACTTAATCCAGAAAAACATATAAGAAGTTGTGAAATTCAAAAATTACAAATGAATGTAAGAAAACGAGAAATAAATATTTCATATTTGAAATTCGATAAATTTCGACGCCCACATGGCTTCAACTAAAATAGCAGTGAGTGAAATTGAACTTACATTGACCCCAAGTACAAAATAAACTACAAATAACCAGCGCAAATAATGCTGATTAATTATCAACAGTGCTCTCTTAACCAAATGGAAAATGGTAAGCTCTAACTAAGATTGGGGTTAACACAGAGCTAAACACATTGTATAGAAGACCATACGGCACAAAGAGAAGCTCTGAATAACTTTTCGTATAGCCTACACTCACCAGACAAGCCCAAAAAGCCGCTATGACTACAGCTCAGCAATCCACATTACCTGTGAATTCTGCAGACACCAAATAACGGACCAGGTTACGGTGCCGTTTTCCACCAGATCCAAGCTACGTGCTTTTTGTGAGTGAAAAATATCAGCTTCAAGGATCACGCACACACTGAAGGTGATATTCAACGTATAATTTACATGTCCCACATAACTAACTCCAGTTGTTCTTGGACTGCCATCTTGCAGTCACTGGTGAGAAACGACTGAGAGTGAAACCATGGGCGTTGCCATTATGTTGCCATGGGAGAAAAAGTGCTTGCCCCAAGGGGGGATGTGGAAGAGGCGGTTGCTTAGCTACAAGGACAAAGAGATTTTTATCGCGCTTTCAGTTTCATATGGAAGTGCAAATGTGTCACTCCTCACTTTCTAAAAATATCAAATATTAGGAGGGTGGGGGAGGGGTAATTGACCTGAGCTCCACTGGCCACACTATCATTAGACCTTAACCTGGCTAAGGTGAAGCCTACGGAGTTTATCTTATCAGTAGCCAAATTTTTAACTAGGAGGTAGGATTCTGACATGGTCCAACATAATGCGGCAATAGCTTGGCTGAAATACAGTCTGCCACCTTCGTCTGGGCAGGACTGGTCTTCTGCACCTCATGCAAAGTGGAATTGAAAGTAAAATTAAGCCAGTTGATGGATTTATCCCACTTATTCTGAGACTGGATATGACAAATAATCAGCACTGTTTTAAGTGTCAATTAAAATGTTCAGCAAACGACAATTTGGGACAATATGGGATGATAGTGACATGCAATATGGCGCTACCAAAGCCAGAGTTCCTTAATTGTCCATAAGTCAATGTAGTGGGAGGGCCAAAGAAAAAACTGTCAAATACTTAGTCATACATCTACTTGCTACAAGCTACAATAACTGGATGAATGTATACCCAGCAAGATAAATATACTTACTACCAATCTTAGTGCATGGAAGGATCCTAAATAATTGACAATCAATTTGTCCATTTGCCTCTCTACGCGACTGGAAAACAACAAACCATGATAATTGGGACTGAGCTCTGCAGACTCACTATACCCAAATGACCCCATACAATGAATGATGAAAGTACTTAAATACAGCCAGGATCAAGTCTTTGGGTAAGCAAATCTTTAACTTGCCATACAAAAACATAAAGATCTATGTTAAGATGATACCCAGATACTTGCTTCCCACTAAAGAGCTGCTCCTTAATACTCTTGAGCACTTGATCCCAATGCTGCTGCTCTTTCAAACTCCCGAAGAGGGATGGAATCTTGTTTAGTATACCTGCATTACATTGAAGATTATCATCTGATTGTATAATCCCAGCAGACTCCTGATCCACATTGAACGTGCTAGTAAATGCAATGGCCAGCTGATTGTAAGAATCATATACGTCTGCAATTTGAATTGTTCGGTGAACTACTCTGCCAGTCTTACAGGATCTAATCTGCACCCCTCTTAACATTGTCTGTTTCTAATAAGAAATGTTTATGCTCCACATAGAACCTAAATTTTTCTAGGCCAAACATGACTGCATATGCTTCCAACTCTTATACAGAGTGTTTAAACGCTGCCGCCGAGAAAGCCCTCATTACATATGTGACTGCCCAAAATCTCCATCAGGTACTTGTAACAAGATGGCTGTGTATCTAGAATTGGAGACATCAGTCTTGAATATAAACTGACACTGAAAATCCGGAATGGTTAGCACGGGGACAGTACGGAGAGCCTGCGTCAGTGCATCCAAAGCTGACTGCTGGGATCACACCATTGAAACAGCTCTTCCTTATGATAAAGTTGGCTGAGTTCAGAATGAACTTTCTGAAGACGTTAATCATTTCAATAAAGTGTGCTGCTCCCTTTTTATCCTAGGGAGGTGGAAAATTATAAACAGTCTTGATGCACTTATTATCTGTTTTATCCCCATTGGCTGAAACTACAGTAGATGACCCTGAAAAGAAATTTCAGCATGGGCTAATTTAATTAAATACCACCTTCCTGGAATGGGACAAAAGCTACCAAAGATGATGAAAGTGCTCACCAAAAATTTTGCTGTAAGCAGCCACACCCTTGAGGTAGTTACACACACAATGAAATTTCAGTTCTCCCGAGGTGGAATCTAGCAGTCGTGATAAGATTGCTGCACAACGCAATTGGAACTCTGTTGAATTCAAACAAGTTCTAGTCCATGCCGAAAACAGTCAGAGACTTAGATTGTTCAGTTAGAGGTATCTGGTGGTAGGCTAGGTTCAGATCCAAAACGGTGAAAGATGAGGAAGATGAGGCAAGAGCAGTACTCCAAAACTACCAACTGGTTAAGCACTTGCTGCTCCACAATGGGCCTATAACCTTCGTAATTGCCTCAGGGAACGAAAAACTTCGGCGAGGCGTACAGAGAAGTAGAAGACCTCTTGACCCCCTCCCCTCTCCCACCCCCACAACCAATTTATCAAGAATCTGACTTAGGCCATGCAGTTATTCGGTAAAGGGAGTGACGCACCAGAATCTCGTTAATGAGTAGGACGTGAGACTTGATTCTGTTGGTTACATCCAAGCATCTGGTCAAAACTTCAGGAAAATTACTGAATAAGTACAGTAACTCTTAGGCTTCATCTTCACGTAGTTGTCAGACAACAAACTGAAGCTCACTGAAGTCGGTATTATTATTTGGAGGAAGTTGATCATGGCTGGATAACTGATAATCCTTACCCAGATGAAATTTAAAGGCAATTTTGTTTCCAGAGTAGTCGAAGAGACAAACCACTTAGTCTATGAAATGGCACCCCAATAGTAAGTCAGTAGACAAACATTTGTCGACAAAGATTTTAAAAGGACATGAGAATTGCTGAGTTTTTAAATTATCTCGTATCTCCACAACAAAGGTAGTGCTGCCTGTTAACAACCCGAACCCTTTTATCCTGTGATCTTAAAGTGGGAAATTTACAAATCTTCCTATTCTTGAGATACCATGAGTCATTAAGCAAGGAAACATTGCTACCAGAATCTAAGAATCCACAGACCGGTTCATGGTTAAAGGGAGCACACATGAAGGGTAGGGAGAACTTACTGATGGGTGGACAGTCTTTTCACAACCCCAAATGTCATCCATCATTACATTTTTCAGATCTAATCGCACAATCCTGAGCAAAATGTCGCAGTTTATTACATCAAAAAAATTTTCACTGTGTGATCCACAGTGGCCACTCTCATATTTTTCGGTGGAAGAGAGTCCAGACAAGTTACTTTTTTGTTTAGCCGCCTCTGCTTCTAATCAGCGAAACAAATGATCCCTGTATCTTGTGCAACCTCATCCAAGTCAAGAAAGTACTGGGTTTATTAGGAAAAACTATCCCTGAATGATCTTCTGGCCGCATCCTTTCAATTACATTATTGAAGACGTAAATTTCGCTAGCCTCAAAACATAATATTAACTGAGCCCATCTAATATTCTCAGTGTGATTCAGCAATGTTTTTGTTGAGCTTTTACTATCTGGGAAATCTTGATTAGCAATTCTACCTTAAAAGTCACTCAACGTTCCTCCGTCTCGAATCACCTGATCCACAGTACACAAGAAATGCCATTAGTTAATGAGTGAATGGTCTCAAAAACTATAAGATCAGGAAACAGAAGGGCGATAGCCTACTATTGTAGTGTAACCAACAGTAAAAAAGTGTACAGTTTGGTCGCTAGCCTCCATTGACAGTTTAGTAATCGTTTCTATAATATCCACAATAAGATTATGTAATCCGTTAAATGCTTCCATATCCCCAAACCACAACCATTCCGTGATCATCCTCTAACCTTATCTGATCGTCGGAAATTTCTTTTCATTGCAGCAGAGTGAGTGGGATGTTGTAGTGCTCTAACCTTTTCTTGCATATTTTAGAATCGCGTGCCCTGCTTGAAATCAGGGCAAATTTTCCCTAAATCCTGTACCCGAGCACTTGAGTAATCAAGACGAGCTTGCACCCAAAGTAATTGACGCCGTCACGGATACCTATCCTGTGGATGTTGCGTTGCACACTGACGAGGGACTCGGGACTAAAAAGCGATTGTTTGACTTACCCCGCCGAGGATAGTGGCCCTTAGCTGCAACGGGCAGTCCAATGCAGCATGGAGATGGTGTGACAATTCGCTAACAGTTCCCTCTACTACTTGATTCTGGCTTTGTAATTAATTTACTAAATGATCTTCCTTCTGACGTTCATTTCCTACCATATCTCTTACAGCCATGACTGAAGACAGAATCACCTGGAACAAAAACATTTGAATACTATGCGGTGCGAAAAAAAGCGTTACAGAATGAATTTAGCCTTTTTCTTCCTTTTCTTATATGATAACTCATTCACCCCCCACAAGTACAGTCTGCTAAAACTGTAATACTTCAGCAAACGAGGATCTGGCAGTGATAATGTGCCAGGCCGCAATATCATAACACTACACCCGGGAAGAGGACAGATGTTTTTAAGAAGTTGTTATATTTAACAGTCTCAAATGAATATAAAAAGGAGCAATAAATATTTCATATTTGAAATTCTAGAAATTGTCTGTTGTGTTTTGACAGCGTGACCATGACTGGAGCTTCTCTCACCATACAATTTCAACAAAGCGCAGTACGGATTCACGCACTATTGCAACACACAGAAACATTTCAGTAAACAAACGTTCCAAAAAATACATCAAGCACCATCAAACATTTAGTTAATACATCAGTTAAGAAATAAGAATAGCAGATGAGAACAATAAATGAGCTGCTATAAAACAATTTAAAATGTAGCGTTTAGGTAAATCATTTGATTTCAAGTAACTCAGGTTATCTCTATAAAGGAATGTTCAAGTAAAATGTAACCAGCAACGCCCACATGGCATAGGTACTAAAGGTGAACTTACATTTACCTCAGGTACAAAATAAATTAAGTGCATAAAACCAGCTCAAGTATAACCGGTAAATTACCAACAGAGCTCAAACCCTATGAACAATTTTAACAATGTCAGTTAACGAAATGGGAACGTGTAAACTCTTCAAATAAAGTGGGGAGGTAACACAACTCTGAAGCCATAGTAAAAAGACCCCTACAGCATAGCGGGGAAGCTCCGAACAACTTTTTGTATAGTCTACACACATAACTGACAACGCCAGTACTGGAATGTTTATCCTTCAGTTACCGGTAGTAAACAACTGATTGTGAGCTCAACCACATCGCTACAAGTCGTTGTGGTCGAGAGCTCGTGTACCCCTTGGTGGTACACGAAGGTCAATCTTTTGCCAATTAGGATGGTGTTTATACGTCCTTGGCTTCCTACTACAGAAACCAGCGCCCACGATGATAGAATTACCTCCTTGCAGTTGTGGACTGTCCCGCCATTCCTGATGTATCTAAACTCATCTGATATTATAATATGTAAAAGTGAAAATTGATTACTTCAACTCTTCGCACACACTTTGGGTCAAATCACAAGCACCGTAGATGACTGCACCACAAAGCAGCTGCCTTCATCCCATTAGAGCGTTTATTTCTTTAATCACTGCTCTAACGACACAAAGCAAGACTCTCAGAAAGTTACTTTCCTGATAAGGAAGAGCTACTCTTTCTTTATTATGAGTATCATAGGCCAATAGACAATTATTAATGTGATTACATTTGGCGATGATTCAGCATCCGAGGACATGAACTATTCTTTCATAGTACATCCCACGCAATATGCCCTGTACATTGATAGCTGAAAATATACAATAGCGAGACAAAATACAATGACAAAAACGCAAACTGAAGATAACCGCCTCCTGATAGTGTTGCGAGCACCTGACGTGGTAAGGAAAACGCTGCAGAGACGAACGTGGAATCGTTCAACCAAAGATACGGGCAGCAAATGAAGAAATCAACTGACATATGACTTTGACAGAAGGCACGTTCTTATGGCTCGGCAATTGTGAACGAGAATATCTACAAACGGTTTCGATAGATTTTGCTGCCATCTCCTGGGCGTGAAAAATTTTTGCAAAACAGGTTCATTGGGAGTTGCAACCTCCTGCCAAGTTGTTATATTAGTGGATAAAAAGTAGAATATTATGCAAAGGTTTGCCAGAAACATAACATTTACAATCAACAAGCACCTTATTCCTATGGATATATGCGTATATGTAACACTCACATATGATAGTTAAGTCTTAAGAATAACAACATAGGGTAGAATTAACATTAGCACATCTTTTTCGTTAGCTTGACATGTTCTGTTCACAGATGATCCTCATTAGATGGCATATGTGGTACAAATGGGTGGCAGTGTTGCAGCGACAACAAATGTAATGCATGTTACACTAGATGGCTCTTACATCGGCATTATAAGAACAGAGCGTAAATTATTCTGTTTTCACATTTAAAATTACATAGTTTTGCGAGTGGTCTTTAAAATTGTAACGATTACAAAACTGTCTCATATGTAAGCAAAACAAGTTTTACATTCTCACTATACACTTCATACTTTCTTATTACCACATATATGATGGATAAATTTTGGTATTTATCCTGCTACAGTTTAATTTTGTGCTACTAACCATCCAAGAGAAAGCCCACAATAGACTAATACTACAACAGGCTGAACTTGGTGATTATACTCCTCCGCTATTGTGAATACCTACAAAATGTTGATTCGACCCATCCTCTGCTACCCAAATTTTGCACAGATCTTCACCCCACGAAAGTTCTGCAAATCCTTGAACGTTACGCCCTCCGTTTTTCTTCCACCAACTGGATCCTCTGCCATCTTATCAGATTCTCACCCCTCCTCGCCCACATCGAACAAATCCGCATCTCCTATACTGGATTCCAATCACCTCACAGTCTCCTCTCTGATCATCAACCCTGGTATGCTGCCGAGCCTTCACAAGCACATCCCTCCGTCCCTACGCCTACACACACACTCCATATCCTATCCCAGCGCAACTTCAACCAACTTCCTTTCTCAGACAATTAGGTCCACCCCGATATT
Source organism: Schistocerca piceifrons (assembly GCF_021461385.2). Taxonomy (NCBI): domain Eukaryota; kingdom Metazoa; phylum Arthropoda; class Insecta; order Orthoptera; family Acrididae; genus Schistocerca; species Schistocerca piceifrons. The sequence goes on from NC_060138.1 coordinate 741,024,095, forward strand.
TGACCCTCTTACTAGATATTTAACCCTCCTACTAACTTTAACCCTGTCCCGCCTATCGCACTTCACGTTATGGCTCCTCTCTCCTTTCCCTCTCATCCACCCCCATCTCCTTCCTCTTGGAACCACTGACCTACACACACGACACATTACTCCCCGTCCTCTGTCTTTCCCAATCACTGTATATCTCACTACCCATCTTACCTCCTACTTCTCATCTCCATAGTTTTTCCTATCGAACAGACCCCTATTTTTCCTTACCACACTGCTCAACCCTGTGGAACATATCCTCTCCTGCAGCAATACTTCTCACGCTAGTGCAGGTCCTTCAGATTTTTAGTGAAGGGGAAGTGCTTCAGCATTTTCATCAGAAGAATTTCACCTTCCTGCGATGAGTTTTAAAATGTATGTATTTCCGTTTTTTTTAACTGTCTGTGTTTGATTTTTAATTTAAAGTAGAAAACAGCCCAAATATTGTTTGTGTTTCTCACTGTAATTCCTTTTTCTTCAGCTCGCTTGGTTGATGAGCGGAGAATTGTACCATTGACAGCGTCCCCCCCCCCCCTATAGGGGGTGAGGGTGACGAAATAACAATAAAGCAAAATAAAAAAAAGAAGTCTTGTGTTGTTGTGGCGTATGCATATCAACATCTACAAGATCCCACCGCCAGATCCACTGTGCACCAAGTACGATGCTTTGCAGGCCACCAAACCCGACGGACATCACAGAGAGGGGGGCATTGGGGTATGGTGCAAAAGTGACAGGAGCACAGGCAACTGGAAATTGTAGTGGACATGCCCAGCAGGGATGGTAAGGAGGGGGGGGGAGGGGGGAAGTGTGCAGGTTCACATTACAACATCTGTGGAATATTTACACACAACAAAATTTTAGAAATAACAAAGCATTGAAGAATGGGAGGGTGGCGGAGCGGGGAGAGGGACTGGCTATATATGCCATGGACACTGACAAAATGGAACTTGTATTGCATATATTCAGTACATGCCATCAATCTACAAAGAGTGTATAAACTACGCATTATAGAATATTAAAGCACTGAGTTATAATTATTCACAACGGCAGTATGAGTGAACATATTATATAGTAACCTTGGTGAAACTAAAAAGAAAATTATGCTCTAATCTTATGATACAGATGTGAGAACCATCTAGTGATTGTACACATGGAACACGTGTTATCATTGCAATACTGCTGTACAGTTGTACTATATAGGGTGTTACAAAAAGGTACGGCCAAACTTTCAGGAAACATTCCTCACACACAAATAAAGAAAAGATGTTATGTGGACATGTGTCCGGAAACGCTTAATTTCCATGTTAGAGCTCATTTTAGTTTCGTCAGTATGTTCTTCCACCTACGCTCAATGGAGCACGTTATCATGATTTCATACGGGATACTCTACCTGCGCTGCTAGAACATGTGCCTTTACAAGTACGATACAACATGTGGTTCATGCACGATGGAGCTCCTGTACATTTCAGTCGAAGTGTTCGTACGCTTCTCAACAACAGATTCGGTGACCGATGGATTGGTAGAGGCGGACCAATTCCATGGCCTCCACGCTCTCCTGACCTTCATTTATGTGGGCATTTGAAAGCTCTTGTCTACGCAACCCCGGTACCAAATGTACGTAGAGACTCTTCGTGCTCGTATTGTGGACGGCTGTGATACAATACGCCATTCTCCAGGGCTGCATCAGCGCATCAGGGATTCCATGCGACGGAGGGTGGATGCATGTATCCTCGCTAACGGAGAGCATTTTGAACATTTCCTGTAACAAAGTGTTTGAAGTCACGCTGGTACGTTCTGTTGCTGTGTGTTTCCATTCCATGATTAATGTGATTTGAAAAGAAGTAATAAAATGAGCTCTAACATGGAAAGTAAGCGTTTCCAGACACATGTCCACATAACATATTTTCTTTCTTTGTGTGTGAGGAATGTTTCCTGAAAGTTTGGCCGTACCTTTTTGTAACACCCTGTATAAGGTGGGTCATCAATGAATGGAACATGTCAAGCTAATGTTAACAGATGTGCTACTGTCTTTTCTACTGTATTCTGTAATTTTTTAGATTTAACACCCTCTACGAGGGCTTCATAGCTGGACATGGCCATGTGCACTAAGTGCTTTTTGATTGAAAATGTTTTATTTCTGACAAACTTTTGTGGAATGTGGTGCATTTTATCCACTTGGCTGGACGTTCCAACTCACAATGAATGCGTTTTGTAAAAGAGAAAAATGGAAGACCAGAAGATGAGAACAAAGTCTGTCGAAAGCTATTGCCGATAAAGACATATTTTTGCTATCTTGGCAGCAGAATTGTTTTTAACGAAGTAAAACAGTTAGCCGCTTCTCATTTCTCAACAAGAGAGAATTCGTTTAATCTCAGAAACACGATGGTTTTCTGTTGACCGTGTGCTGCTGTCGGGAGCATCTACTGAAAGTGGTTGAAAGATGGAAATACCAAGAGTGGGCGACAAGTTGCTGGACGTCGATCCCTCATCATAGAACGTGGAAGTCGAAATCCTGTCTGCTCTTGTAAAGCAGAGCAGGCGGCGGTCTGTGGCAGACATGACGACAGAGAACAACGATGATGCAGGCGCTGGTGTTTTGGAGGACAGCATTCAGCGCTTAATGTTGAACCTGGAGCTCCGCATCCGACGACACCGTCCTTTACTATTGAAGTAGACACAAGATGATCGAGGCTATACCCTGATCATTCGAAACGTGTCACCTCGTCGGATGAATCACGTTCTTGTTACACCAGGTCGACGGTCCAGTCTGATACCCGTCATTCAGGCGGACGGCTGCTCGAGACAGCACGCCACAGACCCAAATATCTTATCCGAATCTGCTGAAAAAAACTTAATACGTGGGTCAACATTTGTAAAACTGTAATTCCTCTCTCTCTAACCCCACCCTATGGAGAGAGGGGGAGAGTTTTAGTTTTATCGAATCAAAATTTATGAAGTAAATAAGTATTTTCATTTATCCGTAACCATTTTCCACACACAAATGAGAACATGGATTTTCTTGAATTACAGCGCCTATTACCAAGAATCAAAACAAACGTTGAAGACAAAATGTACGTAGTTATCTTATGTAGAATCTGATTCTGCAATAAAAATGGGGGTTCCCATATGAAATTTTAAAGTTGCCCTCTATCCCACCCCCAGGATGGCGGGCTAATTGTAGCACCAGCAGATGTCCCCCTAGAAAATAATCAACTTTAGATTCTACACATTTTTCGTGTGAAGCTTATTTTTCGAGTTATTCTGGTTTATCAACTTAAAATTTACACCCTATATTGTGATAGGAGAGAGCCTCACCTGCGAGTCCACTGTTCCACTGGACCTGTGGTAGCATTCAAAGGCACCATGGCAGTTGTGGACCATCTGATCATTACCGGGACCACCTGAATCCCTTCATGCTTGATGTCTTCCACAACGGTGATAGCATTTTACGGCATGATAACTATTGGTGTCGCAAGGCCAGATTCGTGCTACAGTTGTTTGAGGGCCGCGATAGTGAACTGATGTTGATGTCTTGACCACCAAATTCACCTGATCTGAACTCGAGGGAACATATCTGAGATGCTATCCGGGCGCCTGCTCTGTGCTCATAAACCACCTGTAATTTATGGAATCTTTGCGTCCATTCACAAAATATATGTAAATGACCTAGTAGATAGTGTCGGAAGTTCCATGCGGCTTTTCGTGGATGATGCTGTAGTATACAGAGAAGTTGCAGCATTAGAAAATTGCAGCGAAATGCAGGAAGAGCTGCAGCGGATAGGCACTTGGTGCAGGGAGTGGCAACTGACCCTTAACATAGACAAATGTAATGTATTGCGAATACATAGAAAGAAGGATCCTTTATTGTATGATTATATGATAGCGGAACAAACACTGGTAGCAGTTACTTCTGTGAAATATCTGGGAGTATGTGTACGGAACGATTTGAAGTGGAATGATCATATAAAATTAATTGTTGGTAAGGCGGGTACCAGATTGAGATTCATTGGGAGAGTCCTTAGAAAATGTAGTCCATCAACAAAGGAGGTGGCTTACAAAACACTCGGTTCTAGGCGCTCAGTCCGGAGCCGCGCGGCTGCTACGGTCGCAGGTTCGAATCCTGCCTCGGGCATGGATGTGTGTGATGTCCTTAGGTTAGTTAGGTTTAAGTAGTTCTAAGTTCTAGGGGACTGATGACCACAGATGTTAAGTCCCATAGTGCTCAGAGCCATTTGAGCCAACAAAACACTCGTTCGACCTACACTTGAATATTGCTCATCAGTGTGGGATCCGTACCAGGTCGAGTTGACAGAGGAGATAGAGAAGATCCAAGGGAGGACGGTGCGTTTCGTCACAGGGTTGTTTGGCAAGCGTGATACTGTTCACGGAGATGTTTAGCAAACTCAAGTGGCAGACTCTGCAAGAGAGGCGCTCTGCATTGCGGTGTAGCTTGCTGTCCAGGTTTCGAGCGGGTGCGTTTTTGGATGAGGTATCGAATATATTGCTTCCCCCTACTTATACCTCCCGAGGAGATTTTTTTTTGGTCATCGGTCTACTGACTGGTTTGATGCGGCCCGCCACGAATTCCTTTCCTGTGCTAACCTCTTCATCTCAGAGTAGCACTTGCAACCTACGTCCTCAATTATTTGCATGACGTATTCCAATCTCTGTCTTCCTCTACAGTTTTTGCCATCTACAGCTCCCTCTAGTACCATGGAAGTCATTCCCTCATGTCTTAGCAGATATCCTATCATCCTGTCCCTTCTCGTTATCAGTGTTTTCCACATATTCCTTTCCTCTCCGATTCTGCGTAGAACCTTCTCATTCCTTACCTTATCAGTCCACCTAATTTTCAACATTCGTCTATAGCACCACATCTCAAATGCTTAGATTCTCTTCTGTTCCGGTTTTCCCACAGTCCATGTTTCACTACCATACAATGCTGTATTCCAGACGTACATCTTCAGAAATTTCTTCCTCAAATTAAGGCCGGTATTTGATGTTAGTAGACTTATCTTGGCCAGAAATGCATTTTTTGCCGTAGCGAGTCTGCTTTTGATGTCCTCCTTGCTCCGTCCGTCATTGGTTATTTTACTGCCTAGGTAGCAGAGTTCCTTAACTTCATTGACTTCGTGACCATCAATCCTGATGTTAAGTTTCTCGCTGTTCTCATTTCTACTAATTCTCATTACCTTCGTCTTTCTCCGATTTACTCTCAAACCATACTGTGTACTCATTGGACTGTTCATTCCGTTCAGCAGATCATTTAATTCTTCTTCACTTTCACTCAGGGTAGCAATGTCATCAGCGAATCGTATCATTGATATCCTTTCACCCTGTATTTTAATTCCACTCCTGAAACTTTCTTTTATTTCCATCATTGCTTCCTCGATGTGCAGATTGAAGAGTAGGGGCGAAAGGCTACAGCCTTGTCTTACACCCTTCTAAATACGAGCACTTCGTTCTTGATCGTCCACTCTTATTATTCCCTCTTGATTGTTGTACATATTGTATATGACCCGTCTCTCCCTATAGCTTACCCCTACTTTTTTCAGAATCTCGAACAGCTTGCAGCATTTTATATTGTCGAACGCTTTTTCCAGGTCGACAAATCCTATGAAAGTGTCTTGATTTTTCTTTAGCCTTGCTTCCATTATTAGCCGTAACGTCAGAATTGCCTCTCTCGTCCCTTTACTTTCCCTAAAGCCAAACTGATCGTCACCTAGCGCATTCTCAATTTTCTTTTCCATTCTTCTGTATATTATTCTTGTAAGCAGCTTCGATGCATGAGCTGTTAAGCTGATTGTGCGATAATTATCGCACTTGTCAGCTCTTGCCGTCTTCGGAATTGTGTGGATGATGCTTTTCCGAAAGTCAGATGGGATGTCGCCAGACTCTTATATTCTACACACCAACGTGAATAGTCGTTTTGTTGCCACTTCCCCCAATGATTTTAGAAATTCTGATGGAATGTTATCTATCCCTTCTGCCTTATTTGACCTAAGTCCTCCAAAGCTTTTTTAAATTCCGATTCTAATAGTGGATCCCCTATCTCTTCTAAGTCGACTCCTGTTTCTTCTTCTATCACATCAGAAGATTACGAATGTAAAATTAGAGAGATTCGAGCGCGCACGGAGGCTTTCCGGGAGTCGTTCTTCCCGCGAACCGTACGCGACTGGAACAGGAAAGGGTGATAATGACAGTGGCACATAAAGTGCCCTCCGCTACACACCGTTGGGTGGCTTGCGGAGTATAAATGTAGATGTAGATGTATGGGGTGCCACATACTTCTGGTAATTTATTAAGGAACCATGTCACTCACTACCGCTACTGCATTGCGTTCCAAAGGTGAACTAAGACGCTATTAAGCTTTACACTTTGGACCATCAGTGTCTTTTTCTTCCGCGCTTCGTCCATATTTGTCGGACTTTAAGGCAGACAACTGTACTGCGGGTGATGTGGCGGTAATAAAGCACTTCGTGAATAGACAAGTATGGAAGATGTCGAAACAAACTCCTAGTTTAAGAGAAAAATACCGTCCTGTAGCAACAGACACTGGAAATTTGTTGAAGTGTTCTTGTGGTTTAATAGTGCACACAGGGATCAAAGTGACTGAACAAAAGAAACTGATACAAATGTCAAAAAGAAACTTGTTCTCATAGCAAAATTGTCTTTCAGGCGAACAACAAAACATTCCAGAAAATGAGTTTTCTCGTTGGAATTCAGTGCTAGAAATCTTGATTAGCTTTGTATGCAAACTGTTGCAAGTACTTTTTCTGGTTGTGCAAGCAGGATCCCGCTACGTCCAATAAAAATTTATAAAATATAACGGATTGACGGTAACGACTTCTTTGTGTCTACAAAAAGAACAGATTTTGGAATAGCCTAAACCAATGAATGTTTGAGCGATTCCGGAAAACATATCTGAGCCGTGGTGGCTCGTGTTCGAGCCATTTCTTATTTTACACCATGTTTTTACCGTTCTGTCACCTCGTTTTGTTAATTTTCAATTACTGGTGTCACTGAGTTGCTGCCTTGCCTGCCCGTGAGCTGCAGCAGCAGCGCTTATCGATATAGGCCCTGCTGTATTATCTTTACTGGACTGCTATTAATTACCGGTCGTCGTGTGGGGAGTTAGTTCGGACCGGGCAATGAAGTCAGTTGGAACGTGCTAGCAGTTAGTTTGGATCTGGCAGTGTTTGAGTTGGCACGCGGCACAAGTTTAGTCGAGGAGCGGCAGCAGTGAGGTCCGGACCGCCATGACTCGCCCGACGGTTTGCCGACACACATGACTGGAGTGGCGATGACTTTGGTTCATCGTCGGTCGGTTGGCTGTGTGTGCCGACTCGTGATTCGTCCCTGTTATTATACAGTCACTGCCGTTAGAATTGTCTGGTTCTTCACGCAAGTGTTCGTGAAACTGTGTGTAGTTTGTGTGATTTTAATTGACAAGTTATTTTAAATGTTGTCGGCTTATTGGTTCTGAGTAGTCGGTCGGTTGGCGTGGATCAGTGAGAAATTCTCGGCGGGGCGTAGTTTGGCCGGGGCCCGCTGGCGGTCTCTACGCGGTGTCGGAGAGTGTGGCGCTGTTCCCATTGCTACGAAGTCCGTGGCTCACCGACCCTGGGCACGAAAGTTGAGTTTTCATTTAATCTACCAGCAAGTCAAGACTGTTCACATTGTGTCGTTTGGAGTTCGTTGTCAGCTGTTGGGATATTCCCGCGAGCAACAACATGGTTTTCATGTTGGAAAATTCTAGCCACCCTCCGGTGGAGGTTCACTGTATCTGGTTATTTGAATTGAAGTGCACCAGCGGAATCTTTTGCCTTGTGGCCGTTAAGGTTCCGGTTACTTCGCATGGGCGTTGACGTAAATTTCAGGCAGTGTAGTTGTAAGTAGGCTGTTTAGGTTTTTTTGTTGGCAACGCCACCTTTGTATAAAAATCACTGGCTGTGCTGTGTGCAGTCTGTGTCTAGTTTGCATTGTTGTCTGCCATTGTAGTGTTGGGCAGCGGCAGCTGGATGTGAACAGCGCGTAGCGTTGCGCAGTTGGAGGTGAGCCGCCAGCAGTGGTGGATGTGGGGAGAGAGATGGCGGAGTTTTGTAATTTGTCATGAACTGCTGTATATATTATGACTATAAAGGTTAATACAGTGTTTGTTCTCTATTAATATCTTTCATTTGCTAACTATCCCTATCAGTAGTTAGTGCCTTCCGTAGTTTGAATCTTTTATTTACCTGGCAGTAGTGGCGCTCGCTGTATTGCAGTAGTTCGAGTAATGAAGATTTTTGTGAGGTAAGTGATTTCTGAAAGGTATAGTTTAATGTTAGTCAGGGCCATTCTTTTGTAGGGATTTTTGAAAGTCAGATTGCGTTGCGCTAAAAATATTGTGTGTCAGTTTAAGGACAGTCGTGCATAACTGTTCAAAGGGGACGTTTCATATGGCGACCCTACCAGGATACCTCACTGGAATCTTCTGATTTTTTCTTGTAGTTTGTGTAATTAGTGTAACTATTGTTTATTGCTAGCGCATAATTGTAGAGAGAATCTCCTTTGTAGTTGCAGTCTTTCATTGTTGTTGTGGCATGCATGTTAATTTGCACCAAGTATTTCGCTGCTGCACTTGCAATTAACGAGATATTATTTTCAGTACTATGTTAATGTGTTCTCTTATTTTTGCTCTTCAAATTGTGCTTTTCTGTGTTATCGTGTGAAATATTGTGACAATAATGGCGTGTGAAAAACGTAATACTAGGCTCCAACGTAAACTGAGAAATGACAGTGAAGACGAAAGCAGTGTGTTAGCGCCACCGAGTAATGAATTAACTAATGTTCAAAGTAGTAATTTGGTAACTGTGCATAGGGAAATGGAGCGGGCGGCAAACAATGGCGTAGGCAGTGAAACAGTTAGTGAACAGGGAAGCATTATCGATCGATCGCTCGGCAACAGCTCACCTCAGGAATCCGAAATGACAGGACACAATTTTGCAAATACTGTAGATTCACGTTTTGCGTCCTCACCGTTTTCTCAAATAAGTCAAGACACGTTTTCTGCTTGTCGAAATGTGAATGTTGCCGGTGCAAATGTACTGCTGAAAAGTGTAGAGGAACAGATTCCAGACACTAATGCATTGTTATTACAGCTAATGCAACAAATGGAACAACACCAGAGACAAACACAGCAAAAGCTTCAAAAGTTAGACACAGTGGAACAAAATCTTAAAAAGTTAGACACAATGGAACAAAATCTTAAAAAGTTAGACACAATGGAACAAAATCTTCAAAAGTTAGACACCACACTTGAACAAACACGTGAAGATTTAACTACTGAGTTACATAACATTGAATCGAAATGTCAAAAAGTCTGTAATGACGTAAAAACACAAATTTGTGAGCATTTTCTACCTATTTTTTCGTGGCATGAAAATGCATTACAGAATCACGAAGCAGCCATAAAAGAACTGCAAACCATTGTTCATGAAAATCATGAGACCTTGTGGGCTAAAATTGACTCACTTGCATCTACCGATTTGGTTACGCAACTTGCAAAAACTCAGGAAAACTTGAAGGATATAGTAGATTCGATTTCAACACAAATGGACACTCTGAAACTTGGTTCAAAAAAACACACTGAGGAAATGTGTTCACTATCGGAGAAAGTAGCCGAACTTTCGGATCAGGTCACTAACTTATCTACAAAGGTAGATGATGATCTGAATGACACAAGACCTGTAGCCTTCACTGACACAGAAGAGTATGAACAAATAAGAAAATTCAAACAAAATCAAAATCAAATCAATACACAGTACAAAAGAGAAATCTGCGAAGTACAAGATCAGCTGACACAGGTAATACAAGAATTACGTATTTCAGAGGACACTCACGCTCCAATACGGGAAGAGGGACATAGAAATACGGAACAGCCACAAAATAATAACACAGAGCACTTCGGAAATTATGAAAGAAATTGGCAAGGTACACCGAATTTTGAGATGGAACCGCCGAAACGACATAACAATGACCGACATGCGACTCGCCGACATGATGATTTTGACTATAAGCTGTTCATTACTACACGTAAATTCAAAACATTTAAGAATTCTGACAACGACATTCATCGACAAGCATGGCTTCATCAATTTTCTCATTGTTTTCCTCCCAATTGGTCATTGGAGCACAGGTTAGAATTTATGTGTGGCTACTTGGAGAATGAATCAGCTGTAAGAATGCGATCGGTCATTCACGATTGTCACAGTGAAGGAGAATTTTATCATGCCTTCCTCTCAGCGTATTGGTCTCAAGCTACAGAAGACCGAGTAAAACATGGCATCATAATGATGAAACATTTCGAACAATCTGAATTCTCCAGTCTTGTGAAATATTTTGAAGACATGTTGCACAAGAATCAGTACCTGTCAAACCCATACAGCCCCTCAGAACTCATCCACATTTGCTTAATCAAATTGCCTGAACATTTACGACATATTATTTTAGCAGGACGTTGCAAAGACGACATTGAAGCTTTTCAGGGACTGTTGCAAGAACTGGAAATTGACACTGACAATCGCAGATATCGCGGAACACGAAAACAGGAACACAACAATTACAGGTCACATCTGTCACAATTCCACGATGAAAGAAATAATAACTGGACGCGACAAGGCTATTCTCACAACACAAATCGTGACCAAAACAGACACCACCCTTATGACAACCGCTGCCAGAATAATAGTTACAGAGAAAGATCGCATTTCCGTAGTAATGAATAAGACAGAGACAATCACAGACAGACAATATGGCAACCAGAACTATTATTATCACGGGAGACAGAATAACTTCAGACGCAACGGTCCGCCGTGCAGTGATAATTCAGGGAGAAATTCTCCACTACTTGACTGACAAGAAAGAAACTACAGGAACTACCGACAAAACGACAGACCTGAATTTCATCAGAACTGGCGGGATTTAAACAGGACTGGGCCCTCTGGGCAAGGTGAATTTGTAGAAGTTCGGTCTCCTAATCCCAATAACGACGCGCGCCAACAAAGGGACAGACAATGACTCGCACCGCAGGCAGCCGCATGCGCCGGCTGGTTCAGAGAAAAATAACATAGCTAACCTTGATAAAAATTCCATTATTCTTTACCGACGTATACGACATGATAATTCCGTTGAAGCTCGAGCTTTGCATAGTAGGAAGAGTAAAGGCTTGCACCACATTTCACATGTAAAACCGTTTATTGAAAGATAATCTGCTTTTTAACTTTGTCTTTGCCATAAAACTTTTCACTTTACATTACTAGTATGCTTTGTCAGGCTTAGAATCTGTTAATATACAACAATGTTTGAAGTTAAATATCCTGTCAAGAACCAAGAGAACTTATTTAAACAGAAATTACGAATGCATTGTTATTGAGAACAGACGACACAGTGTTATTGTGTGTCTACATTCTTGCTTGTTAGTTACACGATTACGTAACGACTATAAGACTTACATGCTTAGAACATATACTGGTACTGCTAATGAGATTTTTATGCAACATTTTGGTTTACTTGAAAATACATTCTGGATTTAAAGTACTTTATGTGAGATACCAGATGACACAGTTATTAGTTTATGTAACAGCTACACGATATTATCACGACGCTACTAATGAGTGACAATTTACAATGTTGCTTTTGCGGTGTTTCTGTTTTATGTCTGCACAGTTTTATGTATTATTCTGGAAAGTAAAACATGTTTTAGTAGTAACGTTTGTGGTATAGCTACAATGAGACAGCCTTTTCCGTAGCACAACAATACGTTACATTATAGTACTTTCTTGATTACGGTCAGGTACGTAATAACTACGATATCTATACGCAAAGATTTTCACTTTCGTTTATGATGAGGTAAGTACATTGACTTCTGCAGAACTTAGCTTTCGGAGGACGATAACTACGACACTTCCACAGAGATTATCTTACAACAAGACGCACAGTTTAGCGCTGTAGTACACGTATTTGAGTGATTAATTTTGTACTCAAAACATTTATTTTTTAAAGATATTTGAAGTACAATGATACAAAGGTTTTCCGTGATACATTTCATTCCATTGCTGTAATTTGTAACACCTGAGGGTATAATTACATTAATCCTCAGGGGGGTACACGCTCACTTTGTGTACCGTGTGTTTGGCAAGCACAAGGAGCCCTAGCTAATATGGTATTTGCTTAAACAACTTTCCACATCGGTACCATATTTCTCTAATACACAAATTACACAGCTATCTGATCATTTAACTGAGAGATAAACATTTTTTTTTACTACATCAGTGACAGATGTTTACGTAATTACATAGTTGGATAACTTCACACTTATGAAATTGTATTTTGTCTCTACTTTGTGAAATGCTCATATTTTTCGGAACCATTGTGATATTATGAGAGCTTTGAATGATGTATTTGGTATGGGATTATGACTACTGAATGATTATTTTATGCTTTACTTTGTACATAGTTGCTTATTTCATTTGATATCTGGTTTCCAGCTGTGTTGCAGCATTAGTTTTATAAAATAAAATTAAATGCATTTGCTAATGTGAACACTTTCTGTCAACAGATCTATTAAATAATTATTTTATGATCCACATTCTTCGAAAAAGGAGCTCTTGGAATGGAAAGAACAATAAGAAGGGACTAATAACAGTAACTGCATATATCATTTTCTTTTCAAGTACTTGGTAACTTTTTTGGTAGAATAACTTCTTGTGGTGCACCACTTTAATTACATAGACATTAAGATGCTATTATATATTTCCTTTATCTGCATTGTTGTCTTTAGTGTACTATTTTTTCTGCTTGAGCTTTGTCATGCTTAGGTATACGTTATAGCATTTACTGCTGCTGTTTGCCAGGCATAGTGTTACTGAATTTGACTTTGTGTTACTCTGCTAAGCCAGTTTACTACTGATTTATTTTTCTTGTTTGCTGCACAGTGCCTTATATTAGTTGTAATATTGCAATTGCTTTGCTGATTTCTATAATGCTGCTTGCTTTGCAAATTTGAATTTTTTTGTCATTGCTGTTTGTGTTAATTGTTTTGAGCTGCTGCATTGCCTCGTCCCTTAGTTTAGCATCTGAGCTCAGTAGATTTAAGTTAGCTTAAGAGGGGGTAGACTATATAAGAGAATGAGTTGCGATGAATTGGAAGAAATGCATTGAGAAGATATAAGAAACAGATTTGGCAAAAATGAGTATTGTGCACTGAGAAATAATTATTTTGAAAGAAATATGAATAGAATACAGAAAGCAGGTATAGATAGGACTTTTTGGGAATAATGATGAATGAAGGGAGATCTCCAAGAAGTAAAGAAAGTTTTGTTTGCAAAATACCGCAGTAAAACAAACCCTGTCCTTTCCTTTTGTATTATTATGCTATGTGTTTGTGCACCCTTGTGTATTTCTTTTCTTCCCATCTCTGTGTACTGTTTCATAGAAATTTTTTTCTGTTCTAGTACTAAGCTACATTCACTATGATGAATACTGTTATCCTCAAATATAATTTGCATTTATAATATGTTATTTTCTTTGTAAAGATGTTTAGACATTATTTATCTGTTCTGTTTTGTTGCTCATATGTGAAGTTGATGTTTCAAAAGTTATTCTAATCTTTTATGTATGAACTTATGTCATAATTCCAGTAACACTGATGTATAGATATATTTTTATTCTTTTGTAAAGCCTGTATTACTACAAATGTTATCTGTATTGCTATGTTTTTAATGATGTTTTCTGTATCTTCGTAATTGTATTCTTATGTTATAAAATTGTAATTGACACCAGTTCATCATATTATTAACTTGTAAGTTACATTTCACTGCACACGTTTCTGTTGGTCATAGTATATGGACAATATGTGAGAAGTAGGGACTGTTAGTGTTTGCACATGTGTTAATAATTCGGAAAGGGACTGGATAACAGCATTGCTGGTTCTAAGGACAATTCCAAAAACTTCGTGAGTGTACAAGTGGTGGTTTATGGACTTGCTATCTTCTCTGCAAGACTCTTCGATGGTGATTGTGCACCTGCACAGTCGCAGCAGATAGCTTCCGGCCATGTCTACAAGAACTACATTGGGGCTGCATCTTTCATGGCCCACCAATACCATTATTTCTACAAGGACTACAGTGGGTCTGCGTCTTTGCTGACTCACCAGTACCATTATTTCTACAAGGACTGCAGTGGTTCTGCGCCTCTGGTGGCCCACCAATACCGTAATCTCTACCAGGACCACAGTGGGTCTGCTCTGTGATGACCTACCTACCAATAGTCTTCAAAACTTCGAATGACTCTGTTGTGGGTTTGCTCTGCTGTGGCCCATTACCTGTCAGCATGTCAAGAGTCAGCACTGTCTTTCCATTGGAAGGACAACACTACTTCTTCAAGACTGCATGGAAATCCACTACTTCCATGTGCATTGTCTTTTACTGCTCAGACTTTGAGAAAAGAAACGGCAGTTTACTGTGATGAATGATCAGGCTGTCTTTATGGACTGTGAGAAAATTTTAGCTTTTGATCAAAATTGTATTAATAAGTGTGTGCATTTGATATATTTCTTACTGTAATTATGAAAAATTTTTTCATATCTGTATTGGCCAGTGCCCAAAACAATTTGTAAAATTTTTTGTGGGGAGCATGGGGGCTATGTAAGTAGGGTGTTTAGGTTTTTTTATTGGTAACGCCACCTTTGTATAAAAATCACTGGCTGTGCTGTGTGCAGTCTGTGTCTAGTTTGCATTGTTGTCTGCCATTGTAGTGTTGGGCAGCGGCAGCTGGATGTGAACAGCGCGTAGCGTTGCGCAGTTGGAGGTGAGCCGCCAACAGAGGTGGATGTGGGGAGAGAGATGGCGGAGTTTTGTAATTTGTCATGAACTGCTATATATATTATGACTATTAAGGTAAATACATTGTTTGTTCTCTATTAATATCTTTCATTTGCTAACTATCCCTATCAGTAGTTAGTGCCTTCCGTAGTTTGAATCTTTTATTCAGCTGGCAGTAGTGGCGCTCGCTGTATTGCAGTAGTTCGAGTAATGAAGATTTTTGTGAGGTAAGTGATTTCTGAAAGGTATAGTTTAATGTTAGTCAGGGCCATTCTTTTGTAGGGATTTTTGAAAGTCAGATTGCGTTGCGCTAAAAATATTGTATGTCAGTTTAAGGACAGTCATGCATAATTGTTCAAAGGGGACGTTTCATAGTTTCCTCGTCGTGTTGTTGCTGTCCAGTACGGTGTGTAGTTTGACAGCTCCGAGTATGATTGGCTATGGGCGTCAATATCTTCTACGTTGTTCCATTGAACTCCCTATTGTACCCTGGTCGGGTGAGGTGGAAGTTATCTTGTCGGTAGGTCCGCTGACTGTCGGTCGGTTGGGTTGTCGTCGGATCGGCTGCCTGTCTCACGTAAGCGAGCGTTGGTGTTTGAATTACAGGCCGACCCCCGACCATCTGGGCGCCCTTGTGTGTACTGCCTTATCTTTTTAAATTTATCTTTGTTGTTGGTACTTGTATGGCTTCTAGCCGATTTGGTGTTATAAAAAGTAGTTGTTTTATTCTTAAGGCCTTCAGCATAGTTTAAAGTACTGTTTCACGTAAGTCTTTTGGCATTTAAAAATTGTTTTTGAATTTTTAAGTCTTCGGCCTTCAGCCGATTTGAATTTCACTTGTTTACTTCAGCCTAACTAATGAATAGTTGTAACAAAACGCTTGCCTTTTAAATTTCTGATTATGCTTGCGTTTTAAGTTATTGGTCTTCAGACGTTTATAAATTAAAGTGGCTTTCAGCCGGTAATTAAGTCCCAAAGATTAAGGCTGTGTATTTACAAAATTTTATCGGCTGTTGTAATGTTTGATCAAATAATAAATTTGTATGTTCGAGTGTAACTGACAGTCCATTATTTTGGCCCCTTTCCATGATTTATTCTATCTGTCCTGTCCTGTCCTGCGGGTTAAGCAGGGCGAATCAATATGCATGTATTAAAAGTAACGACGATAGCATTTTATGGTGTCATCACATTAAGTTGTACTCAAAGGTTTCGCAACAGCCGAAGCATTCTTGTAGGTGTTGATACGTGTGTGACAGCTGTAGTTGAAACTTGGATAAAATGTCCTAATCTCCACAAAAGTTCCGTGCAAAGGTATTTAAATTGCCAGTATTCCCAAACAGAAATCTAGATATCTGTTTTCCATTCCAAGAACAGCTGGCGCTAAAACCTTTGCTACACTTGAAACCTTCCCGTCTCCTCTATATCTCTTTTGTTCCCTTCTACAGTAACCTATGAAACGTTCCCTTAGGATTTCTATCTCTTGCTTAATAATAACAAATGAAATCTTCCCTTTGAAATTTATTCTCTTTCTCAATCTTCTCATACAAATTTAATTGCTGCTTATTAAAAGTGACTTTCTGATTATTTTGACGAAACATAGAATGTGTCGTTGTCGTGGCACTCAGTCGCTACCTGCGATAACCAAATGGCTGTTCCTTACCTTGTTTACTGTTGCTGGATCGCCATCTGACTGCTACATCGAACTGCGACATGAATATACTTACTCTGGTTTACTATACTCTGTTAACTGCTGGTGGGCTGTGATAATAAGTGGCTGTATTTATTACCAAAGCTGACGTTATTCTTTAATAGCAAAGCGGACGTTATTATTTAATTAATTTGACTGAAGTTACGTAATTCATAGTTGCACTTTTTCTTGACAACAATAAAATTTTTGCAGAGTTTTTCGTTGATCGTTTTTGGGATGGATTATAATCAGTAATGCAATATTGCTGGCAAAATTAATTATATTCTGAATGAAATGATTTTACAAACGTTCAAATGTGACTTACTTTTTACAATAATCTTACAACTGGCAATGCGCAAACATACCTTCAGTAGTCTTGAGTTTCTCAAAAAATTAATTCAATAATATTAGTTCCTCTTATGATAATAGTTAGCTGATGTCTCTGTACATCCGTTTATAATTTCTTGTAAATCATAGCAGGCGCACTGCTCCTCTCAACCTCTCTCTTCAGACCTGCTACCAACTCGCTTCACATCTCGCTTACTACTGACTTCCTACGAACGCTAAAGAGCGGTCTCTTTTCCCCCTCTTTTCTTAAAATGTATCTATACGCGGTCTCTACCACCCTTTTTAAAATTATATCAATGTGCGGTGTCTCTTGCCAACAATACTTTGGTGCAGACATTCCCTGCTACCACAATTATTTCCAACATGACAAATATTAATTATTCCTACTTAGTCCTATTAATAAAATATAAACATCTGAAACGTCCCCTCAGAAAAATTATTAATGACTGTGCTTAAACTGACACACAATATTTTTAGCGCAACGCAATCTGACTTTCAAAAATCCCTACAAAAGAATGGACCTGACTAACAATAACCTATACCTTTTATGAATCACTTACCTCACAAAAATCTTCGTTACTCGAACTACTGCAAAACAGAGAGCGCCAATACTTCCATCTAAATAAAGGATTCTAACTATTGAAGTCACTGGCTACTGATAGGCATAGTCAGCAAATGAAAGATTTTGATACAGAACAAACAATGTATTTACCTTAATAATGTTCCAAAGTCATAATATATATATCAGTTCATGACATCCAGTCTTACAAATTTACTGGCTCTGATGGACACACGTCCAGATCATCCGCTCTCAAAACTCCGCCATTTCTCTCCCGACATCCACCACTGCTGGCGGCTCACCTCCAACTGCGTAACGCTACGCGCTGTTGACAGTCAACTGCCCAACACTACAATAGCAAATTCCAACAATGCAAACCAGCCACAGACTGCACACAACACAGTCAGTGATTTTCATATAGAGCGCTACATGGCGTTACCAACATAAAGACCTAAACAGCCTACTTACATAAATCTTTCATAAATTGTGGTTTGACAATAGAAATATACGCATCTTACACACTCGCCGGGTCAATGGAGCGTATTTCTGATATGCACACTAAACGAGGCCGCAGGGGTGTTAGCAGATGTATTACGGGCCGTGCCCGTTGACGCTGGTGTGTTATATGCGTAGGCGACAAAACTCGCGCCCGTAATGAAGTCCGCGGCGCCGGCAGAACAAGCGCGGCCGCGACAGTGTTTCCGGTGTTGCGGACGGGGCTCGAACCTCGGCGCTGTCGGCTGACCGCAGGCCCCCCGGACCCTGGCTGCGGCCTGCGGTCGCCGCACTACGTCAGCCGCGCCGAATCCTAGATTTGCGGCCGCACTCACTCCGGCAGGCGGGCCGCAGCCGCAGCCACCATCTGGCTGGCTCGTAACGCGCCGCCTCGCTGCTCCTAGCTTCTCCGGTGCCAACACGTCGATATTTTCCCACACCAAAGCAAGAAAGAGATACCATTCAGTTCATCATACTCATTACATATTAGACAGAATTTAAAAACATCGCTATGCCGAAGCTTCGTTTGGACGTCACGGTCTTTTAATAACTGTTGCTCTACTGGAGGCGTATCTCCTTGCTTTCCTTTCCACTGGATACATCATTACGTAAAAAAATACGCCTATCTGATGACCTTGTGAATAACATCGGAAGTTCACTGAGGCTTTTTGCGGATGATGCTGCAGTACATCGAGAGGTTGCAACAATGGAAAATTGTACTGAAATGCAGGAGGATCTGCAACGAATGGACGCATGGTGCAGGGAATGGCAATTGAATCACAATGTAGATTAGTGTAATGTGCTGCGAATACATAGAAAGAAAGATCCTTTATCATTTAGCTCCAATATAGCAGATCAGCAACTGGAAGCAGTTAATTCCATAAATTATCTGGGAGTAGGCATTAGGAGTGATTTAAAATGGAATGATCATATGAAGTTGATCGTCGGTAAAGCAGATGGCGGACTGAGATTCATTGGAAGAATCCTAAGGAAATTCAGTCCGAAAGCAAAGGAAGTAGGCTACAGTACACTTGGTCGACCACTGCTTGAATATTGCTCACCAGTGTGGGATCCGTGCCAGATATGGTTGATAGAAGATATAGAGAAGGTCCAACGGAGAGCAGCGCGCTTCGTTACAGGATCATTTAGTAATCGCGAAAGCGTTACGGAGATGATAGAAAACTCCAGTGGAAGACTTTGCAGGAGAGACGCTCTGTAGCTCGGTACGGGCTTTTGTTGAAGTTTCGAGAACATACCTTCACACACAGAGGAGTCAAGCAGTATATTGCTCCCTCCTACGTATATCTCGCGAAGAGACCATGAGGATAAAATCAGAGAGATTAGAGCCCACACAGAGGCATACCGACAATCTTTCTTTCCACGAACAATACGAGACTGGAATAGAAGGGAGAACCGATAGAGGTACTCAAAGTACTCTCCGCCACACGCCGTCAAGTGGCTTGCGGAGTATAGATGTAGATGTAGATGTATATGATAGTTACATGTCCTATTATTTGCTTTCCATGCCTCTCTTCCACAGTCGCATTGGGAAAAAAAAGAAAGAAAGAAATGAATAATAATCCCCATTCGCTCACACAAGTCAGGACATATTACTTTGCTTCCTTCTTCTCAACGCTACTTCCATTCCTTCCCAGTTCTCTATCCTGATTAACAACAAACAACACCCCCGTCGACAGTCTGAATTCATCTTCAAGCGTGCCTCAAGGATCCATGACGTCACCGCTCCTTACTTGCAAGCCCTTTGCATTTAATGCCGTTTCACACTTCTCAACCTCCACAGCTTACGGTCTTCCCACTCCATCCGTCTTTAGCGATTAATTTCCCTGGACGCTAGTCGATATTTATTCTCTTCCTTCTTTAGCAATCTTTGATGCATATACAGGATGATTCAGTTGCTCCTATTAAGTTTCATGCAACTCCCACTGCGTCTGTATCAGGAATGGTATCGAGACAGGTGGCAGGCATGTAATCGGTATATGTTCCTTCTCATAGCTTTGGGCAACTCTTAGCAAACGGAATCAACACTGTAAAAAATGGTGTGACGATTACCCATGAGTAACACCTTGCTTTTGGACTGAGATAAACTTTAATTCTGCCATAATTATCCCAGTGTCTCTGACCTTCTTTTCCTTGTGTAATTAGCGGTGTAGTCATAGAGGTTTTGTATGTCTATTAAGTTTATTCCGTTTGTTGTACTTAATATTTCGTAAATGATTCTCAAACGTTGCCTAATAAAGAAACACAAAAATTGACAGGAGCAATCAAAATGGGAATTGTGGTAGTAATAACTTTTCGGTATATAACCCAGAGAAAAGAATAATACATGACGCGCTGCGTTAATCTGATGAAGTAATTTCATAAACAAAATTTGTACAATACGTCTAAATTGTCTTCGTATATTTTACCAGTTATTCTGCAAGACTTTGACAATTAATTTCACATTCCAAGAGCGAACTGGCGAACAACATTCTTCTGTCATGATGAGTTGCATAAACGGACATCGGTAGGGGCAGGTGAATCACGCTGTGTGTAGACGCTTTCTTTGTTTATAATTTTTTAGCTTTGTTTGTGTTCTTCGATCCAAATGGACATTTTCAGGTGACACCGAAATTCAACAACGTTTTCAGTAACTAATTTTGTAATTAATTTCCGCAAGTAATTTCTCACAAATATATGCCGATGTCACGACCCAAAAACGTCTAAATGCCATACATAACACTGAGGCACATTCTGGAACACGACGAGGACAGTGACACACTTCGCCGCCACCTGCCACAGCCGGGTGAAGCATTCCAAGGTGCTCAGAATGTACCTGCTAGTGTTATGTATGGCGATTAGACATTTTTGAGTCATAACATTGGCACATTTCCAGCACTTTTGAAGTGCTCCTTTCATGCGTATGTTGGAGCTTTCTACGTGTCGCGCGAAGTCACCGCCGCGACGGTAGCATGGACTCGCGTACTCTTCGCTAAGTGCGGCGCGAAAGACAAATTATGCGGCGCACTGCTCCGTGATTCTGCGCAACACTGCTAAAGGCACTATTTCGAAACCCTATAAAAGTCTCCCATTGTGAAACATGTCTGAAATTTGGATAAAAGGTGCTTACGATCTTCCTTTGTAACGGTGCGAAAGCGTGGCACCCTGCGATGTCTCTCGGTCGGGCACACAGTTTTAATCTGCCAGGAAGTTTCATATCAGCGCACACCCCGCTGCAGAGTGAAAATCTCATTATGGAAACATCCCCCAGGCTGTGGCTAAGTCATGTCTCCGCAATATCCTTTCTTTCAGGGGTGCTAGTTCTGCAAGGTTCGCAGGAGAGCTTCTGTAAAGTTTGGAAGGTAGGAGACGAGATACTGTCAGAAGTAAAGGTGTGAGTACCGGGCGTGAGTCGTGCTTCGGTAGCTCAGGTGGTAGAGCATTTGCCCGCGAATGGCAAAGGTCCCGAGTTCGAGTCACGGTCGGGCACACAGTTTTAATCTGCCAGGAAGTTTTGAAACGTATTCTTTGCAATGGGATTAGAAAAACTGACCCTTCACTTATGTTGTGCAGTGTAGTTGGGACCGTTTATTTGCGGACTTGAATTTATTCTCTTTTCTGGTACTCTATAAAATGACTCCAAATAACAGTTGACAAACTCACTTTGACACTCGATGCAGAGTTTAACTTCACAACTCCGAAGCGTTTAAGTAAAGGTCTTGTCGGTACCTGAATACTTTCAAGAAAGATGACGATATCCGACCACTGGGCTGGAACAACTCACCGCTAACATTTGACACGCCTCCAGATGGACACGCCTCCAGGTGGCTACTAGCAACCCCTCGCCGATAACCTCGATAACGAGGGACACAATTCAGAGTTAACAGGGAAATGCCTTTCACATACCAGTCTCACATTTTCACGGAAACAAGTGAAATTTGTTGGCATCAGTTAATCCTGGGCATAGCGCCACTTTTATCCAACAACTCCTCCAGCTAACTAAGGTCTCCATGCCTTGCTCTAAGGCCTTTTTATTTTTACCGAACAAGTCTACACTCATTAATCTGCAAGACTCTTATATAAAAACAGGGAAGTGGTTGAAGTGGAATTCAGCGCCCATGTGCGCTGTAGATTTTCGAATACACTGCAGGCTTTTCGTAGCGAAAAAGTAAATCCTTTGATCATAATTAATCACTAACTCCAAGCTTACAAAATTATGACCACTTTGTAACACCATCTCCGGGCCAGGTCGCCTAAGAATTACCACCTTACCCCCATCCCCCTCGCACCCTCCTTCCTCCCCTCCCCCCCCCCCCCCCCCTGCCTTACGAGGGATGACGACCGACTCCCTATGTAGATTGCGCTCAAAACTGCTCCACGAGATTATTCAAACAATGAACAGAATGTAGGAATTCTCATTCACCACTTCATTTCCAGCTCAGTGCTCTTCTGCAAGATGCCAACTTCTGCCAGCATTCTTTGTACACTATGTGATCAAAAGTATCCGGACAACTGGCTGAAAATGACATGGTGTTGGCCCACCCTTAGCCTTGATGACAGCTTCCACTCTCGCATCCATACGTTAAACAGGGTGCTGGAAGGTTTCTTGGGGAATGGCAGCCCATTCTTCACGGAGTGCTGCACTGAGGAGAGGTATCGATGTCGGTCGGTGAAGTCTGGCACGAGGTCGGCATTCCAAAACATTCCAAACGTGTTCCATAGGTTTCAGGTCAGGACTCTGTGCAGGCCAGTCCATTACAGAGATGTTATTGACGTGTAACCACTCCGCCGCAGGCCGTGCATTATGAACCGGTACTCGGTCGTGTTGAAAGATGAAAGATTGCTCCTCAACAGTGGGAAGCAAGAAGATGCTTAAAACATAAATGTATGCCTGTGCTGTGATAGTGCCGCATAAAACAACATGTGGTGCAGGCCTCATCCATGAAAAACACGACCACACCATAATACCACCGCCTTCGAATTTTACTGTTGGCACTACACACGCTGGAAGATGACGTTCACCGGGCATTCGCTATACCCACACCCTGCCATCGAATCGCCACATTGTGTACCGTGATTTTTCACTCTACGCAACCTTTTTCCACAGTTAAATCTTCCAATGTTTACGTTCCTTACACCAAGCGAGGCGTCGTTTCTCAATTACCGGTGTGATGTGTGGCTTATGAGCAGCCGCTCGACCATGAAATCCAAATTTTCTCACGTCCCGCTTAATAGTCATAGTAGTTGCAGTGGATCCTGATGCAGTTTGGAATTCCTGTGTGATTGTCCGGATAGATGTGGTTCAAATGGTTCAAATGGCTCTGAGCACTATGGGACTTAACCTCTGAGGTCATCAGTCCCCTAGAACTTAGAACTACTTAAACCTAACTAACCTAAGGACATCACACACATCCATGCCCGAGGCAGGATTCGAAAAAAATGGTTCAAATGGTTCTGAGCACTATGGGACTTAACATCTGTGGTCATCAGTCCCCTAGACTTAGAACTACTTAAACCTAACTAACCTAAGGACATCACACACATCCATGCCCGAGGCAGGATTCGAACCTGCGACCGTAGCAGTCACGCGGTTTCTGCAGGATTCGAATCTGCGACCGTAGCGGTCGCGCTGTTCCAGACTGTAGCGCCTAGAACCGCTCGGCCACTCCGGCCGGCCCTGGATAGATGTCTGCCTGTTACGCATTATGGTCTCTGTCTCTGTCGGCGGTCTCTGTCGATCAACAGACGATGTCAGCCTGTACGCTTTTGTGCTGTCCCTTCACGTTTCCACTTCTCTATCACATTGTAAACAGTGGGTCTAGGGATGTTTAGGAGTATAGAAATCTCACGTACAGACGTATGACACAAGCGACACCCGATCAACTAACCACGTTCGAAGTAGGTGGCAGCACAATGCACCTAATATGAAAAACGTATGTTTTGGGGGTGTTCGAATACTTTTGATCACATAGTGTAGTCGGTAGAAAGTACCGACCGTCACTGGGGAATCACTAGATCTAGAAAGGTTCAATAGGGCGCCTACTGGGTTACACAAAAGGACAGGTTTTGAAGAAGGATCCAAGTAAATTTTACGTCAGATCAGATTGTGGACGTACTTCCCGTCAGCAAAATCCGAGTCGAGTGTAACATTTCAACGGACTCCTACCTCAACGTCAGTCTGATTGATATTATTTACGGATTCTTCCCCTCAGTTGCAACGGAATATAAGATTGATGAGACCCCCGCCAGTGTAATATACCTTCCAGTGACAGCTCAGACATTGGACTATTTGGAGCTGCATATTGTTGATCAGAATAATCAACTTGTTGATCAGAATAATCAACTTGTCTACATTCGTGGTGAGGAAATCATTGTACGATTAAATCTAAGGCCGAATGGTGCATGCAATCCACAGCACGTCACTTCACTACTGAACTGCAAAGTGACAACACGTGAGAACTACGAGTTTCTTAAATCAGTTGGCTCGAAACCTCGCAATGACGTCCTCACTCAATATAACCGGTCCAGTAGAGTATGACGAGAGAATTATACGCCAGGAATACGTCCCTCATAAATCTTACGCTTCGACCACATTTAACAAGAACGATGAAATTAGGATTGTCATTCAGCACCAAGACGCACTGACGCTTCCATGCAAGAGTTTCATATATCTAGAGGGGTCATTCAAGAAAACCGACGGCAGCGATACAGTGGGATCCAAACTTAAAACTAACGCTTTAGCATTCCTGTTCCAAGAGATACGCTTTGAACTCAGTGGGTCTGAGATCGACTATCTACGCAGTTTCGGCACAACATCAAACCTTAAAACATATGTCTCTGCATCAACCGCGGATTTGCATACTTTAGAAATTGCGGGGTGGTTCATAGACGATACGGAGGATAGAACCGTTGCAGAGTGCAAGCGATTTACTGCTTGCATACCTCAAAGAATACTTATGGGCTGCTTTCAGGACATGAGACTGACTAATATGAACGCTAAACAAGATCTCATTCTGGTACTGAGTGCGACGCATAATGCCTCATACATTCAAGGAGGCCAAGAAGAGAATGTTATCACAATCAGCAAGATAATATGGAAAATGCCTCACATCAGTGTATCAGACGAGGAGCGTTTGTAACTTTTATAACGCCTGAATTCCGGTACATTTCTATCACTGACATTACGCTCGTGGGAGGTTTTCGAGTACCCAGTGTTACCGACTGCGAGCAGACAAACATGGGCTATTAAAACCTCCTCTCAGCTAGAGACACCTAGATTCATCACATTTGCCTTTCAGAATGATAGAAGAGATAATATAGAAAATGATTCCACCGTGTTCGACAACTGAAAGCTCACTAATGCCAAAGTCTATCTGAAGTCAGAATTCTATCCATATGACAACTTACACCTGCAGCGGAATGAAAATGTCTACAATCTAGCATATGACATGTAAGCAAAGTTTCGTGCTTCTTAGTAAGAGGAGGGTATCTACTCAGTTCATGGAAGTTGAGGGAGCTCACACGAACGTCATAATAGACTGCTCGTAGCAGAACGAGATTATTAAAGCTAGACCTAAAGATGTGCGAATTAAATTTGAATCTTCGTCAAATTTCCCAGAACATACTGCCGGGTATGCTCTACATTACTGTGTGATCAACTACTGTCTGTTCACTTGTGTTGTGCAACGAGCTGTGTAAATGAACAGGTGCATTTCACAATGGCATCTCAAGGCTTGAACATCGTTGCCGACGCTCAGGGTTTCTATGATGATGAGCATAGACAGTTCATATTTAAAGTTGTTGCATTCGTAGCCTACACACAAGATGCAGGAATAATAGAGACATTCTTAGCAAACATTGCATCACCAAGGTCTCTCAAGTATGTGAAGTGTGCTAAGACATGGAAGAGTGCAAAGTGGTTAACACATTTCTACCATGGAATTCACTGGGATGAACCTGGCATACCCTATGAAGATATGGTAACTGCGCTTAAATTATTTGATCACATGGATACCATCATCAAAGTGAAGGCGAAGGAGAAGATCTCATGGATACGCTGAACCTTTAAGTTTGTTGCTATTCAAGACCTGGAATTCTGTGGGTGCCCTTCTCTCCATCGACACAAGAAGAAGAGGATGTGTGAAAATAGTGTTGCTGTGTCTGCTTATGAAAATGTAAAATTACTTTTAAGTTGCATAAGAAATAAATGAATTTTTACCTCACAACCTCTGTTTTCTTTTTCTTTTCAACTCTGTTCCCGCTTTGACAGTGTACTGTTTTAACCACATTCCTTGTCTGTGATTTTCTTCAAGCACAGGAGATATAATTTTAGACAAGTCTGCTATATATCTTTGGAAGCGGACACGTTCACGTACCTATTGCTCCCACAACCCTATTCGTGCTGCATCATAGGCGTAATTTTATGCAAACTATCTGTATATTTTGTTATATTCCATCTTAAACTTCACCTCCTTAATAGCAGACATGCACAGCCTTTGTATACATACACACACATAATGCAAAAATAACAACAAAGAACCGAGCGAGGTGGCGCAGTGGTTAGACACTGGACTCGCATTCGGGAGGACGACGGTTCAATCCCGCGTCCGGCCATCCTGATTTAGGTTTTCCGTGATTTCCCTAAATCGCTCCAGGCAAATTCCGGGATGGTTCCTTTCAAAGGGCACGGCCGACTTCCTTCCCCGTCCTTCCCTAATCCGATGAGACCGATGACCTCGCTGTCTGGTCTCCTTCCCCAAAATCAACCAACCAACAACAAAGACGTATGGTGACTAATTTTTTTCTTGGTTTATTTAGTTCACACAAATACAATATAGTTCTTGAGGTACAATATGATTCTTGAGGTACAATGTAGTTTTTGAGGTACAATATAGTATTCTTGAGGTATAAATAGACTCTGTTTTTCCAACGCAGAAATACCTTTAACTTGCTACAACAGTAACACTGGTTGGAGCTTTTTTTTTTTTATAAATCTACACTACAAACTAATGCGGAGATTTTTTACTACAACTAAATTCCACAGTCCCATTAGCATAGCTTTAACAATAATTCTGATGGACTGTGCATGCTTAGAATCTAATTTCAACAGTCTCCAATGGCAAAGGTTTTTACAGTAACAGGTCTGATTGACTATATACACTTAAAAACTATTCTGACTTGGTTGGCTAGTGTCGGGGGAAAAACTTAAAAGCTATTCTATTTACATAGTGCGTAGATATATATGTATTTACAGGCTACACATACATTGCGTATGAACTAATAAATTTCTAATATTTTTTTGTTTATGCTTCGTTTTTAAGTTTTCTTTCTTTCACACGCATGGTGTGCATATATAAATATAAATTTTGTTTTTTTCATTTTTATCCTTTATTTTCCACACATTCTCTCTATGCATATATATAGATGTGTACATAGTACACAAAAATATTTACACGACGAGACACACACACACACACACACACACACACACACACACACACACACAAACACAAAATATTACTTTCACTATGATAAAAGGGTCACACTACTACTCTGAAGACACCTTCTCTCTCTCTGTCACTCAATAAGAGTCCCCTACCCTTTCTCTCACTACAAGTGAGTATTGTGAATATGGGAGAGTTTCAATACCATCGTCACAAATGACCCTTTTATCATCGTGAGGCGACTGACCGATTTTAGACTGCAGCATAGTGTACACCTCAAGTCCTCTCGATTAAATACTGGTCTGCCGTACCATGTGCGGTGGCTGTGGTGCAGCACCGCGAACGCCACTGCACAGGCACTGGAAATAGTCTTCCATAGAGAGGGCTCTCGATGTTGTATGGCGCACACCCTTAGCCCACCCCTCTGGAAGGCACCTTTCAATGTGCGATACACATACATTTTTGAGCGTAGTCGTACAAACCCCACTATCGGCAATCCATTCGCCTCGTCCTTCATGAGACTGATAATCATCTTTTCTGTGGAATAATACCATTTGGATTATTGGCTGTGTATGAGAATTCATCACCGAATTCATTACCGTGGCACCTCATTACTTCATATGGATTGCAGTTCTTCACCAAATAGATGAAGCTATCTGTATCCATATAAAGTAATTTAGGATCAGCAAAATGAATTTTCACGAATTCATGGTGAAAGCGGTACATGTGGAGTTTCGACAGGTCTAGTATGCACATCCCCACATAAATAGATTTCGTAAACTCTACTGCAGTCTTCGCCATCTCCACAGCAACAAAGTTCTTATTGAATATGGAAAGCGTTTATGAAGAAGAAAAATTTGTTGACATCGAGTGTAGATTTAAATGTCAGGAAGTCGTTTCTGAAAGTATTTGTATGGAGTATAGCCATGTATGGAAGTGAAACGTGGACGATAAATAGCTTAGACAAAAACAGAATAGAAGCTTTCGAAATGTGGTGCTACAGAAGAATGCTGAAGATTAGATGGGTAGATCACATAACTAATGAGGAAGTATGGAATAGAACTGGGGAGAAGAGGAGCTTGTGGCACAACTTGACTAGAAGAAGGGATCGGTTGAAAAGACATGTTCTGAGACATCAAGGGATCACCAATTTAGTATTGGAGGGCAGAGTGGAGGGTAAAACTCGTAGAGGGAGACCAAGAGACGAATACACTAAGCAGATTCAGAAGGATGTAGGCTGCAGTAGGTACTGGGAGATGAAGAAGCTTGCATAGGAGAGAGTAGCATGGAGAGCTGCATCAAACCAGTCTCAGGACTGAAGACCACAACAACAACATGGTAAGCCACTTAAAATTTGGTCTGGCAATGCATTTTCTTACGCCATAACGGCCATCCATTCGGTTCTAATTTATAAAAATCTTTCTCAAAGTCACATCTCACAGAAGCGCTCTGTCTCCTATTCAAGTCAATATGCTCCTTCAACCGGGGGACTGCTTGAAGGAGATAGCTCTGGTGATTCTAACCATCTCCATACCCAAGCTGAGACATTACTGGGGATTACGATAATGAATAATGTATATCCGCTTATCGCAGAGCGTTGTCATCAGTTCTGGCATGGAGCCTCGTCGCGGAACTAGTTGCTCTGGACACATCGGCAAATCGGCGTGTGCCTCATGCAAACTAATAGGGTATATGAGTTCTGCCTCCACCACAAACCCTACATCAGAATCAGCTGCCATACCTCCAATGATTTTGCCACCTAATCCATTGCATTCTTCTTCGAGCACCCATCGAAACCCACCAGTCGACAGTGATTGCTGTATGGCATGCCCTTATAAGTTATTTATGTCCAGGTACATTATGTAACTTGAATCAAGGGATGCGTTGAACCTGTCACCCATACATGGGTTATTTGCCTTTGCATGCCTATGGACACATTGGCAAAGTACCCACAGATCCCTCGGTCAAAGAAAAGAAGAATGTCAGCATTGGTCAATAATTCAATGCTGCACTTCGTTTCCTTTTGCTGTGTAATAAAAGGTGGGATCCAGAGAATATGTGGCCATGCATAGACTCCAAAATTTCTCGGAAATGTCTGAAAGGAAGCTCACGTCTGTGTACATGTAAAGCCGCGCATACTCTACTAAAGTTGAAACATTGAATTCCTGCCAGACATTCACGGCATTCTCATACTCTGCATCCACTATGGCATCGCCTATAAGGTTGCTGGAGAGTACAGTCATGTCGGGTGGCCTGGTTTCATTTAGTTTCACCATACTATCCGCTTACTCGTATGGGGGAACCCCCTTCCTAGTCATAAGTCGAAACTTTTCCTCGTCGGGAAATGCAGCTCTAGTGATATGCCTATCCCCCCGAAGTAGAGTTTCAACGGGTTTCTTGAGTGCCGCCTGCATAGATAATAGCACATCAAGGAAGTGGAGCGTAATTCTTGGCATCATTCGTTTGGAGAATGAAATGTATTTCTCGACGCTTTCAGGTAGGACACTGACCTAATTGTTCTCCAAACCGAAAACAGCTAAGTGTTCAACTCGAAAGTGTGCATCATACCCTCTTAAATTATGAAAGAAAACAGGTATGTGTCTTGGTAGCTGGTACTTCAAATTGCATGCGTTGTGAGCTACACCACGGAACTTTCCCATAAGATGACAGTGGTCCCTACAAGAAGTTTCCACTTTTCTGTTCTAACAACCCTACCACAACAAAGGTCAAAATTTTAATAATGATTATGGTGTTGCTCACGCTGTAAATACTGCATTTTCGGGCAACAACAAAGTTATTAAGTGGCAGGTGTCAATAGGGCACAGTTAATAAAACCATTTCATGTAATAATGAATAAACTAGGCACTCATCTTTTCGTGTTTCCCACGCTGGTCTCGTTGTATAATCATGGCTCAATCGTCGAAATTCTAGGTGGTGATGATTCCAAGCTCGGATGCAAAGACGCCTAGGTTTTATTCTGCTATATTCAAACGTTTTATAGATATGTTTCACAAACCATTCTTGAAGATCCTTTGAAAGTTAGCACAATGGTGATGTAAAAATGTAATTAGCACTCCGAATTCAAGTTACACTTCTTTTTTATTGCTTTTGTTGCAATGGCGCGTAACACACAAAACATCACTTCACAATACAAAACATACTTGAAAACATCTTCCTCACTGTTAAAGTTCACGTTTTATAAACTGGCTGCAATACGCGTCTTTCCAACATGACGAACAAGACTTGACTTTTTCGGGGTCCGACTCTATAACAACTACTTACGCGCCCAAAAATCAGAGTTACAAGTACGACAAAGATCATAGTGACAAAAGAAAGAATACACACGAAAATAATATCATTCCAATACAAACACATCGATGTATCAAAGTTCCTCTACATTAATGAAATCAAATCTCAATGTTGTCTCAGAAACATGTCAACTACTTTACAGAAATACAGTAGAATATTTCTGGTATCGAGAGGTTCAGATGAGATGCCGTAATGGTTACATAATTCAAGTACCATTACACTGTCTAAAGGCAGCCCACAAATATGATAATCAACCACATTATTATAAAAATCTTCATTCTCCTACGATTTGGTTGCTGTAAAGCTTATCACCCTCCTGTGAAAATTTTTCGAGCTCAGTGAGCAGCCAAACTGCATGATTATACCCGTCATAAGATTTCTGGCAGTTAAGACCGGAATCATATGACCATGCAATTTGGTACACTACCGCATAGGTACGTGTTTTTCTGTAAAGGTGGTATGTAAGGCTGTAGGGTCACCTTCACAGCGGGTCACAGGAGCGAAGAGGCATTCAATGTCGGCGTACGCTACAAATGGGAGGAAAGGAGTCGGGACATGTCTTTAACCCAAAAAAGTGGTAATTATCACCTTCAGAAAAGAGCAGCATGTTTACATGCAGCTCATGCTCGCCGGAAAATTTTGAGAAATGGAGGGGACCTATAACAGTATGCTTGTCTTGCTCGTCTGACTTGCCCTTCTTCCTCAGCCCACAAACATGAACCGATATGCTGGTATTCTGAATCTCA
This sequence comes from Schistocerca piceifrons, assembly GCF_021461385.2. Lineage (NCBI taxonomy): Eukaryota > Metazoa > Arthropoda > Insecta > Orthoptera > Acrididae > Schistocerca > Schistocerca piceifrons. Next base: position 741,055,570 of record NC_060138.1, read on the forward strand.
AATTTAGATATGTCGTGGATCTTGACGACGAATTCTATACCATCAAAGTTATAACACAAACGAATATTATCACCTACATGGTATGTACTGGGACACTCAGGATGATCCCTACTTTCGTAACTCCTTTCGCAAGCCAGGATTGACCACACAAAACAAGCCTGATCTTTTCTATTTTCAACATTAATGCATGCCTTCTTGTTAGCTATTTCTTTAGGGAGCTTGATATAGCTTGCCCCTCCATTTACCTGTTCATAGAAATGTGTATGGATGTCCAGGTTTAGAATTCAGCTGAGTACTTTAGCTGACCCTCTGACTTCCATCTTGGAAAACTTGGCGAATATATCACTCAAGGTGGATTTACGAAACCACTCGGCGATTTACATTCTCTGCATATCACGCCATAATGAACAGTTGTCTCTTCAACACCAGACTCAACTTTGGGGAGGGGGGGGGGGGGGGGAGCGACAATTCGATGCAAGGCACTGCACTGCGATTACTGGCGGACTGGCGGGATACCACAGATCATTCACTACCCTGAGGAGCTCCGTTTCCTCAGAAAAACAGTAGGGTCGGAGTACCCTCCTGCTGGGTTCTCAATCCTTGTCAACGAGGTTCGCTTCTCAAAAGCATCTGCAGTCATCGAGTATTCTAACTGCGGTATGGTATCACTGACCTGATGTCCTTCACTAAAAGGATGGGAGAGAGAACTGCCACTAACCACATCTGTATTAGTATTAATAATATTTTGAATCCACCCTGTTGATGATGGTGTTGGGGAGGGGCAAGTTGGTATGCAGTGAGGCACACATACCTTACGCTTAAGTCGATTCTTACAAGGCTCATACGATGATGATGACGATGATGATGATGATGATGACGGAGGAGGATGTTGCGATCTTACTGGGTCAGAGTGATAGGAACAGCCAGGCTGCGGCGATTGCTCCCAATGCTGTTGTAGATCCGACCCAGTAACTTGAGGGGTGGTGTTCATTGCTCGGCCCGTGGACACCAGAACGGCGTGCTGGGCCCGCGCCAGCTTCCTGCGCAGTGAGTTGCAGCGCCATTATAGGCGATGTGTGGTTTACCGGGCGCCGCTTTGGTGAGGAAGACGGTTTAGCTGCCACCAGTACGCGCGCCACCCTGTGTTGAGGTTCCTGAGACACGATTGCTGTAGAAGAAGAGATAAAATAAATAATAGTTATGTACATTGTTTACTGCTGCTGGTGCTGTGAAAGAAAGAATTATGACCATCACATGGTTATCAGCTGAGTGAGTAACTACCTTTTTCACTCTGGCTCAAGGGCATTAACTCTTGACTGGGCGATTCCACCACACCCTCAAAAACGTCATTCATCATCATCTAATACGGCCAAATCAGAGAGGCTTTGCTTGTCCTCGTTTGTCACAGAAAATGAAAACTTTCTATACTACTACCACTACTACTAGAGGCATGTACAAACGTAATCTTTCTTAAACTCACAAGTATGCATCTCATTACTTGCTGGAGGCTGTTCCTGCATCTGCTGAACAACCTCTGGCTGCCTGTCCAGCAAATCTAACTCCTCTAGAGCTGTTTCTGAAACAGAACGAGACAACTTTATTTATTTTGAATATCGAGTTACACAGAAAGATCACACATAGATTTAGTGAGTGTTGTTGTTGGTTATCCACAGCTGTTCCATGTAGCTTTGCAGCTGCTGCAGTAGTTAGTTGTTTTCAGCCCCCACCTCTGCCTCCAGCTCAATTTGCATTTACTTCAAATGAGTTAGAGAAATAAAAAAAAGTATGAGATCAGAAAATTTTGAATTGCTTGAGAGGTGGCATGAGCCCCCTCTCACATTTCTATCTTACGATTTTCGTCTCTAATTGCATGCGGTGAAAAGTTGCTATTCCTTCACACGCGGACTTCCCACGCAGCTTCTCTCGTCACCCGGGTGGTCCGGTGACAGGCGGGATCTGCTGATCTGGAAAGGGTTAAGCCGACGGGTGTGAGGAAGTCGAGTGAATGCTTTGCAGACGCCGACATTGTCAAAAGACACGGCCGGAGCGTTCTGAAGTAGCGGCTGGGCTAGAGGTTCCGTTACTTCGCAGAAACTTTGCAAAAACACTTTCTGGCGGGCTACCAGTGAGGCGTGGGAATGACTTGTGTACCCAGGCAGTTGTGGCGGGAAAATTCTCGCGCTTTCTGCAAAATAGTAACTGTGATTGGCTTGCTCGGGGCATATCTCCGTGACGTAGCAAAATCAGCGCAGAAATTGGCGCCAAGAATCTCCATTGGTGGAATGGTAGTGCTCTGGCAATAGAGTGGAATTTTCCGCCGGTTTTCGAGTTGCTGATTGGAACGTTTAACCACGGCCACTGTCGTGGGGGCGGTAATGTCGTGTGTTCGGCCTGTACAGGTGCTCTAGGTAGTCGGCTCTCGCCTTTCGGTCGAGGACGTCGAAGCAACCAGGCATCGCCTCCGGTACGCCAAATCGTGTTCTTGCAGTTAAGAAGACAGGTTGGTAAGGTATGTCCGCAGCACCGGCAGACAGGGACTTTCCTAGGTGATAATCAGAGCTCAGCAGAGCGCGCCTGTTCGTCTTTTTCTAACTTTGTTCTGTCTTGGGTAGCAGCAATTAATATTGGGTTGGCTATGTGTTTTCGCTTAAGATTTGAGTTGCAAGGAATTGGCTCCACATACCACTTCGTAATAATCCTCACAATCTAGTTTAGGGACAACTTCACATTCACAGCGTTTGTTTGAGTATCCAATTTGAGCCAATTTGATGTATTGTAAATGTTTCATGTGTTTTTGTTTATTATTTTGTGTTTAGTCTTAATAAACCATATTGTTATTTTGGACAGAACTTTCATTCTGTTAATCGGTAGAGCAACCCTATCATTGCTCACTATGTTAATGAAACCTTCGTTTATTCAACTTATTTATCAAATTAAATTATTGCAGGTGCCAAACTCTCTTCTACTCCACTGGCAGGGTTGATTAGAGTCAGTTCGCGTATTTTTTTTAATCCTTGTGCAACAGCAAAAGTCGGAGTTAGAATAGGGGGGGCTTAGAGCATCATTTACATATGTAGATTCTAGAAGAATTTAGTGTTAAATACACTGCTAGCCCCGGCACCTCGCATGCTACTATACAAGAACAAATTACATTGGCAGTTATACTCAAAAGGCAATTCTGACTGTGAATCAAACACAAGAGGCTGGACTTCAAGAGTCTGTCACAGTCCAGCCCCCTCCTGTCCCTCCTTACACTCAGTACAAAATCCTGGAGTTTTAATATATCAAGAAGACAGAATTAATGAGGCGAATTTAACATACGCAAAAAATTTACACTCAAAATAGAAATTACTTACTCCGTGGTAATCGTGTCTCCAGAACTCTAAGCCTCTTACCGTTACACTCTGAAGAATTGCTGCAGCTACCTCTCTTCATCTTGCGGAGAGAAAAGAACAATTACATACACAGACGATGGAACCCACAACAAGGTGGACAGCAGCGGATTGAGGAGAATAGAGGTTGGTTGTGGATTTATATATAGACCGAGACAACCAATGAGAGAGCTTCATTTGAATGTTCAGCGAATGAAAATCTTTTATGGAACGTCACTGTTTCTGGAAGGACTTGATGCGACCATCGTCTCTCTCTCTCCCCAACTAACAAGAATGCTTTTATGGTTAGGGGTGTTTTCGCAAGCGTGCACATACATGATGAATCTTTTTAGTCGTGAGAAGGTTACAGTTTCTGAGACATACGTTCAAAGCAGGATATTACGATTTCTGGGTAGGATAACATGTGATGCCTCATTAGCACGATCAGGAAGAATTCAGTCGGTGTTATTCTGCTCTATTTTCGTTAACAGGTACTGTTAAGGACAGGAATTTCAATTCAGTCAAGCTGAGACGTCACGAAAGCTACAACAAAAACGACGGTTAACCACTTCTGTGACTAACTCTGAGAAACGGCTAGTAAGTAATGGACAGGCTGTCCCATTAGGATCGAGAGGGAGAAAGCAGTCCATGTTATTCTGGGCTATTTTCGTGAATAGGTCCTATTAGGACAAGAATTTCCATTGAGACAAGCTGAGACTGCAAGAAAGCTACAACAAAAGCGACAGTTAACTATTTCTGTGACACTTTACCAATTCCGAGAAGGCTCTGATAAGTAAAGGACGGGCTGTTCCATTAGGATCGTGAAGGAGAAAGCAGTCGATGTTATTCTGGAACAGATTTCTATAGTGCGAGCTGTAATTTCAGTATCCACAGGTAGAGAGGTTTCGCACCAGCAACGGAAAACATGGGCACGCGGCCCAGAGGGCGATTTGGCTCTCATCTACATAGACATGTGACAGCAGTAGACACTCGAAGAATGCTAACTGTAGACACGACATTCACCTGTTTGCTGTAGGCGGCAGTGGCGTGACAGCGACGGCTAGCACTCTGGTGTTAGCTTGTTTCTTCTGGTGGCTCACAGTGGCATCGAATCGTGCGCACTTTGGAACAGTTCGTGGTAGACGGTAGCTCGAAAGCGTTTTTTTTTCCTTATGTGCGATGAGTGTTTGTGCAGTGCATTATTTTCGGCTACAAAAAAAATGGCTCTGAGCACTATGGGACTTAACTTCTGAGGTCATCAGTCCCATAGAACTTAGAACTACTTAAACCTAACTAACCTAAGGACATCACACACATCCATGCCCGAGGCAGGATTCGAACCTGCGACCGTAACGGTCACGCGGCTCCAGACTATAGCGCCTCGAACCGCACGGCCACTCCTGCCGGCCTTCGGCTTCATGGTGTGCGTGTTTGCATAGTATTACTCATGCATTACTTCGGTCATGTACGAATAGTTTGCACTTCTGTATGCTGTGTACTGCATTGTTTCGCTAATTTACGAGTTGTTTGCGTGTCTGTACATAAGTGTACTGCCTTATTTACGAGTAGTTTGTAGGTCTGTTGACTATTTGCTGTGACCCCAAGCATGTCAGGGTGCATGTTTTGAATCAGTGTAATAAATATACTATGTCAAATCCATCCCTAAATGAATTGTTCCACAATAAATAAAGTACACTCCTTCCTCTCTCCAACAGTCCACAGCAGGCTGAGTCATTTTTTCACCATTTTTCCCCTCCAGACATTCATTTTGGATTATGTCATGGGAGGGACAACAGCACCCTCTGGTGCAGTACTGTGTACTATGTCAGTTGGACTCCAGACCTCATGGTTAACACACTGGATGGAGCTACTGCTTCGAATTGTTTAAATAAAGACTGCCTGCAAAATAAAGACTTATCGCCATTCTTAGGAAGAGGTGGCGCTCAGATGACTTAGGTTAGTGCAGATAGCCCAAGTGGCCTCTTTTCCCGCTATTTTAATAGGTGGAGGCAGCTGTGGTGTGTTGTATTGCCCTGCTGGAATTTGAACTTCCCGCTTTTTTCTGGGGGAGGGGTGGGGAGAGGGTGTTAGGTTAGTGGAGGTAGCCCAATTGTCCTTTCTTCCCTACAAAATTTGAATTTCCCGCCATGACAGCATTGCGAGCTTGCCATCTCTATCGCCACCATCTTGGATCCGCCATCTTGAATAAATATTTGCAACAGTGGAGAGTCTGCGAGAATATAGTTTGTTCTACTACTCGCGCAGCATTGTGTGCCATTGAAACAGTGATTTCATCAACCATCTGTGGTGCATCCGATCGTCAGCCTCTTCCCAGAGCGATACCCATTTCTCCAGTGATTCGAACTTCTTCATCATGCTCTGCACAGGAGGTGGAGAAAGAGGTCCCTTAGTTAATCCTTTCAGCTGGCGATATTCTCAAACTGCAGCTGCAGCATTAGTGTTGTCTTGATAATAGAGGTTGAACAATAATGCCCTGCTCCTTTTCTCCATGCTGCACCACAACAAGTACACTTCGACTAGTCGGGTGTGTGAGACTGTGAATCACGATGGCTGATCACGTCACCTGGTGGCCGTAGTTGGAACTGGACGGTGGCGTTGTGACACATGGAAATAATGCAACCCATACTCTGGACATTAGTGCTACCAAGTTTAGTACTCGTATGGTAATTAGTATCCATGTTAAAACGTGTTAAATAAGGAAAGTTTAATTACAACTACCCGTTACTAGGTTATATTGTAAAAATTAATGGTCCTATATCGCTCTCCTGGGGAACACCTGAAGTTATTTGTACGGCCGAGGACTTCCATCCGTTGAAAATGACATGCTGTGTTATGGTTGCTGGAAAATTTTCAATCGTAAAACTAAGCTGGTCTGATATTCCGTACCCTCACATTTTGTTAGTTAAGCGGAAGTCAAGGAACACGACATCCACCTGAACGTGATATTTACTACGTTCTGGATTTCGTGGACGAACAGAGCGAGTGGCGTTTCCCACGATCGTTGCTTACGGACCTCACTGGTTCCTACAGGGGAGATTTTCGGTTTCCACAAAAGTCATATTATGGGAGCATATAACAAGTTCCAAAATTCTACAGCAGACGGAAGTCATATAAGCCTATAGTTTTTTGCAGCTGTTCGACGACCGTTCTCGGAAACGGGAATGACCTATGATTTTTTCCAATCATTAGGAATGTGTCGCTTCTCAAGATACCTACAGTGCAGTGCTGTGCATCTATTTTCATTTCTATATATGTTCATAGTTAGATTGAGCAAGAAATCAAACGAAATGCCATTTGCAACGTACCATCTGAGACCTTGTGCCGCTTACACCAAAACATGAGAGTCATTTCAAAAGTACTACACACTTCGCGTGCGCGACTGTTATGGTGGCGAGATCAAGTTCAAATTCACATCAGCTGTGAGGGAAACCTTAGACGTGACGGTCCTATATGTGTTTGCTAGTTATTGTTAACGGCGTTTTGAGAGAGGATCGATGAAAAACGTTTGGAGAAACTGCATATGAGTCCAGAGTGCCTGTCATTTCAATTTACAGAATCATATTTGGAAAGTTAAGACGAGAAAAGTTGCTACCAAATGGGTTCCTCAGTGAAGGGCAGAAAGTAGATCGCAAAAGAATTTCAGGAAAATTACTTCAACGTTATCGAACATAAGGAGAGCAGTTTCCTTTACGGAATGCTGCACTTGATGAAGCCTGGCTACCATATTTTGAGACAGAACTGAAGTCTCAGTCGTCATAATGATAAAGTACCGACTCCTGACGCTCGATAAATTCCACCGCCAACAATCAAAGGTGAAAATGATCTTTGCGTATGATATGAATGAAGTCATAGCTAAAAACAGAATATCCCAGGGGACGTCTGAACGGGCGCGTACTACAAGCTGTTTCTGCAAAATGTTTTGCGTCCGAGGTCTGACATGCTTGGAGCTAGTGTCTTCATTGTGCATTATAATGCAAGACTGCATATTGCCCTAACATCGAGGTAAAAGATCGACAAATATGGATTGGAAATACTTGCCCATCCACAGTTCTGGTATGAGCCAATCAAACTTTGATTTGTTTCCCACTTTTAGGAAAAAATCCGTGGAAAACCTCTTGATGCAACTGATGAAGCTTCTACTGCCGTGACCCGAGTAATGAGACAGCTCAACATCGAAGGTGACACATCCGGAGTACGGAAGTTGCCAAAACCAGGAAGCTGTCGTAAGCAAGAATGGAGATTATATTGAAAACCTGTAAAGGTATCTTGTAAAAAAATTATTATCTTCAGTTCTATCTTACAGAGTACAGAACTTTTGAAATGGCCCTCGTACATAACAATATCCCTAATAATCTCCGAAATTTTGTGGAGTTCGGATCCACCCTGCAGAAGGAAGCCAAGCAATCATACAATAAATACCATTGACACATATATCTGCAATGTTTTCAGCTGTTAACACCTAACCATATTCCACTCCTTTTAAGTGTTTCGTGAAAATTGTTACGTTTCGTTAACGGTCAATATGAAAAGACACTCAGAGCCACAGGGGACAAAGCGCCTACTGTGAGATAAAACAGGCGTAGATAAGCAGTGCTGGTCGGCGAAACTGCAGATGAGCAGCTGCCACAGAGGTAGGTGCCGTCGGCGTCCAGGCAGACGGCAAATGGGAAGAGAGCAGGGGGCGCAGGCCGCGCCGTTTCCGGCGGTCGTTACGGCTCCGGGCCGGCGCGCTCCGCTCAGGTGCAGCCAGGCCGTGAGCCGCGGGCGGCCTAATCCCAGGCGCTACATCTGGCTGATCCGGTAGCTGATGCCCGCGGGCCATAAAGCGCGTGTTATCGGCGCGCGCAGGCGCGGCAGCGGCAGCAGCCACTGGCGGATATCGCCAGATAGGCCGCCCACCTGCCGCCTAATGCCCTCGCCTGCTCACACGTGGACGCAACCCATCCGAGCCGAGCCCAGCACAGGCACATTACCCGGCACCCGCCTTTACGCACTCTCGCATGTTGCAGCCTACTCGAAACTTGCCTCATTGAACCGAGAGCGGGAACACATTCTTTGGTTGTTCAAAATAAATAAACAACGCAGTAACTTCAGAAACTACGACGATTAAAATACACCATATTATTTGCCAATCTTTTGACTGGTCCATTACTCTTCTCACTGTACATTAATGATATTTCAACAATGATTCACTCCTGTAACTACCATCCATATGCCGACGACATCCAACAGTACATAAGTGCAAGCCGCAAGAACATTACTGACGCAGTAGCGAGTATGAACGCAGATCTTTACTCTGTTTCTTGCGGGCACAGAACCTAGGTCTGAAACTAAACCCCAAGAAATTCCAGGTCATTCTTATATCTCATCCAAAGTTAATCAGCCAGTACCTTCGCGAAACAGTCCCTCAAATACTCCTCAATGGTACACAACTACCATACCAAAAAACAATAAAAAACCTTGGAATAATCTTGGATGAACACCTAAACTGGGAAGAACAAACAGTCACAGCTTGCCGGAAATCGCTCTCCTCTCTACATGCAATCCAAAAATTTAGAAAAATATTTCCAACCCATGTTAAACAAAAATTAGTCCAAACACTAGTCTTGCCTAATCTTTACTACTGTGATGTAGTCCAACACGGCACAAATAGTGAAAATTCGAGATGCCTCGAGCTAGTGATGAATGCTTGCGATAGATACGTGTGCAATATACGGTTGTATGATCATATCAGTCCTTCATACTCCCAGCTAGGTTGGATACGCCCACATAAGGCACGCGATCTCCACACGATGTGCTTACTTCATCGATTTCGTAGCCACTGGTGCCCCCAATACTTATCTTCTCACATTAAACACCTATCATGATTCCACAACCGCAATGCGAGATCGGATACGTCTAGCATCTTGGCTGTACCTTTACATAACACAAAATCTTTCTGCGTGTCATTCTCCATCTCAGCCATACGACTATGGAACGCGCTCCCCTGTGATCTGCGTCTTATCCAGAACCATTCAACATTCAAGAGGGAACTCAAAACTTACATGTTAGGGACGGTATAGCCACCATTGTTGAGGCCCTCTCATCTCTTTCTTTCTCCTCTCCATCACAGCTTCGAATTTTACCATTCTATTTCTCTTCCTCTAACCTAGCTACCTCTTCTACACTCCTGGAAATGGAAAAAAGAACACATTGACACCGGTGTGTCAGACCCACCATACTTGCTCCGGACACTGCGAGAGGGCTGTACAAGCAATGATCACACGCACGGCACAGCGGACACACTAGGAACCGCGGTGTTGGCCGTCAAATGGTGCTAGCTGCGCAGCATTTGTGCACCGCCGCCGTCAGTGTCAGCCAGTTTGCCGTGGCATACGGAGCTCCATCGCAGTCTTTAACACTGGTAGCATGCCGCGACAGCGTGGACGTGAACCGTATGTGCAGTTGACGGACTTTGAGCGAGGACGTATAGTGGGCATGCGGGAGGCCGGGTGGACGTACCGCCGAATTGCTCAACACGTGGGGCGTGAGGTCTCCACAGTACATCGATGTTGTCGCCAGTGGTCGGCGGAAGGTGCACGTGCCCGTCGACCTGGGACCGGACCGCAGCGACGCACGGATGCACGCCAAGACCGTAGGATCCTACGCAGTGCCGTAGGGGACCGCACCGCCACTTCCCAGCAAATTAGGGACACTGTTGCTCCTGGGGTATCGGCGAGGACCATTCGCAACCGTCTCCATGAAGCTAGGCTACGGTCCCGCACACCGTTAGGCCGTCTTCCGCTCACGCCCCAACATCGTGCAGCCCGCCTCCAGTGGTGTCGCGACAGGCGTGAATGGAGGGACGAATGGAGACGTGTCGTCTTCAGCGATGAGAGTCGCTTCTGCCTTGGTGCCAATGATGGTCGTATGCGTGTTTGGCGCCGTGCAGGTGAGCGCCACAATCAGGACTGCATACGACCGAGGCACACAGGGCCAACACCCGGCATCATGGTGTGGGGAGCGATCTCCTACACTGGCCGTACACCACTGGTGATCGTCGAGGGGACACTGAATAGTGCACGGTACATCCAAACCGTCATCGAACCCATCGTTCTACCATTCCTAGACCGGCAAGGGAACTTGCTGTTCCAACAGGACAATGCACGTCCGCATGTATCCCGTGCCACCCAACGTGCTCTAGAAGGTGTAAGTCAACTACCCTGGCCAGCAAGATCTCCGGATCTGTCCCCCATTGAGCATGTTTGGGACTGGATGAAGCGCCGTCTCACGCGGTCTGCACGTCCAGCACGAACGCTGGTCCAATTGAGGCGCCAGGTGGAAATGGCATGGCAAGCCGTTCCACAGGACTACATCCAGCATCTCTACGATCGTCTCCATGGGAGAATAGCAGCCTGCATTGCTGCGAAAGGTGGATATACACTGTACTAGTGCCGACATTGTGCATGCTCTGTTGCCTGTTTCTATGTGCCTGTGGTTCTGTCAGTGTGATCATGTGATGCATCTGACCCCAGGAATGTGTCAATAAAGTTTCCCCTTCCTGGGACAATGAATTCACGGTGTTCTTATTTCAATTTCCAGGAGTGTATATCTCTTTCACCCCATTCTATCGTCTTATGTCTCTCCTCGATGAGAATAACTCACAAGCTGCAAGAACATAACGAGAAAATTCCCAACTAGCAATAGGACTGACGTTCATAAAAGAAAAATATGTTTACTTTCACATACGTAGTCATTACTATTATTATTATTATTATTATTCTTGATTGTTATAATTATTTCTTGATTGTTATAATTATCATTGACTACTGTTATAATCTCTATTTTTTTCTTCTTTAACATTAATACTGTATAACACGTTATATGTCCTTAATGTTCTGTACAAACTGAAGTTCCTTCACTTTGAGTATGCCTGGTTAGGTGTAAGAGAGGGCCTGAAGGCCCTAATCTTGCCAGTTAAAATAAATGCATAAATAAATAAATAAATATAAGCTTAATTTTTCAACTTAATCTCTTTTGGATGCGAAGGCCTCATGTCACCTTGCTGGCAGGCCTCTATGCCTGCATGGTACCACTCTACTGGTCGACGTCAGAGCCAAAGTCTTGCTGCGTCAGTTACCTCCCCATCATCCACATACTGCTTGCTATGAAATGCACCCTTCATTGGGCCAAACAATGGAATTGAGAAACTGCGAGATCTGGGTTGTAGGGTCGTTGAGAGAAAACAGTCCCGTGAAGCTTTTTGAGTTACTCTCGGATATGCAGACTTGTGTGAGACCTTGCTTTGTCTTAGAGAAGGAGGTCGAAGTAGGGTGTGATTGTGAAGTTATCTGGACACGTTTAACAGGGCCAGGGGAAATAAAGTTAATTGTGGGGTGTTATTACCGGCCACCAGGTTCCACCGTGACAGTTCTAGGATCATTGAAAGGGAGTCTACATTCTGTATCGCAGAAGTGCCCGGATCATGCTATATTAGTCGAAGGCGACTTCAACCTACCTAGTATAGACTGGGATGTCTATGGATTCATTACAGGTGGTACAGACAAGCCGTCGTGTGAATTACTTTTGAACACATTATCCGAGAACTGTCTTGAGGAGCTAAATCGACAGCCAACGCGTAATGGAAATATTTTAGATCTGGTAGCCACGAACAGACCAGACTTCATTGACAGTGTCAGTGTTGAGACAGGGATTAGTGATCATGATGTTGTCATTACGACTACGGTTACGAAAGTTGAAAAGTCGGTCAAGAAGGCTGGGAGAGTATTCTTACTAGAAAGAGCAGATAAGCAGTTGTTAGCATCCCACTTAGTAAAGGATTCGACTTCATTTACTTCCGGTACGATGGACGTGGAAGAATTATGGGCAAATTTTAAACACATTGTAAATCACGCATTGGACAAGTATGTGCCGAAAAAGTGGGTTACGGACAGGAAAGACCCACCGCGGTTTAACACCGCAATTCGGAGAATGCTCAGGAAGCAAAGGCAGTTGCACTCGTGGTACAAGAAAGATTGGGAGAATGAGGACAGGCAAAAGTTAGTAGAGATTCGTGCTGCTGTAAAAAGAGCGATGCGCGAAGCATTCAACCACTACCACCCTCATACCTTAGCAAAAGATATTGCTGAAAACCCAAGGAAATTCTGCTCTTACGCAAAATCGGTAAGCGGGTCGAAGGCTTCCATCCAGTCACTCACTGATCAGTCTGGCCTGGGAACGGAAGACAGCAAAACGAAAGCTGAAATTTTAAATTTAGCATTTGAGAAATCTTTCACGCAGGAGGATCGTACAAACATACCGCTGTTTGAGTCTCGTACAGATTCCCGTATGGAGGACATAGTGATAAACATCCCTGGGGTTGTGAAGGAGCTGAATGGGTTGAAAATAAATAAATCGCCAGGTCCTGATGGGATTCCAATTCGGTTTTACAGAGAGTACTCCACTGCATTGGCTCCTTACTTAGCTTGCATTTATCGCGAATCTGTTGCCCAACGTAAAGTCCCGAGCGACTGGAAAAAAGCGCAGGTGACGCCTGTATATAAGAAGGGTAGAAGGACGGATCCTCAAAACAACAGACCAATATCCTTAACATCGGTTTGTTGCAGGATTCTCGAACATATTATTAGTTCGAATATAATGAATTTCCTTGAGACAGAGAAGTTGCTGTCCATGCATCAGCACGGCTTTAGAAAGTATCGCTCCTGCGAAACGCAACTCGCCCTTTTTTCGCATGATATCTTGCGAACTATGGATGAAGGGTATCAGACGGATGTCATATTCCTTGACTTCCGGAAAGCGTTTGACTCGGTGCCCCACTGCGGACTCCTAAGGCAGGAGCATATGGGATTGGTTCCCAAGTATGTGAGTGGCTCTAAGACTTCTGAAGTAATAGAACCCAGTACGTTGTCTTCGATGGTGAGTGTTCATCGGAGATGAGGGTATCATCTGGAGTGCCCCAGGGAAGTGTGGTAGGTCCGCTGTTGTTTTCTATCTACATAAATGATATTTTGCTGATGATGCTGTGTTGTGCGGGAAAGTGTCGTCGTTGAGTGACTGTGGGAGGATGCAGGATGACTTGGACAGGATTTGTGATTGGTGTAAAGAATGGCAGCTAACTCTAAATATAGATAAATGTAAATTAATGCAGATGACTAGGAAATAGAATCCCATAATGTTTGTACTCCATTAGTAGTGTAGCGCTTCACAGAGTCACGTCGATTAAATATTTGGGCGTAACATTGCAGAGTGATATGAAGTGGGACAAGCACGTAATGGCAGTTGTGGGGAAGGCGGATAGTCGTCTGCGGTTCATTGGTAGAATTTTGGAAAGATGTGGTTCATCTGTAAAGGAGATCGCTTATAAAACACTAATACGACCTATTCTTGAATACTGCTCGAGCGTTTGGGATCCCTATCAGGTCGGATTGAGGGAGGACATAGAACCAATTCAGAAGCGGGCTCCTAGATTTGTTACTGGTAGGTTTGATCATCACGCGAGTGTTACGGAAATGCTTCAGGAACTCGGGTGGGAAAGGAGGCGTTCTTTTCGTGAATCGCTACTGAGGAAATTTAGAGAACCAGCATTTGAGGCTGAGTGCAGTACAATTTTGCTGCCGCCAACTTACATTTCGCAGAAAGGCCACAAAGATAAGATAAGAGAGATTAGGGCTCGTACAGAGGCATATAGGCAGTCATTTTTCCCTCGTTCTGCTTGGGAGCCAGATCGGTACGAGGTACCCTCCGCCACGCACCGTATGGTGGATTCCGGAATATGTATGTAGATGTAGATGTAGATGTGGTGCCACTCCACAGATTTCCGTTTTGTTTACGGTTCGAAGTGATGAATACATGTTTCATCGCCTTTCACGATGCTCCATAAAAAATTATCACGAATAGCCTTGTAACGTGCGAGCAGCTCCTCACAGATGGTCCTCCGTTGCTCTTTATGGACTACCGTTAGGCGGCGAGGAATCCACTGGGCACACACCTTTGAGTACCGCAACTGATGGACTAGTGTGTCAGCACTACCAAGAGAGATGCCTAGTTTTGCAGCGATGTATTTGACTGTGATCCGTCGGTTTCCTCGAATGAGAGTGTTTGCACGTTCCAACATTGCAGGAATCGGACAGGTTTGCCTAAGCTTGTTGTGATGACTGTACATGCCTCATCCAACGGCTCACCTTGCTTTTTTTCATTCCTAGTCTCCATAGATATTCTGCAAGCATTTAGAGGTATATACGATGCTCTCATTTTCCGCCAAATGAACTCTACTAAGGAGATTGGTTACAAAGCAGTGGCGTAAATCATCCTAGAATACAGGCGAAGATCGTGGAACCCATACCGCGTAGTACTGACAGGTGTCAAAGTAGGCCTGTATAATGAAAATCAATACGAATTGACAGAGATTTGGTTGACTCATGGAAGAGAGTAACGTAGATGCTGAAAAATATGAGGTGTTAGATACTTTAAGATCTACATCTACATCATACTCCGCAAGCCACCTAATGGTGTGAGGCGGAGGGTGCTTTTTGTACCACTATCTGATCCCTCCAACCCTGCTCCACTCGCGAACAATGTGTTGGAAGAATGATTGTCGGTAAGTATCTAAAATGGTTCAAATGGCTCTGAGCACTACGGAACTTCTGAGGTCATTAGTCCCCTAGAACTTAGAACTACTTAAACGTAACTAACCTAAGGACATCACACACATCCATGCCTGAGGCAGGATTCGAACCTGCGACCGTAGGGGTCACGCGGTTCCAGACTGGAGCGCCTAGAACCGCCCGGCCACTCCGGCCGGAGGTAAGTATCTGTATTGGCTCTAATTTCTCGAATTTTGTGCTGTTATGAAATTTTAATAGTAAGTCTCTTCTTGATGCACAACGTCTCTCTTGTAACGTCTACCATTGAAGTTTGTTTAGCATTTCTGTAACGCTCTCTCGTCAGCTAAACGATCAGTGACGAAACGCGCCGCTCTTCGTTGGATCATCTCTATATCCTCTATCAATCCTACCAGATAGGGATCCCAGGTAGATGAACAATACTCAAGAATCGGGCGAACAAGCGCCTTATAAGCCACTTCTTCCGTGGATGAGTTACATTTCCTTGAGATTCTTCCGATGATTCTCAGTCTGGTGTCTGTCCCCACTATCTATGTTATGGTATTTCACTTAAGTTCGCTCTGGATAGTTACGCCAGATATTTTACGAGAGACGCTGTCTCCAGCTCTTTGTCAATAATAGTGTAGCTGTATAGTATTGGATTTCTTTTCCTATGTATGCGCAATGTTACATTTAGTTACGTTCAGGGTGAACTGCCAGAGCCTGCACCATTCATAAATTCTCTACAGGTCGTTCTAGAAATTCTTACTACCTTCTGGCGTTGCTACTATAGTGTAGACAACTGCATCATCTGCGAATAGTCTTAAAGAACTTGCGACGCTTTCTACTAGATCACTTATATATATTGTGAACAGCAACGGTCCTATGACACTTCTCTGTGGCTCTTCGGATATTACCTTTACATCTGTCGATTTAGTTCCGTTAAGAGCGACGTGTTGAGTTCTATTTGCAAGAAAGTTTTGAATCCAATCGCAGGCCTGCTCCGATACTCCGTAAGCTCGTACTTTTTTCAATAAAAGGCAACACGAGACGGTGTCAAATGCCTTACTGAAATCAAGGAACACGGCATCAACCTGAGCGCCATTGTCCACTGCGCTGTAGATCTCATGGAGCAACAGAGCGATCTGAGTTTCGTAGGATCACTGTTTGCGGAATCCATGTTGATTTTTATAGAGGAGATGTTCATTTTCCGAAAACATCATAATTCTTGAGCATAAAACATATTCCATAATTCTACGACAGATTGACGTCAACGATATAGGTCTATAATTGTGTGGATCTGTCTTATGGCCTTTTTTAAAAACAGGAATGACCTGCGCTTTTTTCCAGTCGTTAGGTACCTTTCATTGCTCAAGCGATCTACAATAAATTACTGCTAGAAGGGGAGCAAGTTCTTTCGGTTAATCTTTATAGAATCTTATAGGTATCTCATCTGGTCCTGAAACCGTTCCACTACTAAGCGATTGTAGCTATTTTTCAATTTCGCGATCGGTTATCTCAATGTCTGCCATTTCGATGTTCGTACGACGATTAAAAGGAGGGACAGTGTTACGATCTTCCGCGGTGAAACAACTTCGGAAGACCGAATTCAGTATTTCGTTTCCTATTCGGTGCTGGTGTGGTCGCTGAGAGAAAGAATAGATGATTTGACTCACTTACTGATTTTACATACGACCAGTATCTCTTAGTGTTATTACTCAGGTCGGTTGACAATGTCCTACTTTCAAAATCACTGAACGCTTCTCTCATTGCTCTCCTTAGGCTCATTTTCACTTCGTTCAGCTTTTGTTTGTCAGCTAGGTGTTTACTCCTCTTGAGTCTGAGATGTAGTGCGCTTTGTTTACGTTGCGCTTTTCTATCAGGGCTATTAAACCATGGTGGATCTTTCCTATCCCTTAAAACATACTTGTCCAGAGCATATTGAACGATGCCTTTGAATTTTATCCATTTGTTCTCCACATCTTCTTCCTCATCACCGAATATTTAACGCTGACTGTTGAGATATTCTGACATTTTTAACGTGTTACCCTTGCGAGCGAATATATCTTCCTACTTTTCTTAGCATTCGTTGTACGACCCGTCGTCATAGATGCTGTCAAAGCCTTATGATCCCTGTACCTTCCTCTGAGTTAAATGAATCGATAAGTTCAGGTCTGTTTGTTGCCAGGAGTTCTAAGACGTTACCCTCACGAGTTGGTTCTCTATCTGCCTAAGGTAATTTTCGGACAAGACATCCAGAACAATGCAACACGATTCCCTGTCTCTGGCACCAGTTTTGATGGCAAGTTGTAGTCACCCTCTATTATCAGGAAAATTAGTAATGATATTCTGCAAGTTCTGTCTGAAGCGCTCAAACTACATATCCTGATCCAGGTGGTCTATAAAAGCATCTGATCACCATTTTTGACAGTTCTTTGATACTCAATTTCACCCAGATTAATTCACATTCGGAACCCGTGATAATATCGCTAGATTTTATCGAATCTTTTACTGGATTAAACGCACCGCCACCACTGGCAACTAACCTATCCTTACGATAAACTTTCCAGTCAGAACTTAGGATATTGTTGTCATTGACGTCTGGTTTCAACCAGCTTTCTGTTCCCAGTACTATCTGTACTTATAACCTTTAGTAAGCGATACTAATTCTGGGACATTTCCTTGGATGCTCCTGCAGTTTACTAAAATCATATTAATCTTTTCTATCTCTGATCTGCAAGGACCAAGATTCTCTGAGGTCATTGTGGCTGATTTAACAGGCAAATCGTCCTTGCTCCCAAGGGAGGAGTTCTGTAACCTAAAAAAGCCCCATGTGCATGCCACTTGTACTCCGCTACCCTAGTAGTCGCTTCCTGCGTGTAGTGCACCCCTAATCTATTAAACGGAACCCTACAATTCTGCACCCGATAGCGGAGGTCGAGAAATTCGCATCCGATACCATCGTAGAGTCGTCTGAGCCTCTAGTTTAGACCTTCTACTCTGATCCAAACCAGAGGACCGCGAGCAACCCTGGGTACGATGCTAAAAATAGACAGCTTAGCCTGCACCCCGCGTGCGTTGCTAGTTGCCTTCACCAAATCAACCAGCCGCCGAAAGGAGCCAAGGATGGCCTCAGAACCCAAGTGGCAGGCGTCATTTGTGCCGACATGTGCCACTACATGCAGCCTGTTGCACCCAGTGCGCTCGATAGCCGCCGGCAGGGCCTCCTACACATCACGGAGGGGACCTCCCGGCAAACTTACCGAATGCACACGAATTCTTTCCCGCCTTGCCTGCTATCTCCCTGAGGAGCCCCGTCAACGACCTAACACTGGAGCTGCCAGTGACTCTGTACTTGTCCGGCTGGGCGGGAAAATCGACCGCTGGCCCAACAGGAGAGGCATCCCCAGTTGGCTCAGAGTTATTTTCAAAACTGGTTAGCACCTCCTACCTGTCGCTAAGACGTAGGGAGCCAGCTGCACGCCCTGCTCCCTCTTTCGCCTTCCGCCCAGTGACACGCGAACCCACCACTGCTGCCACCCACTCTCGATTGAGGACGGACCAGTCAGATGTTTCGTATCGGAAGCCGCAGTGACTTCCGGGTCACCAGAGGATTCCAGTGGCACAAAAGGTGTCGCAGGTCTCGTCGCTGT
Source organism: Schistocerca piceifrons (assembly GCF_021461385.2). NCBI lineage: Eukaryota > Metazoa > Arthropoda > Insecta > Orthoptera > Acrididae > Schistocerca > Schistocerca piceifrons. The sequence goes on from NC_060138.1 coordinate 741,074,215, forward strand.
CTCCCCGACGTCACCGCAACTTTGAACATTAGCTAGAAGCTTGTCGACGATAGCCAATGCAGCTCCCACCTGTTTACGGAAAAGAGCCACCTCTCCTTGCATCCGCTCACACAATAGATGCCAACTACCCCTAAAAGCTTTCTTGTTAAATTTAGAGCAGCATTATCTAGGAATCTGGGAATATACTAGTCTCCTATGTATCGCTCTCGCAGTGACCGCGAAGGCTAGGTTAGTTTAATTACGGCGCGCACAGAGGCATTTAAACAATAATTCATCCAGAGCGAATGCAGAGCGAAGAAACTAATGTTTGGTACCATGGGAAGCACCTTCTACCATCTGCCTCACAGTGGTTTAAAGAGCACCTAAGTAGATAAATATATCTTTCGTAGCTCGCAAATCGAAATAAAGCCTGCTTTACTTGAGCGACTTATTTGTCTAGGTGGACAATTCGTAATGAACATTCGCAAGTCGTAGCGTGTAAACCTGCTGTCAACCACTCTGCGGGTGTCTTTGTTGATCCATTGTGGCCGTGGGACAGCGTCTGGCCAAATATTTAACAAATAAATTCGCCAAACAACCGTGCAAATTGAGAAGTTATTTTATTTTATTTCGTTACCAGTTTCGGCAATTCAGTATGCCATCTTCAGGCATTATATGCACTTCTAAAAAATTATCGATATTGGCATGCTGGGGCCAACTGTTTATGGGTGTCGTGAATCCTCGTGGCCCCAATATGTTAATTTCTATAATTTTTGAGAAGTGCGTGTAGGGTCTCAAGATGGCATACCGAATTGCCGGAACTGGTAGCGAAAATAGAATAAAATAACTTCTCAATTGCACGGCTGTTTGGAGAATTTCTTTGTAAACACTGCGAGTGAGTAGGTGAAGTCATTGATGAGCTGAGTGTGCCGAATGTAGAATTTTAAAATCCGGGGTACGTTGAGTAGGGCGCATGCTCATTTGCAGAAGCAAAGAACGGTGTCGCCGCCTCTTAACATGGTGAGTTAATCAATTCTCGCCTCGAGCACTCATGTTACAGTACTACATTTTGTGCTTTAGTATCCTCTTAAACTTCATTTTAATGTTTGATTTCCTTTAGTGACACATTGTGAAGGTTTCACGAGGAACTGATATTTTTCCTACGTATATTAGCCTAAAGAGAAATCAAATATCTGGAAGCAGAAGTTGTACTGGTTTTACAGTAAAAACAAAGCCTGCTCGGTAAGTCAATAAGACTATAAAAATGAAAATCGTTTGTTTAATTAAAATTGCTTCAACAGTGAAAATGTCAGTTGCAATGGAAGAGAAATATGATTGTGGAAGTTATTTGGCATTTACAAAGGAAACAAGGCACAATGGATAGAGTAAAAAGGTGCGAAATATTACTTTTTAAATATTGGTTCATGCGTTCGATTCCATATATTTGCTATAGCCAACACATGTTGAATGTGTTAATTCCTCTACACAGAAAGCGGAAAAGTATGAAATAAAACTCTTTTAATAGGCATCGACAAGCGAAAATAATGACAGTTCCTCTCATTTGTTACTGCTTCTAAAAGTGGTTTTAGCACTAATGAATTTAGTTTTCCGAAGGATGTAGGCTCTGTTTTTGTAGCGGAGTTTAGCCAGGAGGTGGGGGTGGGGGTGGCGGAGGGATGGGGGGAGCGATAATGCGTGAAGCTGGAATGAGTGACTGAATGTGAGAGTTCGTCAACCAGCGTTGAAACTATAAGGGGCAGTAAAATGAAAACGAAAGAGATGGAATAAAAAGTAAGTAAACTGTGTATTATTTCAAAACATTGCCATGACTGTGTCGAGAACGCTGCACAGGTTTCACTGCGACTTACATATTTTTTGATCCCTGAAGAAAGACGTTCGTTGCTGTCCTTTTTGTTCCGAACAAGGAGGTGCACATCTGAATACATCCATGGTTCTGTAGGCAATTCCAAACGTTTTTCCCGTGAAGGCATTGACCATTGACCATTTTGTGTCACAGTGGGATAAGTGTATTAACAGTTATGACGACTTCTTTTGAAATAATAAACATTTTACTTACGCTTTTCCCATGTGCCTCGTTTTCATTTTACTGCACCTTATGAATGATGAAGAGAAAATCGTTGATGAAATTCAAAAACAATGACAACTTGAAGCTTTGTGTCAAACAGGATGTGTGAATGGGGAAGTACTCAGTCGATGCAAAGCCGAAGAACCCTTCATCCATATCCTGTTTAAGAAACGGGCTGACAGCTTGTAATGCCACTTCCTCGGACGAGAAATAAAAATCAAAAATTAGCTCCCAATACCCCAAAGATTTCCCCCAAGTCTCAAATTCCCAGTGAAGTGAATAAGCGAACGAAGTTCCATTTATCACTATTATTAGGACAATAACAAGTAATTAATTCAGGAATCTAAGACTAGACCATTTAGCGATCTACGAAAGAAAGATTAAATTTCAGTAAAATTAAAATCAAAATCATAATAAATTGCAAAATTAGCATGAATTAACATTCGCAAAGTAGAACCAACGATCCCAAAGAATACTCCGTGTGATTACTCTTTGGGAATCGTGAGTAATGACTAAGTATAATTCAATGCATTGCCACTACGTCACGAGAGTTAGCCGAAGCAGGTCATATATTTGAATGGTCGTACATGTAGGCGCGCTTAGATTGTTTTTGAGATTGAATAATTACGATCTATTATGACGCAGTAATACGATCTTCTGACTTCAAATATCACGATATTAGAATTCGAACGGAGGACTTTTACCTACTAGAATAAAGTGAACTTTTAACTAGATAATTGAACTAAACATTACTTAAAATAGACTGTGATTTAGGCAACGAACACTTATAGACAATTTTCATTCATAATAGCCAGTGGTTTATGGAAGTTCAGTGATAGGTCCGAAGCGTATAATTTGAATCCCCCCAACACCTTTTCTTCTCAAGGCTCGGTTAGGAACTGACTGATATTGTGCAATAAAACACCCTCTTGTGCCATGTCTTGCATTTGTGATTTAAAATTCTATCAAATTATTGACATGAAACTCCCGAGTAGTAATTTAATAATTACGCGCAGCGATAATATTTGACTGTAGCGCTTGTGTAGAATCTTTGACTCAAATAACAAGCCCACTGTTACGATTTCTTACATACCTGAAATTACGACCAGGTTGTAGGGAATTTGTTATGGATGTGACTGTATTGGTTTTATCATTAATATTTCATCATTAATCACTTACGTATCGATTACGAACGATTAATTACGATTCTTGGTGAAGTAAATATCTCACGCACGTCGACATTTCAGTTCAGCGCTGTTATTTTGTGTAACGTCGTCTTCGTAACTTGATAACGATCTCAACACTCTACCGACTGTCGGCGAGTTTTAGCCGAGGTCAAGTACAAATCAAACCAAATCATCAAGAAGAAGAGGCGTTATAAGCTTCAAGTACTTAGTGAGTAATTATACGAGGGGAGTCCAATAAGCAATGCAGCACAAGGTTTTCTGAAGGCAGGTTGGCCTTACTCAGAATTCAATACACCATATCACTTCCCACTCTTTTAGCTACAAAACACTATCTTTCAATACAACCTCCGTTCAATGGGACGGCCTTAGGCCATCATACTTGGAGACCCTGTGTATACGCATGGTACCACTCTAATGGTTGGGGCCAACGTTTTGCTAAAGCTTTAGCGTCCTTATCACCCACTTACTGCTTCTCACAAAGTGAATCCTTCATTAGACCAAACTGATGGAAGTCGAAAGGTGCAAGATCCGGACTGTAGAGTGGAAGAAGAAGAACAGCCCTATGAAGTTTTGTGCGCTCCTTTGAGATGCGCAGAAGACTTTGCATTGTCATGAAACAGGAGAAGATAGTTTGCATTTTTGTGGTGACGAATGAGAGTGACCGCACCTTTTTAATATTGCAGAAGTCACATCTGTGTGTGAATGGCTGGCAATCGGGATATCGGTCAGGTTTGCGCGGCCTTGTTGCGATGATGATAGACGCCTCGCGTAACGGCTCAGCGTGCTTTTATCCACTGCCAGGTCTCCGTAGACATTATGCAACGCGTATGAATATCTGCAATGCTCTGGTTTTCCGCCAAAAGAAATTTAGTGTCAGCTCTCTGCTTGGGACACACCTCCGTTACAGACACCATTTTCAAGGCTACGTATAGCGCCGCTACATATCCGAACTTCATGAAAGTATAGGGGGTGAAGCAGGAATATTCCTCGATGTCCCACAACAAATTCCCTACCTTTTCAACCTAAATCGGAACAAAAAATGTTTTGCAGTACTTATTGATCGCCCCTCTTTACAGCAGAAAGCATACAGCCGTAGAGACTTGCGAAACAACGGCTAGCAAAACATTTTTCAGTTTTACCAAAATTCTAAAGAAAATATCACCTAGTAAGAACTTAAAAACCCCTTGTACTAATACCGTTATACCAGTAAACGTTCACAGATGTGAAGCATTAAGATTTGGAAAGAAAGATGAAGAAAAACAGCTTATTTTCGAAAGTAAAATAGCAAGAAAAATTTTTTGCCTTGTACATGAAGAAAATAACGTGGAATGGAGAACAAGAAAAACATGGAGAGTTAAGACAGCTGTCCGTATACCGAAACACCGAAGAAGTGCAAAAAAAGAGAAGGTCGAACTGGGCAGGCCAGAGTATAGCAAGAATTTCGGGATACATACTATCTACAATAGCATTCTGCTGAACAATAAAAAGAGCGAGAGTAAAAGGAAAACCCAGAATTAAGTGGCGAGATAACAACCGGAAGGACACAGCTAGGATGAACGTCGACACCAATTGCGCAAAACGGCGCACTCGACAAAAGGCAACGGAAGAGGCTCGTAGAGCAGGCGTTTGGTCGATAAGGCCCAAGCCACCCGTAAAATAAAAGTTAGCTGAAAACTGCTGTTTACGTAAGTGCAAATGACGTTTCAGAGGCGCTATCTTCGACGAGGCGGCTACTCAGATACGGGAAGAGGCATGCTCTAGACTTCTCCAACTGTCGCCGCCAAGTCTCTTAGCTTACAGGATTTATCCCAGCAGCTGGGGAGCAGCGCTGCAGGAAGCTTGTTGGTAAGGCCAATTATTATTCATAAAGCGGCTACGGCGAGGACTTGGAGTGAATGCGGCGAGCAGCGGCGGCCAGCAGGAAACTGGAAACTGCCCTGCAGATCTGTCCGTGAGTGTGCCGTCTGGTACTCCAGCACTGCATCAAGGCCCTGTGTCTGCACTACTCAAGCAACGGCGAAAAATGATGTCGCGCTTACAATCCAGTCGAAAAAAAAGTACTGCGTGTAGACAGAACTGAACGTTGTTAAAAACACAGCACTAATAACGATTACAATCCAGAGGTCTTAAAAAAATTGTTCCGTAAGTATAATAATTAATGAAAGAAGGAAGGAACTGAAGAAAACTTGTAGGTGGTTACTGTGCCATATTACGTAACAGTCTCACAAAACACAGCTAATATTTGTAATCCTCACTGCGACAAAGCAGCGTTTCAAACAAATAAATTGTAAAAGAAAGAAGAACTTTTTCGGCCAGATACCAAGAACATGAAGACGCTTTTAGGCCGAGGACGTAACAACAAGTCAGCAGCAGGTAACTTTGTGTATGAAGCACGCCGTCCCTTAAACAGTATAGAAAACGACTTGGAAGTTTTGTACACGGGAAAAAAAACTGCTTTGCTAGAAGAATTAGAAGTAACCACTGACGATAATAAATTCCACAATGTTTTTAATCGGCTAATGGATGAAAACAGAACGATATTTTCTGGATTTATTTTATGGAGATGAGTAGTTACAAGTATTTAGTATTACATGGAAGTAATGGATAGAGGCTGGCCAAATTATTTCAAAATACAAACACAAGCAATCTGTGACTGCACTGTGGTACATCGGGAATAGCATCTCACAAATACTTCCGAACACCAGGAGGAGCGTCGATTGGAAGGAAGGAAGGAAGGAAGGAAGGAAGGAAGGATGGAGGATTAGGGATTAAATTAACGTCCCGTCGACATAGAGGTCATCAGAGGCGGAGCACAAGATCGGATGTTTTTCAAGGATAGGGAAGGAAATCGGCCGTGGTCTTTCAAAACAACCATCCGAGTATTTGTCTGTAGCTATGTAGGAAGATCACTGAAAATCTACATTCGAATGGTCGGACGCGCATCGGAACCACCATCCTCCCGAGTGCGGGTCCAGTATGCCAACCAGTGAGCCACCTCGCTCGGTGCATCAAGAGGACACCGTTGGTACACACAACAGAAGAAGACACTGACAGCTACTCGGTTGCGGTCTGCGAACTGGGCGATTTTATATAAGACGAGGACCCTTCGTTCAATGTGTTTAATTATCTTTTACTTTACGAAAGCAGCAAATTGAGTGGCAACAACCTGATGTTGAGAGCGCTGCCTCTCAAAACGCGTAGTTAAATTGTACCAAGTATTATTAAAGTAGCTGAGTGCAAATAAGTATTATTAATCATCACTCAGTTTCACAAGGTGAAATCCTATGCCATATACTTATCATTGTAGCTATGTATTGGGAAAGTACTTTCGTGTTCAGTTCCCGGTGACATCAGCAGGTGGTTTGAAATACTAAAACAACGACATCGACACAAAATCTATCAAGGTACAAAAAATCGCTGTTAGCCACAGCTGGTGAGCCACAATGCATTAATCGCCTCCGCTTTGGGTGCAGAACGCAGTTAACAATAACTTGATGGATGGCACAACAGCGTAAAGCGATGATTGGAAGAAGGCCACGAAGAAGAGGTAATTTCCACATAATATTTCGTTAAGGTGCCGAAGAGTTGCCACTGACGTCGAAGTTGGTGGCAATCACTTGCGTGTTGACGCTCGAGTAGGAGATGACAAGTGCTAATGTTGGAATTTCATGACAATTCGGCAGGATTTGGGAACGATGGTTTCCGTGATCTAGGGAAAACTTCGCAGTTTTACTGAGCTGAAGTTGCAATTCGAGGCTTCAGTCATGCTTCCTTTCTTTCTTTCGCTACTGCCTTTATTCTGCATTGGGCGCAGGGTCGGCAGGGTTAAGTACGGCCTGGCATGGTTAAGTTAAGGGGTGGCCAGATGCCCTTCCTGCCGCCACGCCAACCCCCCCCCCCCCCCCCGCCCCCGGGACGGAATTAGTGTGCCCCAGCTGTCTGCGTTTAGTGTAAATCGTGAAATAGTATGAACGGGTTTTCAAATGTCTGCAAGTGGTGTAACTGAGGCGGGACGTGGGGACCAGCCCGGTATTTACCTAGTAGGATGTGGGAAACCGCCTAAAAACCACATCCAGGCTGGTTGGCACACCGGCCGCCGTCGTTAATCCGCTAGGCGGACTCGATCCGGGGCCGGCGCGCCTTCCTGAGTCCAGGAAGCAGCGCGTTAGCGCTCTCGGCTATCCTGGTGGGTCGAGGCTTCAGTCACGCATTAGGACAGAAATTTCTGTCAATTACAATTTATAAATTATACATTTACCATTACCATATAATGCAGAACGCACAACGCAATCAGTAGAAGTAAACGTAAGAGCTGTTAACAGCTGCACTACTGTAGAGAGTATTTAATACAACGGCTTTTATTTTTACTATTTTTTCCCCTTTTTAACCACAATAATATTGATAGCAGTGACCCTTTAAGGCGTTTAACGAGTAATTCTGAAATAATTAACCTTTCCTTCACTCAATAATATTGAAAAGAGAACAGAAACAATTTGCCTTTATTAATAATAATCCTAATGTCCCTTTCCTGGATTTTTGTTATTGCTTTGAGAAGAAAGGGACTTTGACAGGCGGTCATTATTGGCAGAGCTTTACTACGTATCATTATGTAACAGTAAGCGGTTTGGGGGCGGCGTCGGTCGTTAGACGGCGTCCAAATAGAGACCCGAATAGAAGCAACCACTGGAACCGGAGTCTGAGTGTACAGCTTCAATGAGGCCAGTCGGGACCAAATGCTGCCAGCAGTAACTCCGTTGTTTCAAAATTTCTGGCATTGCTTACATTCAGAACCAAAGTCTTGGGCTACTTTCTAGTGCCCCTCACCACATCTAACAGTGAAAGTGCTCCGCATCGAGAATGTATCTGTCTCCTCTGCCACGTAGCTTTATGCAGCATCCCCCCTGACACTGTCCTTACATTTGATTGAGCATGTTACATTCTTCATCTTACCAGTCTAATTATTCGTTAGCAAACGTTGTAGCTCTTCCATTGCGCCTCACAATAAGACACACACACTAGCTAAATAAACGTTCATACTGTGCAAGGCTTTGTTTGTCGGTATCCCCTCAGACTCACCGAGCGCGGTGGAGCAATAATGGTTAACACACAGGACTCGCATTCGGGAGGACGACGGTTCAAACCTGCGTCAGGCCATCCTGAATTAGGTTTTCCATGATTTTCGTAAATCGCTTCAGGCAAATGCTGGGATGGTTCCTTTGGAAGGGCACGGCCGACTTTCTTCCCCATTCATCGCTAATCCGATGGGACCGATAATCGCTGTTTGCTCCCCTCCCCCCAAATCAATCAACCAACCTTCAGACTCTACAAACTCCATCTTCTGTAGGCTCAAAGGTTATGTTGTTCCCTTGAGGGACTCTACACTGCCCTTTTGCCTTGCCACACTGAGGACATCTGTTCCCGACCGATCACCTCAGTTAACTAATGTTGGGCCCGGCTAGTGCTAAGATGGGTAACCTTTGGGGAAAAATCTGGTGATATACAGGACATAGAAACCTGGTGCCGTAGGTTTCCATGTCACGCAAGTAGCCGAAATATCATCCAGTTGAAAGACTTGCACCAGACCATCGTGCTACACAACATTTATTTCTGTGTGTTATCATTATTTATTTACTTGCGAATAATAATTTCCTTTCACAAATAAAAAAATACCGTAAGCATGGTTGAAATGGGTTACCTGTAGTAGAACTGCCTGTGGGCGTTTACACTCCCGCCCTGAGGTCAGCTTAGCCACCGACGCACTTCAAATCCTACATAGGATTTTAAATCTGTTGTTAATGAATAAGTCAAGTTTCCTACCTTGAACTGCACCCTTCTGCTGTGAGAGTTTCATCACACGAAGTCAGTGACAGTGGACGTGCAGTTCATTGCAAACGCACTATCGCTCTCCGTGAACTCTCTTGTGTGGGAACTGGTTTTAAAGAAAAGAAACAGTAGCTGCAAAATCTCTGTACTAACAGTTGGAATTTATAGTGACTGACTGCAAAGTAAGACCCATTTGAGTCTATACACATGTGTATCCGTTCGCACCACTTCTCAAAATATTTCTGTCTGTCGTTTTGAGTGACTGCGCAGGAATTCAGCCATTTTCGACTTTCAGGGAACAGCAAGAACGCGTGTCTAATGAACTGTTCCCTCACTGTCACTGAATTTCTCTATATTGATTAAACTTATCACTCCTAAATGCACAGTTAAGGGTCGAACCTTCATAAGTAGTTCCTCAGTCAATCAGCCATAGGATACAAACACGGATAAACTTCACTGTGGATTCATCAGTGACAACTGTGTACTGTTACGCGCTTGCGGTTTAGGGACATCTTGCTGTGAACTGAATGAAACATAAGTAATAAATAATAATTACATATAAATCTGATGTGTGGAGTTGATTTGATTACACTGCAGTGTTGGTATGATGGCAATATGTATAAGAGGCAGTCAAAGGAAAACGAGGCAGATGGGAAAAAATAAGTACACTGTTTAATATTTCAAAGATTATCCTACTGTGAGGCGGTCAGTGTGTTCATGGAAAAATATTTGCGGTTGCATACAGAACCATGGTTGTACCCAGGCATGCACCCCTTCGTGTGAAGCAAATCGGCGGCCACGAATATCTCTCTTCAAGGCCCCATAAATATGGAAATCGCATGTGGAGAGATAGGGAGGGTACGAAGATTGTGTGAGGGATTCCCAGCAAAACTTCTGCAGTGTTGTCGAAACAACCTTGGTAACATGTAGGATCGCAGGAAGGCCCTTACACATCCTCCAAACATTCCTGATCTCTTCTCATGCGATTCCCATATTTTTGGAGCTCTGAAGAAAGACATTCGCAACTGTCGATTTGCTTCGAACGAAGAGGCTTAACGCCTGGTTACAATCATGATATCGTAGGCAACCACAAACATTTTTCGATGAAGGCATTGACCGTATTGTCTCATAGTGGGATAAAAGTGTTAGAAGCTATGGCGACTACTTTGGGAATAATAAACACTTGACTTTCTTCTTTTTCCGTCGTTTCGTTTTCATTTGAATACCCCTTTCACTAAGAAAGTGTATGCAAACAAGATAACATATACTGTACATTTTTATACTGAGCATCGAAGAAAATATTTTGAGAAGTGGAAGTGTGAACGAAAAAGAAGGCAAAAATGTCCATTAACCAGGGGCTATGAAAGGCATGCCTCGTCAGCTAAGTCTGTTTGTTCACCGTTGTTCCTGTCAAATACATATCTTTTATTGAAAGCTCTCTGCTATTACGAACGACCTACATAATGCAGTAAACAAACCAGGACACATAATTCTGTTATTTTCCATGCAGTAAACATCAGTTATGCCAACGTCCTTGCCACACTAGTAACACTAATTCCCATCAGATAACCGAACTTAAGTGCTGTCGGGGTTGGCTAGCACTTGGATGGGTTATTGTCCGGTGTTGGCAAGCGGGGTGCGCTCAGCCCTTGTGAGGCAAGCTGAGGAACTACCTGATCGAGAAGTAGAGGCCCTGGTTACGAAAAATTAACAACGGCCGGGAGAGCGGTGTGCTGACCTCACGCCCCTCGACATCGGCATCCAGTGACGTGTATTGGTTGAGGATGACACGGCGGTCGGTCAGTACCATTGGGTCTTGCAAACCCTGTTCGGAATTAGTTTAGTTTAGTTTTAAACATCAGTTGCTAGAATGTATTAATGAAGGAATGAACAAGGAACAGAAAAAAGATGGGAAAGCACTTACCTGGTATTTCCCTAGGCTGAGAACAAGTTTGTTAGAAAACTTGCTTCTTCATAACTGACCTGTCCATCAGGCCTACGTTAGCGACGTGCGTAGTGCAACCTCAAAACTCGAAGCTGACCTCATGAAATCTAAGATGGCTTACTTATTGCCTTGAGAACAGGTGAAAATGTATTTGTATTTCCCTCGCTCTTAATAATTCCAGTTCATCTGTGCGACGATGCAAACCGAAAGGATACATTAGTAAAGAACCTACATATGGATACTAGTAATATCAAATGCAACCCTATCCTATTACTTTATAGCTGACAAGGGTACCTTATGAAATGAAGTTAAACGATTTGATTCATATTGACAGTGTGTGTAGGACCTGAGTGGGACTTTAACATGCGTAAAGAGGAAGATGCAACCCTCAAGCGTTTCTGAGAAAAAAGAGTTGGAAAATTGTATTCGTGATGATGCTGTATGCTTTGTAGGGCCGCTGCTGTTCAGCGAGTCAGCAGCCGAACCAGTAAACGCGTACACCGATGAGCGGGAGAGCTCTGGATCGAAGCTCGCTATTTTTCAGTTTCATTTCTGTGTAATTCCAGCCCAAAAACAGATTTATTATGATCGTATAATGAATGAATATTTAATAATTTATTTGCTATTTTACTAATCTTTAGCATGGAAAAAGGAGAATTTTTTTTAAGAGATTGGAAACGAAGGTAGGATACTCGAAAACCTTCAGTTAAATCAGTGTAGTCATTTTATGTATAATGCTGTATCTGCATCTGTGACAAGTATTACGTATAACCTGTGCAGTACTGCACGTGTAAGGACGAGACTGATCGTAGAAACATGGAAAACAATAGTTACCGCGACATACAGCAGTTGTAATGAACGCCAAATGTTTGGGTGTCCATAGATTTTTTCATTATGTCTGTTGTAAAACAAACTTTCGTTATAATAATAACTGGTTCTCGGTCATCGCTCAGTGTCGAAGCAAGGCACCAAATATTGGCTGCAGGTAACTCACGAAAAGAAATAATGCAAGTAGCGACATTCGATCCAGAGAGCTCGTGCTTATGAAACTAAGCGCGTCCTCACTTCCCTCCTGACTCGATAAACGCTAGCGGCTCTACATAGCATACACCATAAGCACGCCTACAATTTTCAAACTCAATTTTCTCCAAAACGGTTGAGAGTTGAATCTTCCTGTTTGTACATATTATTGTTCTCGCTGTGCCCTACACACCCTCTCAATACGAACCAAATGAGCGAGGGGAAGTTCGTACAGCCCCTTTTGAGCATTTCTCTTCAGCAGTCGCCTTACATTAAGCCCCATTGGCAACGTCAGTGCCACTGTGGACAACAGCGCACTGTAGCCAGAGAGAGGAGTCGAAAGGCGCATTTCACAGTAGAGCTACGCTATCCCACAAGCTGTGCAGCAGGGCAAGATAGCGCAGACTGCAAACCTTTGGTGGCTTGACGCTCGTCGTCGATCGTAAGGGTGAAACAGTCAAGAGAATTGGAAAACGGTAATGTGGACACGCCCAGCAGCAGCCGTGTGCCAAATCCGATATCTTGTCGAGGGCTGTAAGATTCAGTATGATGAAGTGACAATTCGGGGATAGCTCACAAACGCAAAGCTGCCGCCTTCTTAGCTCAGTGGTATTCAGCCCTTGATTACGCCTGCCTGTGGGCCTCCCTTTCCACCTTCTGTAGGTAAGGTGCACATTGCTGTTAACTATACCTAACTGCGCCGATACGTGTCCTTGTGTTTTCTGCTACCCAGAAGTTCACTGTAGGCGCCAGTGCAAGGCGCTACACGTAGCTCACAGTGCCTGGGTATAACAAAATACGATATTTCCCTGCTAACACTGACCCCGTGATGTTTTTCTCCTCTATATCTTTCACGAACAATTCTCACCGAAAGCCACTTCAGATTCGATTAATTTCCATGTGACGCTGGTGTCATTGCACCCTGTGCTAGTTCAAGGGATATACTTTGAACTGCAGTAGTTAAGAACAATGCTCGACCACTGAATTTATACATCGGAGGAACAGGACTCAGTTCGTGTTTTGTATATCCAATTGGCTTCCATATATCACTTGAACCGACTAGCGAGATGGTCTACTTAAAACGTCAGTTGGCAGTTAGATGTCGTGGCGGTCTGTTGCACTCTGTTAGATAAATGTAGATGTCGCAAATTGGTTAGTCAATGTGGAAGAAATATGTTGGAAATGTTCGTTTGTGTTTCACTGCAGCCACTGTAGAAGGGAAGCTAGTAAGTTATCAGATGAGACTCTCCCGTGTAGTTGTACATTATAGTCAAGACAAGAGCATAGTGAAACAGGGAAGAAATATTTGTGCCTTCAGGCAGAAACAGAACTAGCTTATTTTGAATAAGTAGGAAAGAGACTTTGGGAACTGGGGATAGGTAACAAGTAATAAGCAAAAGGAGAGAACCTCAGCAATTTAAAATTCGGATTAGTAATCAGTTCGACATGTTACCTCAATAGGACAGCCTCAAGCAATGTTTAAGCAAAGTAGAGTGAAGCAGAGTCTTAGGAACAACTTTATGACTACTTGGGTAGAAAAGTCGTGTAGAAACAAAAGAGTTTTCTTGCTAGGTAGCAGTCACAGGAGGGGTGCAGGCCAAATGCTACAGCAAAACCTAAGTGTAGAATACGAGGTCAAAAACATTATGAACCAAAGTGCTATGACAGATATCATAGCTGCTTTGTACAGAGGTGCTGATTAAAATGGGATGCATATAGTCAGAGAAGCAGGTAACAGCCTGGTGAGCATTTTCTGGTATAAAGGTGACGGGTGAAACAGGAGTAGCAACAGCACACACACGTGTGGGGTTTGTGAGGGTTTTGCAGCGCTATGACCAGCCGTGGGTTAACATGTCTGTCAGCTACGTAACAAAAATCCGAGTCAATTGCCTTCGATTAAAACAAATTACCATGTCTGTGCTGTATATGTTGCTACAATTGGTATATGGGAATGCACAAATCATAGTGTGCTCCTAAATAGGAGGTGGAAGAACAGATTAGCCCAGCACAGCACTTTGCAGGAAGTGTACGGGGGAGCGCTGGCGCACAAGACGCAGTCGCTGCGATTACTGCAGTCGCAGGGACACATTTTTAAAGATAGGGCCAGGTTACAGAGAGATGGTCTTGAAAGAATTTAAAACAAAACAAGACCATAGCATATGTAACAGTTTCCAGAAAAGCTGAATTTATATCACCAGAACATGAGAAAACTGAAAAAAAGATATAAACTCCATGTGTATGATGTGAAAAAGATGTGAAAAATTCTGAGGCCTTAAATGTTCTGTGCCTCTCCGAGCACAGTGTAGCCGGGATAGAGACGTTAATTATTAGGGGTTGTAGACTAGCATCATTTTCTTTTGGAGTCAACGTGGAAAAAGGAGGAGTTGCAGCACAAGTAGAAACTGGATACAAAATCAAAGATATAGAAAAAAAGCAGGTATTATTTAGACCAGAACCTGTGAGTTGTTACTGCAGAATACAGAATACTTCCCCTGTAACTGTAATAGTCCACGGCTCCACTAAGGTAACTTGAAGCTAATTACGAGAAATTTAAGTTCATTTTTGAGCTACCTGTCAGACAAGAAGGACAGATAACATTTTAGGAAAGTTACTTCCAAATTTTGACACAAATTTACTGTGAAATACATTGAATTTCACATTAGCACATCTTTATATGTATACCTCATTCCATTCCATCTGTTTTAACTTACTTTGAAAATATTTTATCCTGATACCATTAGGAAGCCTCACGGCTTCGTATGAACGTGACGCATAGAATGATACGGTGTTGATTTCCATTAATTATGCAGCATCGGTTTGTGGAGATATCGGTATAGAGTTCTTAAGAGATTCAGACAATAAAAAATGAACTGGAATCATTATTTGCCTGCTTGAATCTGATTTCAGTAATTAATTTACCTACTTCTGTACAATAAGATATCAGAAACCTGATTCAAAATATTTTTCTAGACAGTGCTCAGGCTGAAACAAATAATCTGTATCCAACTATAAATTGGCTGTCTCATAATGATGCACAAGTAATGGAAATAAACAATGTGTCATTTTACAAATCTGACGCATGTTCGAACAAAGCAGTGAGGCTTATTAATTATTTCAGGATTTATATTTTAAAAATAAGTTAAAATAAGCGGCAAAGGATGAAGTATACTTAGAAAGATGTGCTAATGTGTAATTCAGCGTATTTCATATTAAATTTGTTCAAAAATTTCAAATCAATTTTCCTAAACGTTACCAGGAAAATGCATTAAAATAGAAGTAAGCCACTGATAACAGAAATTAATTCTGCAGATGATCTATTTACATTAATGTGACAACCGCTATGTTCGGCGTTAGGTGGAATAACCACTCACCGACAGCAGCTAGCAGCGCTAGCAGTGGAGGGTATATAAAGTGTGACCGGATGGGCGTGGAAAACAGTGCAGTCGTTGTCGCAATGTGGAAACTAAGAGATTTATCTTGCGTCCAGAAGGGCATCATTATTGGCTTTCACGCCAAGGGTGGAAGGTTTTTCGAAGTGACAAAGTTTGTAAACAGTTCGCGTACCGCCCTGGTTAAAGTATGCCGTGCATGGCGAAATTGCGCTATCCAAAACTGGCGCCGAGGCAAAGCACCACGGGTAATGGATGACAGGGGGAAGCGACGGCTGCTTACGACGGCTGTTTACAGGCGAACAGACGCGCAACTGCCTAGAAACTGACAGCCCAGATGAACCCAGGTGCTATCGACAGTGTATGCTCAACGACCGTTCAGCGAACGTAGTTGCGTATGACCTCCAAAGCAGGTGCCTAGTTCATGCAACCAATGCACCCATACTGGTTGCTGTTCATTAGCGACAAAGGCTGGAATTTGCACGCCAATACCAAATCTGGACGTCCCATGAGTAGCGACAAACTGTCTTCCGAGACGAATCACGTTTTATGTTCCGTCAGCGTGAAACCTATGGAAGCAAACACTCTGCAAGAATCGTCGGAAGAGTACAGGCCGGAAGAGGGAGCGTTATGGTCTGGGGAATGTTTCCTTGGTACTCCCTGGGTGTTCTCGTCGTTCTGGAAGGCATAATGGATCAATACGGGTATGCATCTACTTTTGAGGACCATGTCCACCCCTACATGCAGTTTGTTTCTCCTCGACTCGATGGCATCTACCAGCAGGACAATTCGAAAGGTACACAGTTCACACCATATGAGCGTGGTTCGAAAAGCACAAGGATGAGTTTACCGTACTCCTCTGGTCACCAGACTCCCAGGATTTAAACCCAGGTGAGAATCGGTAGAGCCATTTACCCTCAACCGAGAAATTTAGCGCAGCTGGCCACAGCACTGGCGTCGGCATGGCTCCACACCCCTGTCTGTACCTTCCACAACCTCACTGACTCTCTTTCTGCACGTCTCGCAGAGATCCGCACTACAAAAGTTGGATTTCAGGAATTTGACAGCACGTCACATTAATGTGACTGGACAGTATAAGGTTATAACTATATGCGATGCAGTGAAACAGTGCACAAGATACTGTCATAATTAAACTGAGTGCTAACTGAGTAAACAACTCAGACAATGTGGTTGTTGTTATGTTGGTAACCTGGCTCCTTGTTTCTTCTTTGTCCACGCTGTGTACAAGGTGTGGAATATATCCTGTTCGTGCGAGTACCATGTAACACGTTCTCTGTGGATACAGGTATTATAAATAGTTTAATCGTTATTTATCTTTACCTCCACAAAAGTCACTCTGCCAACACGTTATGGGCTAAGAACGGCAAACCCGTTCAGTGAACTATGTATGTTATGCGGGTACGAGGAAAAATAACAGGACAAGCAGTTAAGATTCTGTGACCCTGTTGGGAGTGGTGCGCGCGCGTTTGTGTGTGTGTGTGTGTGTGTGTGTGTGTGTATTGAACCTGGGACTTAGACACGACAGAGAGACTACGTCCCGTCGTAGCCCTTAGTGGTTCACAACCTCACAACAGGCCACAGTAGTCCACCCACCAACCGCCACCCCACATCGAACCCAGAGTTATTGTTTGAATTAGTAAGGGAATGGAAAGGAAATGTTATTGACAATTTATCACATTGGTGGTTGTTGGCTTAATGTCTACCACGGCTGGGATAATGTGATCACTATTCTGTTTACAGTAGCATACCCGCATTTCTATTGTCTTTTTCGGCTTACTCCTGCATTATTCCTATTTGATACTGCGTTGAGACATCTGTACTGACCTGAGTAGAATTCCTTCTCTTCCTAGCACTGCACTTGACACTGTTTCAAACATCAATCTACCCATTTCCCTTTTTAAATTCTCTGAACCGTCCACCGGTTTAATGGATCTAATATTTCACTATCCGACCTGTAGAACGCCAGTTTTGTTCTTCCTGATGGCGGCATTCTCCTCGGTAGTTCCCACCCGGAGACCCGAATGGGGGACTATTTTACCTCCGGAATACGTATTTTAGCCTAGAGGATTCACTCACTGTTGGGCCATACAGTAGAGCTACATGCCATTGGGAAAAAATAACGTCTGTGCTTTCCCCTTCCTTCCAGACAGTACTAGGAGAGTACTCCGTATTGGCTAATGTTACAAGTCACTGTACATGATTTCTGGCACCGGCCGCAACGAGAAGCTACGATAGCAAGGAGAGTGGGGTCTGGACGGCCAGGTGGCACTGCCGAGAGGGAAGACCATCGTATGCGGCATACAGCTCTGGGCCATCGTACTGCATATGCAGAGGCACCGGTTGGCACCACAGTGACACACCGAACTGCTGCAAATCGGTTACTTCAAGGAAAGCTCAGAGCCAGACGTCCTGTAGCGTGCATTCGTCTGACGCCAAATCACCGTCGTTTACGTCTTCAATGACGCCAAGCGAGAGTTGATTGAAGGCAAGGTGGAGGTCTGTTATGTTTTCTAGTGAAAACCGGTTCTGTCCCGACGCCAGTTGAGGGTCTGCAACCAACCTGTCTACGTGCTGGACGAACTGGTCCTACTCCTGTAGTTATGATCAGGGGTGCGATGTCGTACGACAGCAGGAGTAACTGCGTGGTTATCCCACGCATCCAGCGACAGCACTCTGATGATTCGACCTATTGTACTGTCGTTCAAAAACAGCACTGTAGGACGTGTTTTCCAACAGGAAAACTCTCATTGCATACCGTTGTTGTAACTCAACATCCTCTTCAGGGTGTAGACATATTGCCTTCGCCTATTTAATCACCAGATCTGTCTCCATCCGAACACATATGTGACATCATCGGACAACAGTTGCAGCCTCATCCACAAAACAGCATTAACCGTCACTGTATTGACCGATCAAGTAAAATAGGCATTGTACGCCATCCCACAAACTGAAACCTGGCACTTGTACAACACACTGCATGCCCTTCTGCATGCTTGCACTCAATGTTCTGGCGCCTATACCGGTTGTCAACGTATGAGCATTTCACATTTGTAATGGCTTATGCGGCGCTGGCATTGTAATCTCTATTCTTAATCACTTAGATATGTTACCTAGACAAGTGTATTCACGAAAATACATTACTCTACGTTAATTATTTTTTGGTGTGGAGTTTTTTCCCGTCAGTGTATTCTTACAGAGTCAAGAGAACGTTCCTCTGGAGTACACTCAAAAGTTTCTCTGGTTCAAGCTAAAACGTCGGTTACCGAACAGTTTATAAAAAGATAGTCTCTTATTATAAACGGTGCTATTTGCTTGTGACAACTGACTTACTTCTGGGGCTGCGCAGGGTTTACCAGTTGTTCTAAGGAGGCCGTATTTCAAACGGAGAAGACGGGTAGATAGGGTCTCCAGGTTTGACATAACTTCAAACATTTTTAACGGCGCATTTACACCGTGTTTTTTTACGGGGCACACCTACGGTCTTGAGCCGTCATTAGGGGGTTATATATAGCGTCGGCGCGACACTTATAGCGGCGGATGAATGGCCGCGATCCATCTGGGCGGTGGCGCGCGGCCACCCACGGCCAGCCCCCAGCAATTAGTATTTTTAGCGCCGTGTTTGACACGGGCGAGGACTAGAGACGCACTGCCGCTGCTGCCTAATTCCCGACCAGCTGCTCGCCAAGCTCTCGCCCGGCCGCGCCGGCGTCAGTCCGGCACCTGTGCCGACAACACTCTGCAAGGCCTTCGTGGCATTCACTCCTTTATACTCATACAGGTAAATGCTGAGATGATTCTTGAACCATCCTTGCGCAGTGCTCCCTGATCAACGTGCTCCTCCTTTACTCAATGCTTTGCTTGCAGCGGGATTGTAAATCTGATAAACAGACGCTTAGGGCTTTGTATTATTTGACACTGTGGTTACAGTAAGAGAACAATCGCTGCATTGTAAAAGCTGGGTTTTCAATAGACGTATGAGAACTGACATCCCCTATATCTGCTACATGTAAAATTTCTAACTAAACTCCTTCCAAACAGACCTGAGAATGCCCAACACTACTGTCCGACCGCCGTGTCGTCCTGTGTGGAAAGGCATCACTGGATGAGGATATGGAGAGGCATGTGATCAGCCCACCGCACTTCAAGATGCTGTCAGTATTCGCGACTGGAGCCGATACTTCTCAGTCAAGTATCTCCTCAGACGGCCTCACAAGGCCTGAGGGCACGGTAATCGCCAACAGTGCTCGGCCGACCCGAACGGTCACCCGTCCAAGAGCTAGACAAGCCCAACAGTGCCATTCTTTCGCGATCTGATGGGAACCGGAGTTACTTCTGCAGGAAGGCCATTGGCGTCTACTACATTTAGACTCTATAAAAACAGGTCGCAGAAATTTCGTGGCTTTATTCTCGACATCAAAACATTACTTAAATTTCATACAACCATCGAACATAAATTCCTCTTTTACACTACTGGCCATTAAAATTACTGCACCACGAAGATGACGTGTTACAGACGCGAAATTTGACCGACAGGAAGAAGATGCTGTGATATGCAAATGATAAGCTTTTCAGAGTATTCACAAGAGGTTGGCGCCGGTGGCGACACCTACAACGTGCAGACATGAGGAAAGTTTCAAACCGATTTCTCATACATAAACAGCAGTTGACCGGCGTTGCCTGGTGAAACGTTGTTGTGATGCCCCGTGTAAGGAGGAGAAATGCGTACCATCACGTTTCCGACTTTGATAAAGGTCGGATTGTAGCCTTCCGCGATTGCGGTTTATCGTATCGCGACATTGCTGCTCGCGTTGGTCGAGATTCAATGTTAGCAGAATATCGAATCAGTGGGTTTAGGAGGGTAATACGGAACGCCGTGCTGGACCCCAACGGCCTCGTATCACTAGCAAATGGTTCAAATGGCTCTGAGCACTATGGGTCTTAACTCCTGTGGTCATCAGTCCCCTAGGACTTAGAACTACTTAAACCTAACTAACCTAAGGACATCACACACATCCATGCCCGAGGCAGGATTCGAACCTGCGACCGTAGCGGTCACGCGGTTCCAGACTGTAGCGCCTAGAACCGCACGGCCACTCCGACCGGCGTATCAATAGCAGTCGAGATGACAGGCATCTTATCCGTATGGCTGTAACGGATCGTGCAGCCACGTCTCGATCCCGGAGTCAACAAATGGGGACGTTTGCAAGACAAAAACCATCTGCACGAACAGTTCGACCACGTTTGTAGCAGCATGGACTGTCAGCTCGGAGACCATGGCTGTGGTTACCCTTGACGCTGCATCATAGACAGGGGAGCCTGCGATGGTGTGCTCAACGACGAACCTGGATGTACGAATGGAAAAACGTCATTTTTTCGGATGAATCCAGATTCTGTTTACAGCATCATGATGGTCGCATCCGTGTTTGACGACATCGCTGTGAACACACATTGGAAGCGTGTATTTGTCGTCACCATACTGGCGTATCACCCGGCGTGATGGTATGGGGTGCCATTGGTTACACGTCTCGGTCACCTCTTGTTCGCATTGACGGCACTTTGAACGGGAGACGTTACATATGAGATGTGTTACGACCCGTTGGTCTACCCTTCATTCGATCCCCGCGAAACCTTACATTTCAGCAGGATAATGCACGACCGCATGTTTCAGGTCCTTTACGGGCCTTTCTGGATACAGATAATGTTCGACTGCTGCCCTGACCAGCACATTCTCCAGATCTCTCACCAATTGAAAACTTCTGATCAATGGTGGTCGAGCAACTAGCTCGTCACAATACGCCAGTGACTGATCTTGATGAACTGTGGTATCGTGTTGAATGTGCATGGGCAGCTGTATCTGTACACGCCATCCAAGCTCTGTTTGACTCAATGTCCGGGCGTATGAAGGCTGTTATTACGGCCAGAGGTGGTTGTTCTGGGTACTGATTTCTCAGGATCTATGCACGAAAATCGCGTGAAGATGTAATCACATGTCAGTTCTAGTATAATATATTTGTCCAATAAATACCCGTTTATCATCTGCATTTCTTGTTGGTGTAGCAATCTTAATGGCCAGTAGTGTACATTTGTCTAGGTAACATAGTTAAGTGATTAACAATGCAAGATAAGCCATTGAAAATGTCAATAGCTGGTACATCACTAACCGGTAAGACCGACAGATAATTGAACGCAAAAATGCATGTATTTTTTCGTACAGGTGTCAGATGTCAGTTTGTGCGATGGAGTGCCATGTCTGTCTCAGTTGGCCGGTCAACAGAGACACGGTTAATGCTGTTAGTGGATGAAGCTGGAATTGTCGCCTGATGATGTCCCATACATCGTCGACTGGGAGCAGATCTGCTGATGAGGCAGGCCGAGGAAACTTGTCGACACTCTGTGAAGCATGTTGGATTACAACAGCGGTATGTGGGCGAGCACTGTCCTGTTAGTAAACACTCCATGGAATGCTTTTCATGAATAATAGCACAACTTGTCGAATCACCAGATTGACATACAAATTTGCAGTCAGGGTGCGTGGGATAACGACGAGGATTCTCCTGTGTCATACGAAATCGCACCCCGGATGATGAACCCAGGTGTAGGTCCAGTGTGTCTAACAGGGGGACAGGTTGGTTGCAGGCCAACACTCTTCGAGGTAGAACCGGCTTTCATCAGAAAACTCAACAGATCTCCACTACACCCCTCAATGAGCTCCTGCAAACGAACGGTGGTAGTTTGGTGTCAGTGGAATGCAGGCGACAGGGCGTCTGGTTTAGAGCTGTCCTTGAAGTGGCCGATTTTTAACAGTTCGTTGTGTCACTGTGGATCCATCTGCTTCTCCAAATGCTGCTGCAGACGCACTATAACGCGCTACAGCCATACACCGAATACGACGGTCTTCCCTCTCCTCTCGTTAGCACCACGTGGTCGTCCAGAGCCCAGCCTTCTTGCGACCGTACCGTCCCGTGACCACCGGTGCCAGCGATCATGTACAGTGGGTACATTCCTGCCAACTGTTTCTACAGCATCACGGAAGAAACAAACAGTTTCTCGTAGCCCTATTACATAGCTTCGTTCAAACTTTGTGAGTTGTTAATGCTGTCGTCTTCGTCATCTTTAAGGCATTATTGACAAACATCAATACAACATGTCCGATCTCAAAGAAATCTAACGCCCACGGCCGTTGCAGTATGTATTTAAATTAAATTTGACTTACATTGTCATAGTGTCGCTTCTATCGCCACTCTTATGCGGCTGCAGCGAAATTTGAGTACACATCTTCCAAATGTAGAAAAACGTCTACCAACTTTAGTTTATTTTGCACAACACCTTCAACGTGTTGGAATTTTTTCCACCAGTGTGTCATTCCATAGGGTTACCCATTCAGTGTGAGTTAACATAACAGTTTTCTAGGTATGGTACCGCATCGTATTGTAAATAACCATCACTGATGAAACATACATTTCAGCCACGGTTGCAGTGGCTTCTTCTGCGTCTATTGGTGGACTCAGAAACCCAGAAGATGGCCAATGTAACCGTTGCTGTAAAGGTGGTTTCTTCAGCGATACTTATTTATAATAAGACATGGTACCATAGCCAGAAAACTTTTATGTTAACCCTGTGTGCTGTTCTATTCCTACCTTTCCGGTAAAAACGTTTGTTGGTCAGAAGGATTTGCCTGCGCGTTTTCTTATTCCATCACTAACTTTACTGATGCTACTGTTGCCAGTCAGCCTGCTCTACCTATCCCTAGCTAACCCCTTCGGAGAAAATAACAGGAATGTAACACTTGTCGAATATCTCGAGTTCTTTAATCTGTGGAACAACGTAATTAACTTCGTCGTCGTATTCTTCGCCATATAGATAATCTGTTTTACATCTGCGTGAAGTCTTACGGTTTAAGAGATAGGTAAAAGGCTGGAGTAAAATCACTCCCCCCATGAACCATGGACCATCCCGTTGGTGGGGAGGCTTGCGTGCCTCAACGATACAGATGGCCGTACCGTAGGTGCTACCACAACGGAGGGGTATCTGTAGAGAGGCCAGACAAACGTGTGGTTCCTGAAGAGGGGCAGCAGCCTTTTCAGTATTTGCAGGGGCAACAGTCTGGATGATTGACTGATCTGCCCTTGTAACACTAACCAAAATGGCCTTACTGTTCTGGTACTGCGAACGGCTGAAAGTAAGGGGAAACTACAGCCGTAATTTTTCCCGAGGGCATGCAGCTTTACTGTATGATTAAATGATGATGGCGTCCTCTTGGGTAAAATATTCCGGAGGTAAAATAGTCCCCCATTCGTATCTCCGGGAGCGGACTACTCAAGAGGACGTTGTTATCAGGAGAAAGAAAACTGGCGTTCTACGGATCTGAGGGTGGACTGTCAGATCCCTTAATCGGGCAGGTAGGTTAGAAAATTTAAAAAGGGAAATGGATAGGTTAAAGTTAGATATAGTGGGAATTAGTGAAGTTCGGTGGCAGGAGGAACAAGACTTTTGGTCAGGTGAATACAGGGTTATAAATACAAAATCAAATAGGGGTAATGCTGGAGTAGGTTTAATAATGAATAAAAAAATAGGAGTACGGGTAAGCTACTACAAACAGCATAGTGAACGCATTATTGTGGCCAAGATAGACACGAAACCCTCGCCTACAGTAGTACAAGTTTATATGCCAACTAGCTCTGCAGATGACGAAGAAATTGATGAAAAGTATTATGAGATAAAAGAAATTATTCAGGTACTGAAGGGAGACGAAAATTTAATAGTCATGGGTGACTGAAATTCAAGAGTGGGAAAAGGCAGAGAAGGAAACATAGTCGGTGAATCTGGATTGGGACTGAGAAATGAAAGAGGAAGCCGCCTGGTAGAATTTTGCGCGGAGCATAACTTAATCATAGCTAACACTTGAATTAAGAATAATGAAAGAAGGTTGTATACATGGAAGAACCCCGGAGATACTAAAAGGTATCAGATAGATTATAAAATAGTAAGACAGAGATTTAGGAACCAGGTCTTAAATTGTAAGACATTTCCAGGGGCAGATGTGGACTCTGACCACAATCTATTGGTTATGAACAGTAGATAAAAACTGAAGAAACTGCAAAAAGGTGGGACTTTAAGGAGATGGAAGAGTTTGGCAGAGCACTGAAGGACCTGAGTCGAAACAAGGCCTCCCGGAGTAGACAACATCCCATTAGAACTACTGAAAGCCTTGGGAGAGCCAGTCCAGACAAAAGTCTACCATCTGGTGAGCAAGCTGTATGAGACAGGGGAAATACCCTTAGACTTCAAAAGGAATATAAGAATTCCATTCCCAAAGAAAGCAGGTGTTGACAGATGTGAAAGTTACCGAACTATCAGTTTAATAAGTCACAGCTGCAAAATACTAACGCGAATTCTTTACAGACGAATGGAAAAACTGATAGAAGCCGACCTCGGGGAAGATCAATTTGGATTCCGTAGAAATGTTGGAACACGTGAGGGAACACTGACCCTACGACTTATCTCAGAAGAAAGATTAAGGAAAGGCATACCTACGTTTCTAGCATTTGTAGACTTAGAGAAAGGTTTTGACAATGTTGAATGGAATACTCTCAATCAAATTCTGAAGGTGGCAGGGGTAAAATACAGGGAGCGAAAGGCTATTTACAATTTGTACAGAAAGCAAATGGCAGTTATAAGAGTCGAGGGGTATGAAAGGGAAGCAGTGGTTGGTAAGGGAGTGAGACAGGGTTGTAGCCTATCCGCGATGGTATTCAATCTGTATTTGAGCAAGCAATAAAGGAAACAAAAGAAATTTTAGGAGTAGGTATTAAAACCGATGGAGAAGAAATAAAAACTTTGAGGTTCGCCGATGACATTGTAATTCTGTCACAGACAGCAAAGGACTTGGAAGAGCAGTTGAACGGAATGGACAGTGTCTTGAAAGTGGGGTGTAAGATAAACATCAACAGAAGCAAAACGAGGATAATGGAATGTAGTCGAATTAAAGTCGGGTGATGCTGAGGGAATTAGATTAGGAAATGAGACACTTAAAGTAGTAAATGAGTTTTCCTATTTGGGGAGCAAAACAACTGGTGATGGTCGAAGTAGAGAGGATATAAAATGTAGACTGGCAATGGCAAGGAAAGCATTTCTGAAGAAGAGAAATTTGTTAACATCGAGTATAGGTTTAAGTGTCAGGAAGTCGTTTCTGAAAGTATTTGTATGGAGTGTAGCCATGTATGGAAGTGAATAGTGGACGAGAAATAGTTTAGACAAGAAGAGAAAGAAGCTTTCGAAATGTGGTCCTACAGAAAAATGCTGAAGATTAGATGGGTATATCACATAACTAATGAGGAGGTATTGAATAGAACTGGGGAGAAGAGGAGCTTGTGGCACAACTTGACTAGACGAAGGGATCGGTCGGTAGGACATGTTCTGAGACATCGAGGGATCGCCAATTTAGTATTGGAGGGCAGAGTGGAGGGTAAAAATCGTAGAGGGAGACCAAGAGATGGGTACACTAAGCAGATTCAGAAGGATGTAGGCTGCAGTAGGTACTGGGTGATGAAGAAACTTGCACAGGATAGAGTAGTATGGAGAGCTGCATCAAACCAGTCTCAGGACTGAAGACCACAACAACAACAAAATCACTTATGTCATATTTGGCTGAAGTTTCATAGAATACACGTAGAATGTTTTTTCTGAATTCGCAGTTGATTTGAAAAACCTCAATTGTTTTTGCCAAATTCGGGAAACTGTATTATAATCTTAGTCCAAGCCCATTGCCTTAATGATGCCCCGCTTGGTACTAGTTCTTAAAGCGAATTTGTATCAGGTGATTGGGAGTCACCTGTGTCATACGTCTGTACGCGAGATTTCCACACTCCTAAACATCCCTAGGCCCACTGTCTCCGATGCGATAGTGAAGTGGAAACGTGAAGGGACACCTACAGCACAAAAGCGTACAGGTCGATCTCGTGTGTTGACTGACAGAGACTGTCGACAGTTGAAGAGGATCGTAATGTGTAATAGGCATACATCTATCCAGATCATCAAACATGGATTCCAAACTGCACCAGGATCCACTACAAGTACTATGACAGTTAGGCGGGAGGTGAATAAACTTGGATTTCATGGTCGAGCGGTTGCCCATAAGCCACATATCAAGCCGGTAAACGCCGAGCGACGCCTTGCTTGGTGTAGGGAGCGTAAATATTGGACGACTGAACAGTGAAAAAACGTTATGTGGAGTGACGAATCACGGTACACAATGTGGCCTTGCGATGGCAGGGTGAGGGTAAGGCGGATGCCCGGTGAACGTCATCTGCCAGCGTGTGTAGCGCCAACAGTAAAATTCGGAGGCGGTGGTGTTATGGTGCGGTCGTGTTTTTCATGAAGGGGACTTGCACGCCTTGTATATTAGTTTTGTGTGCCACTATCACAGCACAGGCCGTCATTGATGTTTTAAGCACCTTCTTGCTTGCCACTGTTGAAGAGCAATTTGGGGATGGCGACTGCATCTTTCAGCACGATCGAGCACCTGTTCATAATGCACGGCTTGTGGCGGACTGGTTACACGACAGTAACATCCTTGTAATGGACTGGCCTACACAGAGTCCTGACCTGGATCCTACAGAACACCTTTGAGATGTTTTGGAACGCCGACTTCGTGCCAGGCTTCACCGACCGACATCGACAGTGCAGCACTCCGTGAGGAATGGACTGCCATTCCGCAAGAAACCTTCCAGCGTCTGATTGAACATATACCTCCGAAAGTGGAAGCTATGATCAAGGCTAAGGATGGACACACCATGCTGAATTTCAACATTACCAGTGGAGGGTGCCACGAACTTGTTATTTTCAGCCAGGTATCCGGATACTTTTGATCACATAGTGTATAAGTCCGAAGAGTAAATCGAGGGCTTACATGTAGCGAGATCAGGAACCGACAACAATGAATACGATATACAACACAAGAGCGCAGTCGGATCACGTCTGACTTCTGAGCCCCTGCGCTGCCGGCCTTATACTCGTACGCCGCCCGTGAGTGGCGATGAGCTAGCACGGCAGGCGTGGTCCGCGCACAGCGCTGTGGCGGTGGCAGCGGCAGCGGCGCTCGCACGTTTTAGGGACGCCACCTGGCGGCTGTCGTCGACGCCCGTTCCCTCTGGCAGGCTGTCCAAATTGTCAGATCGGGATACCAGACAGAAAGTTGAAAATGGTAATTTCATACGAAATGCAGTTGTTTCCAGTTCAGAAAATGCATCATTCACCCCTGCCCAAAATTCAGAGAGCGATTTATTAGTAAACTGTCTTTTGAGTTCACCACTGGCCGTGAAGTATGTGAAAATTTGTTCTTCCGTAGTTGAGAGACCTTCGGGAGAATTTTGCAGTGGATCCTTAACCCAGTCGTAATTTATTACCAATTTTCGTTAGCAAGAAATTACTTCTAAAATCCTTTTCCAGCATGGTTAAATGATTTTCAATGGCTATCAAATTCGTTTTATATGTGTTCTTCTGCCTTTTAAGTTTAAAAAAAGTCTGTGAATATTTCTACGTTTACATTTTTTTATTAAATTTCTGCTGCACAGTTTTCTACAGAAAGCATTTACTTTATCAATCATTTCCAACATGCCCGCATCTCGTGGTCGTGCGGTAGCGTTCTCGCTTCCCACGCCCGGGTTCCCGGGTTCGATTCCCGGCGGGGTCAGGGATTTTCTCTGCCTCGTGATGGCTGGGTGTTGTGTGATGTCCTTAGGTTAGTTAGGTTTAAGTAGTTCTAAGTTCTAGGGGACTGATGACCATAGATGTTAAGTCCCATAGTGCTCAGAGCCATTTGAACCATTTCCAACATGTGAGAATTTGCTCCGTAGAGTTGAAGATTCAAGGTATTTAATCTCTCGAATATATCATCCAAATAGCTCACTTTCAGCACAAACAAACCATCTCGAAATTTCACAAGCATGTACACAAACATACAACGCTCCACGTAAGACGTAGCATATCTTTCAGTTCTTGAACGATTGCAGATATCGAAATGAGGTTTATAGGAAATAATAATACGCTAAGGGGAAAGTAATTCGGTGTGTAATACAGAATCCTAACTGTTGTTTCGATCGAGATACTGAATCAAGTATGGTTTTTTAAGCAGAATGATATACTTTCTAATGGCATCCGAAAGCGGTTTATGCGACAAGTATAGCGGTATAACGGTTGTCAATGCTGAGACTGAAACACTTCTCAAAAGAATTAAAGAAAAAGTCTACAGTTGAAAAGCAAGTCGTTCGAAGTCGGCTATTGCGTTGTGAACACGCTCATGCCAGTAGGAACTACGTTCTCCACCGGCAAATCATTTCTGTTTCAGCATTTCTTGCATGCAGACGTGTACATCAATGAGAAGTTAGACACGCAACTGTTATATGGCGAAAATTAAACAAATGTTGTCGAAATGGTAATTGAACCCTATTGACGAAACGGTAATTTTTTCCACAGAATACCTGGACACATATGCACATTTGAAATAGTTTTCCAAAAACCAATCTCACCCGCCATAAGCTAGCAAATGCCGTAGTTCCACATAAAAAAATCGTTGCTGACCCTCTATGTCGTGCACGTAATGAGGTTTTATCTTCGTAGTGTAGGCCTGTCTTACTGCATGTAACTACGGAGCTCTGCATGGCAGTGTTTACACCGCAGTAGCCGAGTCTGGTCATATTGTTTCCAATTTTAGTGCTCTTCTCAGATTCCTTTCGCCGTGAAGACTAACAAGTGGTATATCACTGTAATTGTCTTTGCAAGATCTTTGAATGCAGTCAATAGAAAAATACTTGTTTCAGTATCTCGGTTGATACCACAGCATTAAACATACAGAACATTACGTGCACTTCTTCATACAATAATTGTGGAAAATCTCGTTTCGATATCTGGAAACCTTCAGAAGATAAAAGACATGTTATCTCTGAAGTGCCTCACCCTGTTCACAGCGTGCTTCAAGTGCCCCTACCTATGGTTTTCATGCAACTTCCAAGTCCTTCAAATACCTGTGCACAATTTTCATATTTTCTCACTCACTAGTGCGATTATTAACCCTACACAAAAAATGAACTGGACCTTTTCTTAGGAAATTTAATGTGGATGAACTTTGTATTGGGATACGTTTTCGCTAGAGGTCGTAGATCTCGAATTATTCAAGAAAAACACACAAAAGTGACCTTCGAACGCGTTTTTCATGCATGATTCTAAAACCGTGCCCTCCAGCGAAAACGTATCTCAGTACAAAATTTAACTACTTTAAGTTTCCCACAAAAAGGTCCTGTTCATTTCTATGCATTACTAACAGTTTGCATGTTGTGGGCGAGAATATGAAATTCTCGTGTGTGGTTTTTGAAGGCGTTGCGGGTTGCATAAGACTCATAGGTAGACCAGCTGAATGAGGCTGTATATTGTTATCGTATGAGGAAGAGTGTGGGGGCCACGAAATTTACGACTGAAATTTTGTTGTTCGAACTGAAAGGCTGAGGAATGCTAGCTTAAGCGGAAAAGCGACACAGAGGAAAAAATGAATAAAAAAAGACAGAGATCGGAGTGGTATCCTGTGATAATGATCGCAGACTTGTGTAATGACATATCTCATTTATAGTTAAAAAGGCATTGATAGCTACGCCATTTCGCTAAATGGTCTCATATGTTTCTTTCGCCGATGAATCTGCAGGCGGTGTAGGAGTTGTTAGCCCTGATTACGGAGAAATCGGCGGTAGAAGGACTAGGCGGAGAAGCGTTGTTTTACAGCGAGCTGCTGCCCTCTCTTGGGACGGTGTGAAACCGGAGCGCGCGGCGGCGCGGCCGACTTTGTGCAGCCGTCGCTCGTCGTTAGCATCGCACGATGAAACCGAGCCGGCAGGCAGTGGCCCCCTCCCTCGCAGCCGGCAGCCCGCCCCCACCTTGCCGACGAGCCACTTTGCAAGAAACCACGGAGCAGAGGCGGCGCCGCCCGTTCCCAAAATTACGTTCCTTGTAAAACCACACGGCTGGCGAACCCCATTTGCATAACTTTCAGTTTTCAAGATGAACAGCGCCTCGCGCGCTGTAGAAGCGGAGGAGATGGTTTGCGGAGAGAAGGCAGGGCGGAGGCGGAGGTGGAGGCGGCGTCAGGTTTTTGCGGCTCGCGGTCGCTTCTAATGAAAGCGCGAAGCGCCGCGCCGCCACTGTGTAATTTACAGGCCGGGCTGCTCAGCCACGTCACGTCGCGCCGCCGGATGTGCTCCTAGCGACGAGCGAGCGGCCTCTCGTGTCGGACCAAGCTGCACAACACACCTTAAATACCAGTTGAGTAAATTACGCAACCTACTAGTAAAAGCTAGATGAAATCCACCCACGCATCCACTGTTGCTCCTGTTGTAGTCAACATCCTGAAGACTGTACGAGGGTTTTCAATAGGTAATAGATTTTTTTCTGAAAGCCGGTGGGTGGTACTCAGGATTCCAATACAACATATTATTCCTCACCCTTCTGGCTACAAAACCCAATTTTTCAACATAATTTCTGTACAGTATGATGGCCTTAGGGCACTTTACTGGAAGGTCCTGTATGCCCGCATGGTTACACTCTACTGGTCGACGTCGCAGCCAACGTCTCGCTACACCGATCACCTCCCACCATTCACGTATTGCTTTCCTCGGAGTGCATCGTTTATTGGGTCAGAGGGAAATCGGAAGGTGCGAGATCGGGGCTGTAGGGTGGATGACGAACAATAGTTAATGAAGTTTTGTGAATTCTCTCGGATGTGCAGACATGCGTGAGGCCTCGCTTTGTCATTGAGAAGGAGATGTTTGTCTGGATTTTTGTGGCGACGAACGCGCTGAATTCTTCAATCCCCTGAGGGCCGGTCGGCACGCGGGCGATCCGACAGGTCTGCGAGACCTTGTTGCGATGATGACAGACGCCTCGCCTAACGACACCCCATGTTTTTCTTTTCGCTTTCAGGTTTCTGTAGGCTTCTGCAAAAGCCTATGAATATTTGCGATGCTCCGAAACGCAATGACCGCTGTCTGCTTGGAATACACCTCCGTTACAGACGCCGCTTTGAAGGCCACCATTTAGAATTTCAGGACACATTCTCAGGCGTCATGGAAAATTTGATAATGGAGGAAAATGTGGAGATGGGATGGATCTCGCCGTGTCCTATATTTACTTTCATCCCGTGTCATTTCAGTACATTAGACACTCTACCTACCTATCTGACCCTCAGCGTTCTTCTGTAGCTCCACATTTCAAAAGTTTCTATTCTTTTCTTCTCTATGCTGAATATCATTCACGTTTCACTTCCATATAAAAAACACTCCATTCAAATAGTACCAGAAAAAGCTACGTAGCACATATAACAGTATAAACAATTTACTTTTTTCAGAAAAGTTTTTCCTGCTATTGCCAGTTTGCATTGTACATCCTCTTTACTTCAGGCATTGCCCCTTTACTTTGCTGGCCATATACCAAAACTTATATATAGCTTTTCGTGTCTTCTTTCATAATCTAATTCCTTGTCATCGCACACTTCCACGGGGTTCAGTTCTGAGTCCACTTCTAAATCTTGTATATGTGAATGACCTTCCACATAACTTTCAAGAAGCACAACTAGTACTTTTTTCAGACAATACTGGTGTTATAATAAACCTTATGAAAGAGAAAGTAACGGAAGAAATAGTAAATGATGTTTTACAAATAATTATAAAGTGAATCTCAGAAAATCGGCTCTCCCTAATTTCTGAAAAAGCGCACGATAATCAGTTCTGTATAACAACTAATCATAGGAGAAACTGATGTAGTACGTGAGCAGGGGTCAGTAAATAGGCTAGAATGCTTCAAGCTTTTGGGTGTGCATATTGATGAAAACTAAATCTGGGAGAAGCGTATTACTGAGCTTCTCAAACAACTAAGTTCAGCTGCTTTTGCTCTTCGTATAATTGCTAATCTTGGAAAATAACGAATCAGCCTCTTGACATATTTTGCATATTTCCACTCAATAACGTCTTATGGAATAATTTTCTGTGGTAACTCTTCACTTAGAAAGTAAGTATTGACTATACAGAACGTAGTGTTCACCCAACGAAGTCATGAAGATGGCTCTTCAAGGAGCTATGCGGCTTAACTGCGCCGTCATAAAATATATGCTCGCTAACTAAGTAATCGATCACAATTTGAGAAGAAAAGTGAGGTCCATACCTACAACTGTACAGTGACCATAAAAACATAAAATGTTTGACAGGTAGCAAAGAAAGTTTTAAATCTAACTCAAAATCATATCTCCTGGACAACTCTTACTACTCCATTGACGAATTTCTACTTAAAAACGGGTAACTGGTAAAAAAAGGAAAACAAGTCAAGTTTCATGAGTGTTACTAAAATAATAACGTGTTCATTAATGTTAACAATAATCATGTAAATTCACAAATTCCACAACATTTCGATAAAAGAATCGTTCAAATGATCTCTGGAACGTGAAACTAACTTCGGATACAAGGCATTTTCCCCATTTTTCAATTTTTATGTTCGTATTATAATCCCTTTTTAGCAGCCTGCCCATTCAACTGATTTTCCGAGTCCTTTGCGGTCTCTGGTAGAATTAAAATATCATTAGGAACCTCAACGTCGGTATTTATTCTCCTTGAACATTAACTCCTTTCGAAATCTCTTCTTATTTTATTTACTGCTTTGCTTTGTGTCCATACTCAATACTATAGGGGCTCAACTACTGCTCTCATCTCATGTCCTTCACTCTAATACTTCTCTCATACGGACGACTTAGTTGCTGCGATTCAGCGGCTCGGTTGGATCTCTGCAATGAGCGACTATCGTGCGATTAAATTGGTGCATCCTGCACCAATTTGTTCGCAAAAGAGGTTGATTAAAGTTGGACGAAACTTTGGAAACATTTGGTTTAGAAAATGTATGCGCCACTAAGCATATAAGAAGCCGCTATGTAGCGAGTATACGAGACAAACGCGCAGAGTAATTTGTTAGCAGCTAAGGCTCTGTTGTTTGCCAAATGAACAACATACGAAATGTATCTAAGAGTAATCAACAAATAGATGCTTATGAGATTTGTTTTTTTATACAGTTTTATTTTCAAAGTAAAAAATAAATTTTTCCCCATCCAAGCGTCACGTTTTTCGGCCTTATTGCTTTAATCTTTATTTACTGAATCCCAAATTATGGACAATGTTCTGGTACATTGACGTAAAGTTCGACGTCGAAAGTAGCTTTTAAAGCACGAAAGGAGAACAAAAATCTGTAAGGGGATAGCGCTCTCTCAATGCATGAAAAGTATTTGACTTTCGTGATATTTTCCCATGTAAAGTAAAATTTAATGGTAAATCTGATGATATATCGTTATTCCTTACTTTTTAATAACATCATTTTTATGTCCTCATGGGACGCTCTCTGTAACCACTGCACCTGGTGGAAGAATCCTTTGCAGCCGGAACATTGGTCATCGGCGGCAACTCTATGTTTATTCCCCGGTGCTCTCCTATTGGACCTGTAACAAAATAATTTTGCATGACTCATCTTCAGTATATTTTTTATAAGCGTACGTAAGATTTTATTGAAAAATATTAAGCTCTAGTAAAATGGTGACATGCTGAACCAAACGTCACTTCCTTCGCCCACCAAATCGGAACAAAACCATGCAACGAAAATAGACTTTTTAAGACGTAGCAAAACGGCTACGTCCGCTGATAGAGAATTCAATTTAGAATGCGGGCATCAAATTCCGATCAGATCATATTTAATTTTCTCAATTTATGTTTCCTACCAATTTGAAAAATCCTGTTTGGAGAAAAACGCATTTAAATTTTTGGCTTAAATGTTTTGCAGTTAAGTTAAACATACCTCTAGTCAGCGATCGATGGACCATACAGAAATCCTTCCAGAACCAGAATGAGGTCATCGTCCATCTTCTTCGTGGTCATTGTGGCCCTGTGGGCCCGTTTGACAGTTTCTGCCATCCGTTGCTCTACTATGATTTTCGCCTGCCTTTGTGCAGAAGAGAAACCGTTCCAGAGTCTCTTCGCATTGTGAGTGCTCTTAGTTCATCTGTACCTGTATGTAGGCCTACTCTCTGCAGTATATTAATAAGCAATACAAATTCCCTGCATGAGTAAACAATCGGTGTGAATGTACTGTGAATAAAACTGTGTCGATCGGTCAATATATATCTTCACTTATTACACCGTTTCGGCTACTGAAATCATCAAATCAGAAGTTTTAACTTTTAACATAAGATTCAGAGTCAGTATAAATGAATAGGTTTTATTGATACTGACAATGAACTTCATTTTACAAATTCTAAGTTCTGATCTAATGATGGGAATAGGTGAAACTATGTAATAAATAAAGGCATACATTAAGCGATCTACACCGTTTTATCCGTAATGCACAATGCCTAAACAATTGTAAAGAGCCTCATGGAGGCCATTTCATATAAATAATCTGCATCTACATCTTTATGAATAACTTCGTTAATAATCTGAAATTACTCTCTTTCTTATTCATTATCATGTGAAGCGAATGCCGCTGCTACATTTTATCTCTTGAACGGTATGCAGATATAAGTTGAGGCTACGGAATTATTGCACAGATTTCTTAATTACCAGAAATTTACAGGTAATTATTTCTGGAGAACATGTGGGGCGGCGGGTGAAATAATTGAATAAATGTTTTGTATTTATGCTGTTTGCCATTCTCAACCCTGGCTCTCTAACTACAATATTGGCAACCAGAAAGTGATTAGCAAAACGTGAAGCCTGTAATTAGAATTCCTAGTGCCCACTTCATCTGAGAAATACATTTATAGCTACAGCTTATAGCTCTGAGGAATTAGGAGATTGTCTGGGATCCATAATCAAAAACCATTCTCTCTAAAATGTTCATTATATTCTGAAAGTCACAGACCAAAAAGGATCGACACAATCCAACTACCAGAGCAGTTCAGAGTCTAATGCACTGATGCAACTATAACTGTTCAAATTAAATGTATAAGTGAATGCTCGTCGTAATTTGATGATAATGTTCATCAAACGCCACGCTAATAATGGTAGAATGTCTTTCCTGCGACGGCACGTGAAAATACGACATACGCAAACTAAAGTTAGATCATTAACGTCATCCCAAAATCAACACTCCACTCGAAAACGATTTCATGGTTACGTGTATCCCGAGTAACTTATTACTGCATCCGGGCTGTTTATATCAACGATACCGACGCAACGCGACTCCTGACACAGGTGGTGCGCTAATCAGCGTCTGGAGAGAACTGGGGCCTTCTTTTTCTCTCACAGCGTTCTTACATGTAAAGCCGCGGTGCGGACGGCTAAGGGAACGCCTGATCAAATCTGCTCTTCCGACTAGCTGCTGGGCTAGTAATGCACCACTTTAAGTTTTCGAATAAATCATTGCTTCCTTTGCTGATGGCTGATGAAGCTTTCAATTTAATTGTGCAATAAGCACACAAGTAAGTAATCATAATAAAAGTCTCACGTGGCTAAGTCAAATATTTTGGGCGAGAGAATTAATCTAATTACACTACACGCAGTAGACGAGCTCTGAACTTGCTCTTTGGAGATACGCTATAGCTATAGTTTTATAGTTATTCTGTTGAAACTTCTCACATTTTTATGATTTTAGCGGATCTCCGTTCTAAAACATCCTAGCTTTATTTATTCGCCTACTTAATCTATCTTGCTTCCTTAATTTCTAAGACAAAAACCAGAAAATAATGAATTTCAACTAAAATTTTAATTTGTGAGATCCAGAATACTGTTTCTACTAAATTATTATGCAAAAGGAATCTAAATATACATTTTTAAGTTTCTAGCTCTTTTATGTTGCGCCAATGATTTTTACAGAAAAACATCAAAATTTCTAAAATGGTTAACGTTATTGAACTGATATCCAACACATATTGATTTTGTATTACTCCTGACATGCTAGAAACGTTTCAGGTTATTTACTTCATTTTAAAGTATTGCGGAATATCTATGACGTCAGAGCTAGTTACAGCGGACTAGGCTGGCACACAATGGAAAGACTGATGTGAATTTTATAAGGCGTGAGTATGCTGCTTCCCTACAAACGTAACCCTCTTTTTAAAACTATCATGTCTTTTCCCTGAGCTATTCTGTTACAGCTGGGTTTGAGAATATCAACTTAACTTTCGTTGTCCGAAGTCGGGCCGAGTTGAAAAGTACTCCAGACACTATAACGGTACTCTATAGTAGGTCACACCAGTGGTTTGTACATGGTTTGTTTAACAAATAATCTCTACTTTCCCAAAATGGTTCAAATGGCTCTGAGCACTACGGAACTTAACTGCTGTGGTCATCAGTCCCCTAGAACTTAGGACTACTTAAACCTAACTAACCTAAGGACATCACACACATCCATGCCCGAGGCAGGATTCGAACCTGCGACCACAGCAGTCGCGCGGTTCCAGACTGTAGCGCCTTTAACCGCTCGGCCACTCCGGCCGGCGGCTCTACTTTCCCAGAAAAGTTATCTGTTAGTTTGTTTTTCCCTATAACAATTTCACGTGTACGCTTCACTTTATATTGCCTCGTTCCGTTACTCCGAAATTACCATAAAGAGCGATCAAAAAGTTTCCGTTTGAGGGCGTTGCTGCAACATATATGCAACGAATCGCGACTCCACTGCGGTTAAAAATGTGCCGACATGTAGGCAAGGAATCTGTGTGACATTGGTGTCTTTCCGACGTGCATGCAGTAAAAGCGGGAACTTGAAACTATGACGACGCTATTACCAAATGCTTCCAAAGAGGACAAACATGCTCTTGTTCTTTTCTTGGTTGCAGAAGGACAAAAACGGGCAGACGTCCATCGCAGAATGAAGAATGTTTATGTGGCATTTTGTCTTTCGGAAACCAGCGTTGTGGGATGGTGCGACAGTGGGTGCTGCTACCTCATGATACCGCACGTCCCCATCTCGCAAATGTAACGCAGAAGTTGTGCGCATTCAAGAAGGAGACACTGGAGCACCCGACCTGTAGTCCTGATCCCTCCCTATGCCATTATCTCGCTTTCGGTCCCTTAAAAAATGTCTTGAAGGATTGATGATTCCTGTCGGACGATATTGTGCAGCCGGCAGATACGGACTTCTTCACGTAGCAGGACACAGCTTTTTACCAAATGAGTGTCTTCAGTTTGATCCGTTTGTGAGATGATTGCCCTAATGCTGACGGCGATTTTACCTGATTGGTATGCCGATTCTGGACTGTACGGCCTTCTAAAGGAAACTTTTTGATCGCCCCCTTGTAGAATGGCACAGTCACACAACCCTTTCGTCATTAAAGTCAAACTACTCGTGCCATATGTTGATGTGGAACTGTGGAAGAAGTTCCAGTGTATTTATGAAGTACATAAGTCAGTAGAAATGAGATATGGACCAAGGGAAATCCAGAGGAGAGAAAATTCTAATTCTTGGAAGTTAGTGTTATGGAAGAATGTTAATTACCAAGTGGACAGATTAAGTACGAAATGTAGTAGAAAAAAAGAGTAAGCAGGGAAGTATGCCTATGGAGGAGCCGTAATGGAAGAAGGAACAAGTTAGTAGGATATGTGTTTCGGCATCCATGTGTACTTAGCTTGGCAGTAGAAAGGGCGGTAGAGGTGAAAATTAGTAGCAGCTGGCCAAGGACGCAAAATACGAGAACACACGAAAGAGGCTTCTAGAGGACTTTGGCTGAAGCAGTTGCGTAGAGTGAAAACGTTACCACGAGATAGGAAATGGAGTTTAACATCAAACTTCTCGAAATACTGATACCTGAAAGAAAAAAGGATTACTTGCAGATATTTCTATGATCTCGAAGGCTCCAGAAGTTTACTGTTGGCTGCTTAATCAAAAACTGCCAGGTTCTTTCTCTTGTTCAAGAGCATTGTTCTTCATTTATTCACATTTAAGGTGGTAGACCAGGGTAGAATTTGTTTTCAGCCTAATTTTTATTGGCTTAAAACACTCCTTAGAGAGTCTGTTTTTAAGATTCATTCATATAAAGTATTCCATAAATGTTAAAATACGTTGAAATCGCAATTTACTGGATGGGGTCTGCGCATATGAGCGCTCGAATACAACCAATGTAATAACGTTACAGTTACCAACCGAATAAGGAACCTGTTACTTTCAGATGGTATTACAGAGGGCATTAATATCAACTAAAATACTGTTCTCAACACGATTTCACATCTCAGCATGATTCACTTATAGTAAACAGTCGAAAAGCACGTGCTTGTCTCTAGTCTGCTTAACTCGTCGTTTAGCTAGTTTTTATACGAAGTAAAACGTGAGTGCTTGAAAATGATAACCATACGTATTTTATACGGATAGAAAAGGCTCGAAAAGTAATCCCATTCGTGCAAAAAATGCTTCGATTAGTAAGCGAAAGCCAGTTAATCGTTGTTGTTGTTGTGGTCTTCAGTCCTGAGACTGGTTTGATGCAGCTCTCCATGCTACTCTATCCTGTGCAAGCTTCTTCATCTCCCAGTACCTACTGCAACCTACATCCTTCTGAATCTGCTTAGTGTATTCATCTCTTGGTCTCCCCCTATGATTTTTACCCTCCACGCTGCCCTCCAATACTCAATTGGTGATCCCTTGATGCCTCAGAACATGTCCTACCAACCGATCCCTTCTTCTGGTCAAGTTGTGCCACAAACTTCTCTTCTCCCCAATCCTATTCAATACTTCCTCATTAGTTATGTGATCTACCCATCTAATCTTCAGCATTCTTCTGTAGCACCACATTTTGAAAGCTTCTATTCTCTTCTTGTCCAAACTAGTTATCGTCCATGTTCCACTTCCATACATGGCTACACTCCATACAAATACTTTCAGAAATGACTTCCTGACACTTAAGTCTATACTCGATGTTAACAAATTTCTCTTCTTCAGAAACGCTTTCCTTGCCATTGCCAGTCTACATTTTATATCCTCTCTACTTCGTCCATCATCAGTTATTTTGCTCCCCAAATAGCAAAACTCCTTTACTACTTTAAGTGTCTCATTTCCTAATCTAATACCCTCAGCATCACCCGACTTAACTCGACTACATTCCATTATCCTCATTTTGCTTTTGTTGATGTTCATCTTATATCCTCCCTTCAAGACACCATCCATTCCGTTCAACTGCTCTTCCAAGTCCTTTGCTGTCTCTGACAGAATTACAATGTCATCGGCGAACCTCAAAGTTTTTATTTCTTCTCCATGGATTTTAATACCTACTCCAAATTTTTCTTTTGTTTCCTTTACTGCTTGCTCAATATAGAGATTGAATAACATCGGGGAGAGGCTACAACCCTGTCTTACTCCCTTCCCAACCACTGCTTCCCTTTCATGTCCCTCAACTCTTATAACTGCCATCTGGTTTCTGTACAAGTTGTAAATAGCCTTTCGCTCCCTGTATTTTACCCCTGCCACCTTTAGAATTTGAAAGAGAGTATTCCAGTCAACATTGTCAAAAGCTTTCTCTAAGTCTACAAATGCTAGAAACGTAGGTTTGCCTTTCCTTAATCTTTCTTCTAAGATAAGTCGTAAGGTCAGTATTGCCTCACGTGTTCCAGTATTTCTACGGAATCCAAACTGATCTTCCCCGAGGTCGGCTTCTACTAGTTTTTCCATTCGTCTGTAAAGAATTCGTGTTAGTACTTTGCAGCTGTGGCTTATTAAACTGATTGTTCGGTAATTTTCACATCTGTCAACACCTGCTTTCTTTGGGATTGGAATTATTATATTCTTCTTGAAGTCTGAGGGTATTTCGCCTGTTTCATACATCTTGCTCACCAGATGGTAGAGTTTTGTCAGGACTGGCTCTCCCAAGGCCGCCAGTAGTTCTACTGGGATGTTGTCTACTCCGGGGGCCTTGTTTCGACTCAGGTCCTTCAGTGCTCTGTCAGACTCTTCACGCAGTATCGTATCTCCCATTTCATCTTCATCTACATCCTCTTCCATTTCCATAATATTGTCCTCAAGTGCATCGCCCTTGTATAGACCCTCTATATACTCCTTCCACCTTTCTGCTTTCCCTTCTTTGCTTAGAACTGGGTTTCCATCTGAGCTCTTGATGTTCATACATGTGGTTCTCTTATCTCCAAAGGTCTCTTTAATTTTCCTGTAGGCAGTATCTATCTTACCCCTAGGGAGATAAGCCTCTACATCCTTACATTTGTCCTCAAGCCATCCCTGCTTAGCCATTTTGCATTTC
The DNA here is from genome assembly GCF_021461385.2 of Schistocerca piceifrons. Classification (NCBI taxonomy): domain Eukaryota; kingdom Metazoa; phylum Arthropoda; class Insecta; order Orthoptera; family Acrididae; genus Schistocerca; species Schistocerca piceifrons. The sequence continues at coordinate 741,114,911 of NC_060138.1, forward strand.
CTGTCGATCTCATTTTTGAGACGTTTGTATTCCTTTTTGCCTGCTTCATTTACTGCATTTTTATATTTTCTCCTTTCATCAATTAAATTCAATATTTCTTCTGTTACCCAAGGATTTCTACTAACCCTCTTCTTTTTACCTACTTGATCGTCTGCTGCCTTCACTACTTCATCCCTCAGAGCTACCCATTCTTCTTCTACTGTATTTCTTTCCCCCATTCCTTTCAATTGTTCCCTTATGCTCTCCCTGAAACTCTGTACAACCTCTGGTTCTTTCAGTTTATCCAGGTCCCATCTCCTTAAATTCCCACCTTTTTGCAGTTTCTTCAGTTTTAATCTACAGGTCATAACCAATAGATTGTGGTCAGAGTCCACATCTGGCCCTGGAAATGTCTTACAATTTAAAACCTGGTTCCTAAATCTCTGTCTTACCATTATATAATCTATCTGATACCTTTTAGTATCTCCAGGGTTCTTCCATGTATACAACATTCTTTCATGATTCTTAAACCAAGTGTTAGCTATGATTAAGTTGTGCTCTGTGCAAAATTCTATCAGGCGGCTTCCTCTTTCATTTCTTAGCCCCAATCCATATTCACCTACTACGTTTCCTTCTCTCCCTTTTCCGACACTCGAATTCCAGTCACCCATGACTATTAAATTTTCGTCTCCCTTCACTATTTGTATAATTTCTTTTATTTCATCATACATTTCTTCAATTTCTTCGTCATCTGCAGAGCTAGTTGGCATATAAACTTGTACTACTGTAGTAGGTGTGGGCTTCGTATCTATCTTGGCCACAATAATGCGTTCACTATGCTGTTTGTAGTAGCTTACCCGCATTCCTATTTTCCTATTCATTATTAAACCTACTCCTGCATTACCCCTATTTGGCTTTGTGTTTATAACCCTGTAGTCACCTGACCAGAAGTCTTGTTCCTCCTGCCACCGAACTTCACTAATTCCCACAATATCTAACTTTAACCTATCCATTTCCATTTTTAAATTTTCTAACCTACCTGCCCGATTAAGGGATCTGACATTCCACGCTCCGATCTGTAGAACGCCAGTTTTCTTTCTCCTGATAACGACATCCTTTTGAGTAGTCCCCGCCCGGAGATCCGAATGGGGGACTATTTTACCTCCGGAATATTTTACCCAAGAGGACGCCATCATCATTTAATCATACAGTAAAGCTGCATGCCCTCGGGATTAATCGTTAATCGTTATAATTTCGTCAAAATGAGTTTTGACATCGGCGGAAAAATGGTCAATTTTTCGGTGCTGGCATTGGCGATTTGAGGCATGTATAAGCGCAAATTGAAAGTTTAAACACTCGTTTTTTCCGAAACAGTACTATACAAGTTCACGGGAACTGTGACTCATGAAATATTATGTGATTACATTACACCTTTTTGTAATTTATGGGTCGGTGTGTTTTCTACTGTGGTACATAGGATTTTTGCGATATATTTTAATTTCGATTTTTGGAGCACGTTTTTGTAACGGCTTTTTAGTCAAAAAATTGACTTTAACTTGAGAGTGTTCCCATTTTCTTAAAAATCTTTTTTTTAAATAAATATTCTTTCGTACTACTTTAGATAGAATCAACATTTTTAAATCAATTTTTGAAATTTGATTCTATGTTGAAAATAGTGGCGTTCAGAGCTCCCACCAACCGCCCTCGTACTCCGCGAAGGCATTTAATTTCTGTCGTGTAGTGTCCTCTGTGTGCAAGTTCTTTATATATATATATATATATATATATATATATATATATATATATATATATATAATCTTAAGGAGCTGCTACGATGAAGGTATATTTGTTTAAAAAATCACCCGGTTTCACATTTTCTACGTGAATGAAGATAGAAAATTGAGGTGAATATTAACTTGCGCATATCACTAGAAGTTTTTATTTTCAAAAGAATTTTTTATAAACACATTTAATGCAAAAAATTATATTTTTATTTCAGAAGCTTTCACCTTGCCTTCCACGACAAACATGGAACTCTCCTCGTACTTTTGCGGTGGGCATGTCGGGAGTCACCACAATCACTGCTGTTGCTACGCGGCTCGCAGTTCACCCAAAGAGGTAGGCGCGTAGACATGAGACCCTGGAGGCAAGTGATGCAGTGCGAGATCTCCGTGCCTCACAGGCTGCATGAGCTGCAGTACTGCACTCTTGACGAAAACTATGTCACGCGGTTGTAACCGTATTGCTCCTGTTGAAACCAAGAGCGCAAATCACTTTTGTTGGTGTGTTACCGCCATCTCTCTTCGGTGCCGACTGAATAGTGAACGAGAGACCAAGGGGGCTCGCTGCACGAAGCGGACACCTACCATCTCAACCGTGATAACCGGCAACATCCGTCGCCGAGGTCTAGTATCAGTTTCGATGACACATTCAAATTGCAACCCAACGGTGTATCTTCTACATGAATGAAGATACACTGACCAACCAAAACGTCATGAATACTTGTTTAATAGCGTATCGGTTCTTCTTTGGAACGCAATGCAATAACGGTTCTGCATCCTTGTTTGATATCTGTAGGCATGTAGGCGAGATGACTACGCATGGTCATTCAGTTCCCGTAAATTACGGGACGGTGCTTTGTGGGCCCGGAGCTGACGGTAAATAGCGTCCCAGACTAATGGCATCGTGTTCATATTATGGGAATTTTGGTGGCCAACAAACCAACGAGAATTCACTATGATGCACGCCAAATCACTGCGTCATGATTCCGACATTGTGACACAGCCGGTTATCCTACTGGAAAATTCCATCGCCGTCAGGGAAGACATCAGTCATAAAGGGTTGCAGGTGGTCCGTGTTAATTTCCATAACAGTCAGCCGGTCGATGTGGCCGAGCGGTTCTAGGCGCTCCAGTCTGGAACCGCGTGACCGCTACGGTCGCAGGTTCGAATCCTGCCTCCGGCATGGATGTGTGTGATGCCCTTAGGTTAGTTAGGTTTAAGTAGTTCTAAGTTCTAGGGGACTGATGACCTCAGATGTTAACTCCCATACTGCTCAGAACCATTTGAACCATAACTGTCATGATGCTTTCGATTACTTCTTCACGTCCCGTGGAATACCAAATGAATATCACCCATAGCATAACCCTGCTCTCATTGGTTGCGATGGTGAGTCGGTGCATGTTTCGAGCAAGCGTTCGCTTAGTTGGTGGGGTATCTGATTCATCCGACCGGGCGACACGCCTTTTCATTGATTGACGGTCCAATCTTGATAATCCCATTGCAGTGTTGTTGGGTCATCATGGGAACGTGTATGTGTAATCTGATACGGAACATCATCTGCAACATTACGCGCTGAACAGTGTCCCCAGAAACAACAACCTGCGCCAGCGTTTTAGTCTATCGCTAGAACTGCCAGAGATCGTTGCGTCACCTATTGTGCGTTGCACGACCTCCACGTTTTGTGACGAGACGTGGATGTCCAACATCCTGTCTCCTGTCCATTTTTTATTGTCTTTCGGCCACTTTCCATAGATGACCGCAACAACAGCACGCGCACTGCCGACCACCTTTGCCATTTCCGAGATGCTCGGTCCCATTTGCTGGACCGTGTAAATCTACGCTTCGACAGAGTGACTTTAGTCTTTGTAACAGGGACCGTGGCATTCAACGTGCAACGTGCTGACTTGATCTTCACCGTGCTGCTGAACGCTCAGAAACTACACGGCTTGTGCATACGGTACGTGCGCCTCAGCGTGGTATGCGCCACCATAGCGAACTCCGTCGGCACTTGCCGGATGCATCTGGATCGCAAATCACACAGTTTCTTTACGAAACGGACGGTCGTAAGATTTACATTAGATGTATTAAAACGCACATTCCCTCCCTCGGCCACATGCTAGTCACGTTGCTCTGACGGTAGTATACATAAATTGCAGTATCGATGAACATGTTACAATGCCGAAATGAAATTTCCATGTCCAGTCAGTAACGACAACGACTTATAAAATTTCCAATATAAACATAGAAATTTACAATAGTCCTCCATATAAGATAAAAATTATTTCGCCGTTTTCACTTTTTAGTTAAACCCTAAGGCCACTCTTACTTGATCGATGCTTATATTCAGTCGAATAGTCCGCAGAACATATGAAATACAAGAAATTACAAAATGTCTCACAACAAGTAGTGCAACGTCTCTTGTAGATGTTTATGTTTACGTAACATCCAGAAATGAAATATGAACTGGCTACACTTCGTATCACATTATAACTTCGCGTCTCCGTTATTTCTTTTTTTAAGTCATCACTCTTCTGATTGGTTTGATGCGGCTCGCCACGAATTCCTATGCTGCGCCAACCTCATCATCTCGGAATAGCACTTGCGACTTATGTCCCCAACTATTTCCTGGATGTATTCCAATCACTCTATCTTCCTCTACCACTTTTGCCCTCTGTAGCTCCTTGTAGTACCATGGAAGTCATTCCCTGATGTCTTAACAGATGTCCTACCAGCCCGTTTCTTCTCCTTGTCCGTGTTTTTCACATACTCCTTTTCTCTCCGATTCTGCGCGGGACCTCCTCATTCCTTACCTTGTCAGTTCACTTGATTTTCAAAATTCGTCTGTAGCACCGCATCTCAGTTGGTTCGATTCTCATCTGTTCTGCTTTTCCCACAGTCCATATTTCACTACCATGCGATGCCGTGCTCCAAAGGTACATTCTCAGAATTTTCTTCCCCAAATTAAGGCCTATGTTTGACACTAGTAGACTTCTTTTGGCCAGGAATGCCCTTTTTGCCAGTGCTAGTCTGTTTTGGATGTCCTCCCTGCTCCGTCCGTCATTGGTTATTTTACTGTCTATGGAGCAGAATTCCTTAACTTCGTCTACTTCGTAGCCATCAATCCTGATGTTAAGTTTCTCGCTGTTCTCATTTCTGCTACTTCTCATTGGTTTCATCTTTCTTCGATTTACTTTCAGTCTATATCTCTACTCATTAGACTTTAAATTCCATTCGGGAGATCACGTAATTCTTCTTTACTTTCACTCAGGATAGCAATGTCATTACGCTACACGGAAGTTCGGTAATAGAGGACAATGTTTTGCAGGTTCTAATCTTCTGTAGGCTTTAATCACATATATTTTATTAACTGTCATTTAATTATAAAAATTCCTATCAAGAACCATGCGTTTTTGACGCATCTTCAATGCGCCGTTTTCTTGAAAAGAAATTCTTTCATAACACGCAAGCTACAATTGGAAAACTCCTTAACCATCAATGCGATGTTTCCCATCATTACATTACAACAAACAGCACCAATAAGCACAGGGTTTTCGAGGAATCCTCAAGTGGCTGGTTTTTTGAAACGCCATATATTCATAGGACGTAAGTTATAACATAAAATTTATGAAACATGGGCTTCAACTGACAGCCAGTACGGCGTTTCCGGCTCTGTACTGAAAAGAGACAGCCTGCATGGGAGGTGGGTGGCGTTCTTCCATCTCATTGGCCTACATCCAAACGTAAATTTGGAGTATCTGCCATGCCTGATATTGCCCTGCACGTTCGGAAAGACTCCGCAAAGTACTCGTTCCACGCTATGACGTTCGAATGCTTGGTCTATGTGACGACGGCTTTATGTCAGTGGATTTCCCAGTCTGAGGCCCATGCCATCACTAGAACGATTCTACATTCATCTCCGCCCCGCTTAAATACGTCTCTTACCCCGTCAGGTGCCCGCAACGCCACGAGGCGCCGTTAAATTTCGCGGTGAGCAGTGGTTGTGGTTCTTTGCTCATCAGTGAATGTTCAAGTGAAATCGGATGAATCTTTTTAAACGTATTTTATAAAGCTAGTTAGGCATTTTCTTTCACTTACTACGCTTTATTCTGAGACAAGAATATCTACTATAGATGGAGTCAGAAGCTATGGCGTTCGAATTTAGGCTCCTTCTGTGTACCTTCGCACGCTTTCTCTGACAGCTAATGAGCTCTCTGCTGTGAATGTCGTAGTCGAAGCGAACATTAAGCGTGATCGTATCGAGTTATTCAGTGTATTTTTGTTCCATAAGTTACGAGTTGTCAAGCGCAGACGTTGGTGGTAAGCGGAAAATTCGACATTAACAAGCAAGAGATATAATTTGCAGAATGCCCACTTTCTTCAAGAGCTAAACACGCGTTTGTGCGTGCTACAACTGTCACTTGGAACCGGCAACAAAGTAATCCCACTTCATGCCTCGAACTGCATGAATCGCCATCGTTCGTGAATCAAGCTGTAGTGCAGCTACGCAACCTAGTTTCTTGTGTCTGTGTGTCGTCCCCTCATCTCGCATCTTTGTCGATGCCACCTCGAGTGCGGAGTCGTGGTTAGAGCGTCGGGCCGCAGAAGTGACCGGCAAGCAGGACGCCTGGTGGGCCCGTCGCCCCTCCCTTTGTTGCGCGTCGGGCCGGCGGCGGTGGCGACATCAATCACTCTTTAATTCCCATTTGTCAGCTGCGCTCAAACACGGCGAGGGCGCGGGGCGCGCGCTGGAGGCGCGGCGCTGCTGGCTGGCTGGGGTCGGCCGCACAGTGCCGGCGCGGCATTACCGCTCCATTAGCGGCTCCCGGCGGCTCGGCCTGGCTCGGCCGTATCGCGTCGTATCGTATCGTATTGCAGCGGCTCGAGGGCGCCGGCCGGGAAAAAGTGCAGGCCGGGCCCGGGGCGCTTACCGCGGCCGTAACGAGCCATTAAAACGGAATCAGCCAGCTGCTATCCATCAGGCAGCACCTCCTGCGGCTGTCCCTCCTTGCTCGCACTTGTGGCTGTGAGGGCCTAACATAGTCCTCACTTGCCAAGTAGTAGCTGGCCTGCATCCTTACACTGCAACGTTCGCACCGTACTGTAACAGTATTCGAGTGTCCATACAAATTATAAAAATGGATGTATGTGTATATGTATGTATCTATGTTCCACATCTTTTCCTAAACCACTGCACCGATTTCAACCAAACTTGGTACACATGTCACTTACTGTCTGGAGAGATTCACTATGGAGGTAAAAAACACGCAACTGTCAAAGGTGAGGGTGTTTTTTGAAAACAGCGAAGCCCACGAGGTGCGAATGTCCACACTTCAGTCATCTAGTATTTGACAATGAGAGAACTTAGAGACTTCCAACTAACTATAAACATAATTTCAAACTTTTACGAAACTCTTTCTCGCTGACGACCCCCAAAAAATGATGAAAAGAAAAGACTTTGGCCATCAGTTCGTTTTCACGCAGTAAAGCTGCAGCATGAAGTATGAGGGTTTAATTTATTACTTCTTTACTACTAACTGTGTTTGTGACACATTTTTCAGACAGTATTCACGTATACTAATGAATGTACCAGACAATTACATCACTGTACAACATTTAGTTCAGGAGATATGACGTAATAAAAACTGAGATGCTCGAAAAATTACAGCGTCATCCAAGACTTTTAAATTGTTTACTTCGTTGCTACTATGTCTATTGGCAACAATTTTCGTAGACAGCATCCTCACCTTCCACTGAATATAGCTACAAAAATATGTCATTGTGCGGCACATAGTTTAGGAGATATGAGGCCAAATAATGAGACGTGTGATAAACTCTGGTATTATGTATCACATTTTAATTAATTACTACTTTCCATAATGAAATTTTCAGTATGCAGTGGAGTGTGCGCTCATACGAAACTTCCTGGAACATTAAAACCTTGTGCCGGACCGAGAGTGGAACTCCAGACCTTTACCTTTCGCGGGCAGGTGCTCCCGAGTTCGACTCTTGCTCCGGAACACAATTTTAATCTTCCAGGAAGTTTCAGTTACTACTTTGCTACTATATTCAAATGCAAATGGTTCAAATGTCTCTGAGCGCTATGGGACTCAACATCTTAGGTCATAAGTCCCCTAGAACTTAGAACTACTTAAACCTAACTAACCTAAGGGCATCACACACACCCATGCCCGAGGCAGGATTCGAACCTGCGACCGTAGCAGTCCCGCGGTTCCGGACTGCAGCGCCAGAACCGCTAGACCACCGCGGCCGGCTATTCAAATACATTTCGTATATAGTATCCACATATATCGTCGAATGTACGTAGAAAAATATATCATTGTACGACACATAGTACAAGAGATATGACGTCATAAACACCGAGTGCATTTCCATCAGCAGTCTGAGCAGCAATTGGCACCACAGTGACACAGTGAACTGATACCACTAAAGTCAGCACTGAAGTCATAAATGTCGGTGATATGGTGACAGTGGAATGCACGCTGCAAAGTTTCTGGCCATGAGGTATCCGTTAAGTAACGGTCATTGTGGTACCAACCGCTGCTCAAATTGTTGCTGCGGATGCAGTACGGTGCGCCAGAGCCCGAAGCCGAACACGATGGTCTTCCCTCTCGGCTCGCTCTGAGCACTATGGGACTTGACATCTGAGGTCATCAGTCCCCTAGTACTTAGAACTACTTAAACCTAACCAACCCAAGAACATCACACACATCCATGCCCGAGGCAGGATTCGAACCTGCGACCGTAGCGGTCACGCGGTTCCAGACTGAAGCGCCTAGAACCGCTCGGCCACTCCGGCCGGCCCTCTCGGAAGTGAGGTATGACTTCTGGTCTTCTTGTGACAGTACATTCTCGTGACCATCGCTGCCAGCAGCTTATACAGTGGCTACATTTCTGCCAAACCTTTCAACAGTATCGTAGAGGGAACATGCACCTTCTCGTAGCTCTATTACACGACCTCGTTCAAAGACAGTGAGGCGTTCATAAGGGCGCCTTTCTCGGCTCAAAGGCATTCTTTAATAACATCAACTACCACGTTCAATCCCAGAGGTAACTGAGGCTCACGACCGTTACAGCGTATGTTTAAAGCAAACCTCTCTTGCACCCTCGCAGTGGCGCTACTAGCGTCACACTTATGGGGCTGACGCGAAATTTGAATAGACATCGTCTTTCAGACATGGAAACACGTCTACCAACTTTCGTTTGTGTCGCACAAATCCTCCTTGGTGTTGCAGTGTTTTTCGTCATTGTATAAAGTTAATAACTCAGCTAATGAGCCGGCCTGAGTGGCCGTGCGGTTCTAGGCGCTACAGTGTGGAACCGAGCGACTGCTACGGTCGCAGGTTCGAATCCTGCCTCGGGCATGGATGTGTGTGATGTCCTTAGTTAGGTTTAATTAATTCTAAGTTCTAGGCGAGTAATGACCTCAGAAGTTAAGTCGCGTAGTGCTCAGAGCCATTTGAACCATTTAGCTAATGAATATGACACAAAAGTGTAGATAACTTTATAGGGATCGTCTGTTTACTGCGATTTCATCGTTATCCTTAGATATTCTGTAGTCATTCTTCAGGCGATTTTAGAGTTTTTGATGAATAAATATATTTTAGTTTTAGACGCAGTCAGAGTCTCGCCATACTACCAGCGGCCAATAGCGACATGGTGGCCTCGTTCCACCCTTCTCCCGCATGGGGAGATCCAAGGTACAGCCGCCCACTGTCCGAACACGTTACTATCTTCCTCTGGCTGCAGCCACCGCTCGACGATTCCTGCTTCACCGGACTGGCCAGCGCACTATGGTGCAGCTTTACAGGAACATATCGCTCAATTAAACCTCACATACCATGACCTATGTGTATATATGACATGCTGCTCGTAACGTCACGCACCGATGTGCCTCTTGGTACCACAATATTACAACACTTCCGTAGATGAGCTCACTAGCACAGTGAGGGAAATATAAATTCCATACAACGACACACGGTTATGGTACATCGTAAGTAATTTATATAAAGACCGTAATAAAAAGAAAGAACGATTGGCAAGTAAACTGCTCACGAGCAGGGAAACATATGTGATGCAGCTTATAGAAAGTTTATAAGTCGTGAGAACCTGTTGATTGTAGAATATAACTATGGCCCACTGCTACAAATATTATTCTAACGCATCCGTAGCAACGACGACGTCCTATCACAGACTGGTCTTTGTAAACACTATCTGACCATAAATATCCCGACACTTATTACTGTCCGCCCGTAGCCTTTATGACGGTTTAAACTCTCTTTGGTCACTTATAGAAAGTTTATAAGTGGTGAGAACCTGTTGATTGTAGAATATAACTATGGCCCACTGCTACAAATATTATTCTAACGCATCCGTAGCAACGACGACGTCCTATCACAGACTGGTCTTTGTAAACACTATCTGACCATAAATATCCCGACACTTATTACTGTCCGCCCGTAGCCTTTATGACGGTTTAAACTCTCTTTGGTCACTATCAGTGATGTGTATGAATGTCTGTGGAGGATCGGCAGATCATTCTTCTTCAAGAGCGGGAACCGGAACCAGAGAAGATATTGATATTTGACTCTGTTGTCCAGAGTGAAGTCGACGTTCTAACTCAACCGATGGGTGTTTTACTGGGTCACGCGGCTCCAGACTGAAGCGCCTAGAACCGCACGGCCACTCCGGCCTGCCTACAGGCTTGTGACAAACCTTATGTTGTAAAGTAGAAGAAGAAGTTCGTTTGCATTTCTATGGCGACGAGCACGGCCGCGCGGGATTAGCCGAGCTGTCTAGCGCGCTGCACTCATGGACTGTGCGGCTGGTCCCGGCAGAGGTTCGAGTCCTCCCTCGGGCATGGGTGTGTGTGTTTATCCTTAGGATAATTTAGGTTAAGTAGTGTGTAAGCTTAGGGACTGATGACCTTAGCAGTTAAGTCCCATAAGATTTCACACACATTTGAACATTTTGAACGACGAGCACGTTAAGCACTTTCTTGAGTTTCCTAACAGTAGCACAGTACACTAAAGACTTGATCGCTGCGCCATGAGGATGGATATGAAGCAGAATAACGATTTCAGAATCACAGAAACTTTCACCACGGCTGACGGGTGCGGCTTTGAACTTTTTCTCAGGAGGAGAGGAGATGTGCCGCCACTTTGTTTCCGGTTCAAAGTGATGAACCAATGTTCATCGCCTGTGACGATATTTGACAAAAATAATGACGATCAGCCTCTTACGTGCAAGCAATTCCGCACGGATGGTCCTTCGTTGCTCTTTATGGTCTTCTGTTAGGTGGCAAGGAACCCAGCGGACGACTCTTTTGATTACCCCAACTGCTTGACTAGTGTGTCAACACGACCAGTACAGACGTCCAGCTGTGCAGCGAAGTGTTTGATTACGATCCGCCAAACACCTCGAATGAGAGGGTCCGCACGTTCCAACACTGCAGGAGTCACAGCTGAGGGCGGCCGGCCGGCACGCGGGAGATCGGACAGGTTTGCACGACTATGTTGTGTGATGACAGAGGCCTCGCCTCACAACTCACCGTGCTTTTCTTTGCTGCCAGGTCGCCGTAGACATTATGCACGCGCCAATGAAGACAGACGGTGCTCTGATTTTCCGCCAATAGAAGCTCAATGACAGCTCTGCGCTTGGAATGCACTTCCGCTACAGACGCCATTTTGAAAGCTACGTATAGTGCCGTCCGCAGTTTTTCTATCGAAATTGCCCGAGAAAAAATGTGTTGCATTACTTATTGAACACCCCTCGTAGCACAAGTATTGATACAGCCAGACGTAGTCCATGAAGCTATCAATTACTGTGAAAATGTCACTCTGGTACCCCTAGTGTTGGTAAGACTGGAAATCCGTTCTTACTCCGGTGAGAGTGGATTTCTGACCGCCGCTCGTCTCCGCTGCTCGCCGCCCCTTGCGCGGGCAGGGGTCTGCCCCACCCTTCGTTTCTCGGACGGTCTGAAGCGTGCGACACGACGCCAGGGCCTGAATAAAACATGGCGCCGGTGGGTTTCCGCAATCGCGCCTGAGCGGCGCGGGGTCAGCCGAGGCTAATCTGCCGGCTAAGTGCAGAGACAGGTACTTCAATTACAGCGTCACACATGTCACCGTCCGGCCGTCACCGGAGATCGCCGCGTCGCACCAGCGCCAAAAAGCGTACTTTTTGAAAACTTGTGCATTATACAGAAGACTGCCTGTCGTCCAGGGGACAGCTCCAACACCTTCGTTCTGGGGCGTGCGTCACTCGCGAATTGTCGCAACTCATTCATTCGGGTATTCTCGCTTCGCTTGTAGGGGAGATGGCTGCCATGGAATTGACTCTCTCGGGGTCGCGTTGCCGAATTTCTAATTCATGGACATCCATTTTTTGTCGCTACTGACGTCGCTCGGCGTTTTCCGACGGCGAAATTCACTCCCCCTGTCGTCGAAAACAGAATTTGGACAGACGAGCATCCTTTTAACTGTCGCCGCGCTAGCACGTAGGATTTTGTCGATAACATTCTCCAGCAAAGAGGGATAAATCTAACAACTGAAAGTCTGTTCAGGACATCTCTGCGTAGATGCACTCGTGACCTCGGACTCTTGTTGAGTAACTTTTCATTAGCGGCTTTCTGCGATTTTTCTCTTTAGTACTGAATGTATTCTTAGTCATCCCTGACGCCGTTTCTACCGGTGTATTCATATACGATATCGAGTGACTGACTCGAATTCCCAGCTGATTTACTTCCTCTGTGGTATCCTTAATTCTCTTGGCAGGGGTATCAGAATGATTCCTTCAACAAGAGCATAGCTTTAGTTAGGTTAGGGCTCAGACATTATCTCTACAGCAAACAGCAACAGTTGTATTTGTGTAAGTATATCTGCCCTCCATCCGAAGTATGGCTGCAACACCAAGTCCATACTAGGCTTGGGTCTATTGGGAGCGGTGTGCTGTTGGATTCCTCCGATCTGTGAAGCGACTTATCAAAATGTTCAAATGTGTGTGAAATCTTATGGGAATTAACTGCTAAGGTCATCAGTCCCTAAGCTTACACCCTACTTAACCTAAATTATCCTAAGGACAAACACACACACACACATGCCCGAGGAAGGACTCGAACCTCCGCCGGGACCAGCCGCACAGTCCATGACTCCAGAAGCGACTTATCCAGCCATAAAAGTAAAGTAAAGTCGTATGGCATTAATGGCTGGGAGACCTCGAGGAGAAGGTTCAGCCACCTAATAGAAAAATTTTTTCCGAACCTTCACGCCCGTAACTACCTTACCTTCGCGAAGAATGAGAGCTGTGCGTGCAAGTGCATATGACTGCAATGACGTGTGTGCACTGTGTCATGCTCCTGTCAGAGATGATATGAGAAGGTAGAAGATGGAACTCGGTGCCAGCACATGGTCTATTCCCGCGGGAATAGAACCAAGGGAACCGCCGAGCTTAACGTCATCATCCGGCGGACGGATCATCGGGAACAGTGTCATATGCCCACACTTCATGAAACACTGCGGGGAGGTTTGGAATTTAATCCATACGTTGACGCCAAGATTGGTGATCAGAAAGTTTACACCACACCTCTTCTCTACTTGCCAGCCAAGCATTTCATACACAACCAGGATTGGAATCACCTTACTTCGGAGTCGAGCGTAGTTGGACAGGCAAGCGTCAGCGACCTCGGATACTGAGTCCGGTATCCAGCCACAGAAGGAATTCTTTGGAACCTACCGCGCCTTTTTTTAAAAACAGGCGTTCTTCTATTTATACTGACTCCGAACAGGCAAAAAGAAACGTAAGAAAAGGGTAGAATTTAATACCAATACAATCTGTGATATTTTATAAAGTAGGTCTGACAGTAGACGTCGCAGAAATTTAGAGATGAGCTTCTAGGGTCATCTTTCTTGTGGCATTCTCTTGGGTAGTTTTAGAGAACCGATGTTCAAATGAGACTGTCGGGCAGCTATGTTACCTCCAAGACGTCTCTCTAAGGGATCATGAGAATAAGAAAAAATATATTGGAACGCATGCGGAGAAATTCTGATAGATTTTCTTACCTGTAGCTCCATACTTGAAATGAATAGGATAAGGAATGACTGATATTTATACGGAGTACACTCTGATTTGTTGTTTACAGTAGTTCCCGGAGTTAATAGAGGGCTCTCTTGGTAGTAGCCTCCGTTGGGCCACAAATAAAATACCGCAGTATTAAAGCAAACTTATTAGAAAAATCTTAAGACTTCACCTTCATATTACAATAAGCAGTCAGGTTTGATTATTGACCATACCTGACGTCGAATAGAGACATTCCCGTTTCATAAATCTTTGCAGCATGTCATAGCAGCCAGGCCTTTTATAGCACGATGAGAACAGGACGCATAGCATTCTGCATGTTCTGTCAGAGTCTCATGCGAAACGCTCCAAGAAATGTGCTGATGGTTTGACCACTGCTGAGATATCTTGAGACGGTGGCTTAAGCTATTCCTTTACTGAGGTTTCTGTACTAGATCGTTTCTGCTTACAGGTGGAACACCACTTCAGTCATCAATAGGATCAATCTTTCATTCCACATTTAGGGCGCAGTACTGTCACTCGTCACATTCGGTCTTCAAACACTATAAATTTTGCGATGAAAATCAATAGTTTTGAGAAATTTTCCCCTGAAAACTATATCAAAAAACAGATTTCAAACTAGTGAGCTTTTAAATTTCTAGTTTTGAAGGGATAAGTAGATGAACAAAATGTAAAGTGATTTTACTCAAAAATGAACATGAACAGTCACAACTGCAAGAAACTTCACTTTTTTATGAGGTTATCGGTTGCGGTCTGTTTTAGACCATCTTCAGACCTCACACCATGATGGTAGATGGTGGCTATGAACTGAGTAGGCGCTACGACTCCACGAACGCTAACTGCTGACTGCTGATATTTGAGCTGTTAAAGTTTGTGGAGCCGTAGCTCTCGCTCCGTTCACATCCACCGTCTACCATCGTGATTAGGAGTCTGAAGATGGTCTAAAACAGACCGAAACCGGTAACCTCATAAAAAATGAGTAGTTTTTTTACGGTTGTGAGTGTTCATGTTCATCTTTAAGTAATAAAAAGACCGCTGTCTTCAAGTGAAATGTTCTCAAAAACTATTGCAAAGTGACTTTATTGCAATTGCAGCTCAAAGCACACTGACCCCCGTCATCAACCAATGCAACGACTGTTTCTTTTCTCCCCGATACTTCCCATGCCATTTTTAATTCATTTATGGTTATTTATTTACTGGCTTTGATCTTAAACCTGCTGTCTAGGTCAGGGGTTCCCAACAAAATTTACTCGAGGACCCTCTCATCGAGCATGACTGGTACCTTGTCATATCACAGTATCAAGTACCTAAAACAGCCAAATTGTCTTTTTATACGTTTTCTATTTTTGGTACTTAGAAAAAACATCGACGTATTCATTATTGAAAAAATATTGAGCTTAAAACTGCTCATGCAGGAAGCGGCCAAAACAAAAAGTCTGTTATCATACGAAATATATTTAATATATTTTTTATTCTAATAGCATCTTGCAGACCCCTCTGGCATAGCTCGCAAACCCCTGGGGGTCCGCGGACCACCTGTTGAGAACCACTGGTCTAGGTACTATAATCCATCCATTGCTACAAATCGCTTGTCCTTGTATTCTGATTAACTATGTGGCGTACGAGAGGCATCCAATGTAAGGTAATGAATTATTTTCCTCGTTCAGTTTTGATAGAAAAAAATAGAATTTGTTGTGTGACATAGTCGAATATTACCGCTTCGGTCCCTATAGTTTTAAGAATCCCCGGCAAGTGGCGGTGCTATATGTAGCACTCAAAATGTCGTCTGTAGTGGAACTGACCTGGCAGTGAACAAAAGCACAGAGCGAGGCGTCTGTCCTCGTAGCAACCAGGACGCACAAGCCTGTCTGATCTCTCACTCGCTGACTGGCAGCACACAGCTCTGACTCAAGCGATGTTGAAACGTGCGGACACTCTCATTCGGAGTGATTGGTGGGTCACAAACAAACACCTCGTTGCACAGTTGGACGTCTCTGTTGGTAGTGCTGACACACTCGTCCACTAGCTGGGCTACTCAAAAGTGTGTGCTCGCTGGGTTCCTTGCCACCTAACGGAAGACTATGAAGAGCAATGAAGAACCATCTGTATGAAAATGCTTGTGCGTTACGAAGATGATCGTGGAGGTTACTGATGCAGCAAGACGTTGGCTCCGACGAAGGCCAGCAGAGTGGAACCGTGCGGGCATACAGGCCCTCCCAGTAAGGTGGCGTAGGGCCGTCACATTAGACGAAGATTACGTTGAAAAAAAGGGTTTTGTAGCCAGAAGAGTGGGGAATAATATGGTGTATTGGAAATCTGAATATAATCAGCCTACTTTCAGAAAAAATGTTTTGCATTACTTAATGAACTCCCCTCGTACCACGTAGCTATGTTATGTTAATCTGTTAGCAAACTATATGTCTTATGGTGATACGTTAACATGTTAGTGTATTATAGTGAAGATAGGATATGCGGGTTGGGGAGGGCCATAGTCAGCGCCATTCAGGGTCTCAGCTAGCCTGTTGGCTAACTTATAGATGTTTTCGATTGGCCGTGGAGCATCATACAGATGGGTCACGTATCTCGAGTCAGGAAATGGGCTTATTCGTAGCAACACAAGTATCCACAAGGACACTACGACGACGTCTGCAGCACAAGCGACTGTCAGCAAGGCGAACATTGTTACGGCTTCCCGTAATGCGACATCAGAGAGGTGCCACGTCATGTTATCAGACGAGTCCCAGTTTTGCGTACAGCTCACGATGGATGTAACAGTGTGCGGGGGCTCTGAGATGAACTTTACGTTACGAGACTGCATTTGTCATCATCATACGGGCTCAGCAGATGATAGGAGACTTGGGTACTCGTATACGTCATCCAAGCTCAGTTCGATTAGATTCCGAAGCCGGCTAGACCCATTGTTGCTTCCAGAGTTGCTCTGCGTATCCAATTTCGCACTGAGTTGACGAAAGTCGTGGGACAGCGATATACACATACACAGATGGCGGTAGTATCGCGTACACAAAATTTGAAGGGGTAGTTCCTTGGCGGAGTTGCCATTTCTACTCAAATGATTCATGTGAAAAGGTTTCTAACGTGATCATGAACGCACAATGGGTATTAACAGATAATAGTGAGAGCTAGGAGCGTGAGACATTCAATTTCGCAAATCGTTAGAGAATCCAATATTCCGAGATCCACAGTGGCAACAGTGCGCCGAGAATACCAAATTTCAGTCATTATACCTCACCACGAACGACGCCGTGGCCAACTACCTTCATTTAACGACCGAGAGTAGCGGCGTTTGTGTAGAGTTGTCAGTGTTAACAGACAAGGAACACTGTGTGAAATAACCCCATAAACCAATGGGGAGCATAGTTACTCTACCACGCAAACATTGGGCATTGGGGTTAGGCTCGTCTGGTGTGAGGGCCGAACCGCACAATAACCCTGGGTTCGGTGTGGGGCGGCTGTGGAGTGAGTGAACTACTGCTCCCTGTTGTGGGGTTGTGAACCACCGAGGGCTACGGAGGGGACGAAGCCTCTCCGTCGTTTCTAGGTCCCCAGTTCCATAAATACAATATCGTTTGGACTCTAGACGGCTGGTAAAACCGCGTCGGATTTCAATTAGTAAGAGTTGGTGGTAGGATTCGAGTAAGGCGCAGTTCACATGAAGCCATGGAGCCAAGCTGTCAACAATGCCCTGTTAAATCTGGTTGCGGCTCTATAATAGTGTGAGGTTCGTTTACATGGAATGGACTGGGTCCTCTGCTCTAACTGAGCCGATCCTTGACTGTAAATGGTTGTGTTCGGCTACTTGGACATCATTTCAGACATTGATGTATCATTGAATTAAATGTTCTCGGTTTTCCAACCACGGCAATTGCTTAAAACTACTCTAGCTTTCGGCCAAGCACTCCTTGGCCATTGTCAAGTGATATGAGTGCTTGGCCGAAATCTCGTGTAGATTTAAGCAATTGACGTGGTTGGAAACCCGAGAACATTTTATTCAACGTTATCGCCGCGAAGACTCTGCATTCATACATTGATGTATCATGTTTCAAAAAACTGTGGAATTTTATACATGACAAAGGCCATTTTTTTGGACCACAGTTGTTTGCAATTGGTTTCTGGACAGTTCGAGCTAATAATTTGGCCAATCAGATAGTCCAACAAGAATCCCTTCCAACATTTATGGGACATAATTCAGAGGTCACTTCGTGCACTAAATCCTTTACCGGTGGCACTTTCGCAATTGAGGACGGCTACAGAGGCAGCATGGTTAATTATTTTTGTAGGGAACTTCCAACGACTTGTTGAGACTACGACACATCGAGCTGCTGTACAACGGCGGGCGAAAGAAGACCCGACACAAAGTTAGGGAAAATCTCATGACATTTGTCACGTCAGTGTATTCCCCAAATTATCCAGAAATTTAATCGTGCATTATTCCTACAATACCGCACACGTAAAAAATGATCAAAATTTCATTCTTTGCTATCTTTCCTGCTTAATGGCCAGCAACGTGGATGCGGACGTGTTCTTTCACACTTGGAGCGCCAGTGGGCCGAGTCTGCCCCAGGGCAATGCGGCGGATGCCAGCCCGGCCCTGCGCAACGCACGGCCTCAGCGAGCGACACGTCGCGCTATTTGTCGACCTCGTAACGAAGCGACGACGTGGCGGCGAATGGCTGCTGGCGGCTCTATATATACACGGGCGCGACCAGCCCACGGGACAGCCAGCGTGCCGTGTCGCGTGCCACACGCATCAGACACTGCCAACGCGCCTGTTCAACACGAGCGCCCGACCAGAAATCAAATGTCCGCGCCTGGCTTCCCTGTATTATTTCTAGAGTGCGATGTCGCGGATTCTGTCATTGCACCACTGCTTTTCGAATCTCCTCCCCGTTTTCAGCATCAGCCAAAGATAAATGAAAGACTGCGGCCCTTGCGGCAAACACCTATCGCGGTGATACAAAGTTAACAAAGTATTTATGCGACTCCAGACGAATGAACGACTTATTTCTCAGGATCCAAGGACGGCTAAGAAAGCAGCAGTTCCACTCAGAAAAAAAAAAGAGAGACCACACGCTTCCCGGAGACTTCACGGAATTACCGTGTGGCTGTCCTTCTGGCCTTGATAACAAACGGAGTCCACTAGTAGCTACATCCACATGCAATCATTCATCATTAGATCCAGTAGATCCACGAACTGAGGGCGTGTCAACTACTGCGTTTCACTCCTTGTTCTAATTAGCTATATTCTTTTTCTGTAGCATTAAGAAGATGTGACTGAAGGCCGGTTCACACTGACCGTCACGTCATAGTGTATTCACACTGTCCGTCACGTCACGGCGCGTAAATGATTCAAGTCACGTGATCTAAACTCACATTACTGTCCTCGATAGTTGTTTCGAGGGAATTAAGATCTTCGCAAGATGATGTTCGACTATTTTTACTCGCGAGGTGCACATACACAACTCGGTAGCTTACGTTCGTGGATGCCGGAGTTCACATTGTACGAAAATGATATTTATCGGACTTGAAATGGTTTGCAGCTTACAGGAATAGCTTGCGTATTTAAGAAGGAAGGCAGAAGTGCAAAACAAAGCGAAAAACGAGTGTGGGTCAGCAAAATGTCATTACATACTACAGAAGGCGAATTTCACACAAGAAGGTCAAGGAAGAGAAATCTGTATTTTACAAGTATTTTAGAAAATAGAGGCACCAATTTTTTCACTTTTTTACGTCAAACTGCACCAAAAATTATGAAAAGGAACACAGTCCTGCGAGCAACCAACACAGCCTACGACAAACTGGTTTGCTTAAGTCCAGTTGCCTGTTCTGTACATAATTTTGTGTGGTAGTCATATCATCCTCAATATCATTCCCTCTAAGATGTATAGCTTTTCTTTATGTTTTGGGTTAAATAGTTCAGGTGCCTTATCTGACTGCTGTCAGGTAGTGAAACCAAATAAATATTGACCACAGATGTTAGCAAAACTGTTTATTTTTTTATTTTTTGTGGTAAGTTCCTATGGGACCAAACTGCTGAGGTTATCGGAAGGAACCTAGGCGAGGACTCGAATCTCCTAAGGATGAGGGCAGGAGGGCGCGATCCGTGGCAAGGCGTCCCAGACCACGCGGCAGCAAAACTGTTTCACACACAATTGAGAGAATGGTTCAAATGGCTCTAAGCACTATGAGACTTAACAGCTGAGGTCATCAGTCCCCTAAACTTAGAACTACCTAAACCTAACGACATCACACACATTCATGCCCGAGGCAGGATTCGAACCTGCGACCGTAGCAGCAGCGCGGTACCGGACTGAAGCGCCTAGAACCGCTCGGCCACCACGGCCGGCACTTAAGAGAGCTACTTTACAATAAATAAGCCATTCACAAACACATATTTATACAAACAACTCTAATATATTACTTGATGTATATTTCACAGTAAAATATTTTTCCACTGTTGCAGAGTCTAAAGGATTTAGTCCATTTCTGTATGAAAAGTTACAAATACCTGACAAGATACAAATAAATTCCACTTATTAATCAATCTAATTCTATCCACAGTACTTTTTACACTTCGAGTTGCAGCAATGTTCCAATTTGTTTCGTTGTAAAACATTAAATACGGTATAGGTATGTACAAAAAATCCACTTTATGAAAGTAGTAGAAGGCAACTAATTTAATATGCTCATGCCATACATTTCAGACTGCTGCCTCACTGCTTCAATTAATCGTTCGTCATTCATTATGAAATTATAAACTGTAGCAAAATAAATAACGAAAGAAACAATTCATAGTAAATACCAAAAGCAACGAACAACAAAGACTGATAACCACCACGAAAACCATGACGAAACTAAACATTGAGATGAGCGCACGGCTTTTAGGGAAGATAGTTTTCACGGCTGACGTCATCATCCGTTCTGATCACGTAACACCAACATGGGAGGAAGTGACTTTGGCGTTGCGTGATCAGAACGGATGATGACGTCAGCCGTCAAAACTTTCTTCCTTAAAGCTTTGATGGTGCCGTTACGTGACGCGATGTGACGGCCAGTGTGGTTCAAAATGGTTCAAATGGCTCTGAGCACTATGGCACTTAACATCTGAGGTCATCAGTCCCCTAGAACTTAGAAGTACTTAAACCTAACTAACCTAAGGACATCACACAGCACCCACTCATCACGAGGCGGCGGCCAATGTGGCTGTCGCCACTTGAAACGCATTACAGAATATTTTGACGAGTGTGTATTAGACTTTACCGGGTCAGCCAAGGTGCGATTGGGTGTCTGAATGTTTTTTTGAAGGAGGAACGTATTCCTGCTGCCCTTTAAACATGGTGTGTACGTGGGATACTCATAGCGAAGATGTAGAACAAAGAGCAACACTTGGTCACCGAGAATCTTGAAATAAACATCATGATTCATGTTCACGGTACCTAGAATCTGCGAACCCAATCCATGGTATGAAAAACGCCACCAAAACTTCATAGAATCATCTTCGACCAGAACTACAATATCTACATATTACGGGTTAAAAATATCATAAGGCCACCAGAGAGAGCACTTGACAACTTGCATCACTTGGAAAGAGGCAAAATCAAGACTCTTCTACCACATTGCAAACCTCCCGTCACCTACTGCCCAATTTCTGTGTTCTTCGACCCACTGAAGACAGGCAGCTGTAAGTGCCGTTGTCGGTAATAGCCTTTACCCAGACCCCCCACTCCAAATTTCCATGGCATGCAGTTCCATTCACAATCTTTGTTCGCAAACGGATTGAGGGGAATACCCATTCACTGAACGCAGTAGTTCCTGTCGGGATTGAAAACAATTGTCAGTGAGAAGGAGTGTCACTCATTTCCGGTTCCTGTTAGTTAAGACCTTTTTACGCTGTATTACATGACTGCTACTGGTACACACCATTCCTTGTACACAGTCCGCCTTGATACACCAACAAATCTGGCAACTTCATTCACTGTGTTGTCGTGGGTACATCGAAAAACGATCTCTCCTTCCAGCCATCCTTTCGCGCCTTCATGTCTATCGATCCGTTTTGTTGCATTGACCCGATACAGCTGACTGCCAATTCACAATTCACTGCCATGACTTACGGCAGTACGGGAGGACAACGTGGACCGGTTCCAGTTGTACACCATTTACACCGTTCCAAAACTACCGACATTACTAACATTTTGCCCGGATAGGTTAGACGGTATACTGTTCAGTTCGGGCCTTAACCTAAACATCTGATGAGGCTTTAGAACATGGAGATAGATGCAAATGCCGGGAAATGATGTACACTCTTTGACATAAAACTCGACCGGCGGCCGGGCGTTTCAGAGACTAAGTCCGCGCCGATCGCGACATGGGACAAATAAACACCGATGTCAAAATTTTGTCCAGTAACCATCTTGCGGCAGATTTCCTGCAGACTGTCCTCCTCTGGACGCCGTATGCGGCAAAGCTCGAGGATCCGTTAGCTGGCTACCGGCAGCGGCCGTGGCGACAGCAGTGGGGCTGCACTGCCCCGTTCTTTATCGAAAGCGCCAGCTACCGCTCATCGCTTTTGATGATTTAAAACGCTTTGTTATTAAATGTTGCTCCACAGAAAATTTCTACGATTTTCACTCACGCTCAAAAGCGACGTAGACAGACGCCCTGATTAGTAGATGGGTATTGTATTACATTAATCGGCAAGAGCTGAGTATGGCCCGAAATTGATTTTATAGACTGGGACGAAATTAAACCACCTCACTACAATCGACGAATTTATAAATGCTTCATACCTCGTTTCTTTTCCTTTCAAAGTCAATTATTTGTGCAACTGTTGATCAATGTTCGGATGTTTTCGTCAAGCCAGAGTGAGCGTCTGTGGTGTAAAGTGTATTACAGTTCTTGTTTCATTCCTTATGGTAAGTCTATGCGATAAACTGTGTGAATACCTTGAAATGCATGCTTTGTAGCAGTGCAGGGACACTGCACATTTGAAATTCCATGTATGGATTCATGAAGTATTTAATGTTGATCGGAAGTGATAGTTAAGGTCATCAGATTTAAACCAGAAAAATTTACCGTTTTGGAGAGTTCAGAGAACGGAAAGGAATTGCTAACGCCGGTGTCAGAAAACATCTACAGTTAAATGCTATTGCAAAAATTTAGAAGAGAGGAACTATATTAATCAACATGTGCACTTCATAAACAACCTCCTGACATGTTAGACCTATATGCCGAACAAATCTCAAATTGGTATCGTTGACAGTCGGTTGAATCTTTTCAGGATCTATTTTACAGTGAAACACCTTGGCATTTGCAAAGCAGACGTCCATGATATTAACATAATTTACTAAGTCGAAATTGGACGAAGATTGATGTGTAAAGGCATTCTTCAGATTTCGTATAAGGAATTTTTACTAGCAGTTTGTAACTCCATTAATTAAGATGGAAAATAAAAGGTTGTATTCCGTGGCTTCCACCTAGGTTGGAACTGCTATGTCATATAGTACGAGCACCGCAACGCACAAGGGAACCTCTGAGCTAACGAGACATTGGCGGCAAGAGGCGGACTATAGTCACTGCGATGTTGCCTGAGCCTCAAAACGCAACCTTAAACACACAAACAAGTATTACTCATGCGAAGAACACCGTTCTTGGAGTCCAGAAATTAAATACACTTTCTAAGTGTCTCATCTTACAGTGGATTATATCGTACGAGTCTTCGATGTGACGGAACCGCGCGACTGCTACGGTCGCAGGTTCGAATCCTGCCTCGGGCACGGATGTGTGTGATGTCATTAGGTTAGTTAGGTTTAAGTAGTTCTAAGTTCTAGGGGACTGATGACCACAGACGTTGAGTCCCATAGTGCTCAGAGTATTTTGAGCCATCTTCGATGTGGGAAACGAATGTCAAGTGAATTTAGCGAGGTAATGCCGCCCTACACTATCGCAGTGTTGGCAAATACTTGCTACGATGCTGCCAATTCTCGGTCCTCTTACGAGGCAGCTCTTCAGCGAAATGCTTGTCGTGATTGTCCGATACTGTTCTCCAGAGTGGGACGCGGGCGCACGTTTGGTTTTATGCGGCGTTTTTTCCTGATGGTTTCTGACGTCGCCTTGTGGGCTATGTATACATTTAAGACATTCAATTATCATTAATCCAGAATGATACAAGTTTCAGTTTCCGCGTGAAAGAAGGCTGTTGACGCCGACATTATATCATTTCAACGTAGGGAAAGGAAAACGAATGATTCAATGTTTCACCATTCAACATAAAGCATGTGAGATAACTTTCCATAAAGTTCATAATCATCTAAAAATACAAACGAAGTAAAAATACATCGGAAGCTTATTTGAATGGAATATAATGTAAGATACCAAACGCTTTGCACCTCGATGTCGAATGTGTCCACGTGTAATCTTTTGCAGCATACATATCGAATGTCATGATTACCACGAGAATGAAGAAATATGTTGGTAAGGATGAAAGCAAGAAGAGATGCAGTCAACAAATATTCGATTCCTCATGGCATTCATTTCATTTGAGATGTAAGAAGAGGTAAAGCGGGATATTACTTTCGTTAACACGAAAGATATGCTGCACATATTGATAACGAGGAGGTCTGCGTCTTCATACGTTTCCTCCTTGAAATCTGTATGCTCTGTTATATACTAAGTAGCCTGATCATTGTTTCAGTGATGTTACCCTCTTGTTTGACCCCGTAACGATGAAAGATTCCAAATGCATGTCTCTGCATGAAAGTAGTTGTTCGAACCCTTCCTGCGTTGTTTTTTGCTTGGAATTCCTGAAGCAGACCCTTCTTTCATAGCTACTCTTTATGTGCATCGATACTAAATAGGGATGTGAAACCTCTTGAAATTGAGAGAATGACAATAATAATCGTAACAAGAACAAGCAAATAATGAATGAAGTTTATTGCAATGCAGAATGAGAATGGCTGTGAATATAAAAATCTATAAAAATAGATTGATCTTTGAGTTGGCACAACGCAAATATATTCTTAGCATTTTGTAACTGAATTTAGTTCTGGATGTTTGCAGAGAAAAAGGAAAAGTCGGTACATCTCGCTAGTGTAATACAATGTGAACCAGCAACTACCCTTTCCTTAGTACACGACTCGAGCAGGTCTCCAAGTAGCTACCAAGGCACTGCAGCATTCTGTTCCCTGATATTGCTCTGATGACCGTTAATGCAGATAGTTCCGATCATGAAATACAAAACGTATTGCAGGTTAGGTCCTAGGATCGTAATATTAAATTTGCGATGTAGATGGCACATGAACGTGATACAACTATCCAGATTACTCGTCAATATAGAAAGACAATATTTTGTTAATTGAGCATGGTCCTTCGGCACCAGTCCTGAAAGAGAGTGAATGACCACAGGCATGCCAAACCCTTTCAAAACGTCTGCCAAGTACCAAAAACAGTAGCAATATGAGTAAGGCATTGGACAGATCAGAAAGGCCTCACAGCTATCCACAGTCTGGTTCTGTCAGCCCTAGTGAAGCTGCGCTGCCAGACGCCAACCCGATAACACATTAGACCGCTGAAATCTACCAATGAATTGTGTACTTATACTCATCAGCTTCAGTGAAATTTGTTATACATCACTAGGATATAGTTGATATAGTTAATACATCAATAATAACCTCGTTTATTGCTTCAGTGACTGTTACTATCTTGTTTGACACCGAGATGATGTAAACAACATAAATTCGGGTCCCTGATAGATAATCCTAGTCTCTTCAGGGACTTAGTCTTGTTTTGTTGTTGTCGTAAATTGGCATTCGCGAAGAATACTACTGTCGCAAATCATGAGAGGTTTCGAAGCACATATGATACGGAGGGTTAAGAACAGTCTCTCAGTTTTGACCTTTAGAATAGCAGCTGCCGCGCGGTGTGGCCGCACGGTCTAGTGCGACGTGTCACAGATTTCACGGCTGCTTCTGCCGGAGTTTCGAGTGCCTCCTGGGCATGGATGTGTGTGTTGTCCTTCGAGTAAGTTAGTTTAAGTTAGTGTAAGTAGTTTCTATGTCTAGGGACTGAAGACCCCAGCAGTTTGGTCCCTTAGGCATTAGAACTTAAAAAAGAGCACTAGCGGAAGGAATTGATAAGATCAAGCTTCTGCAGAAAAACTCTAACTAATGAAAAAAAAATAGCTACAGTTATATAAATTGAGCGCTTTACTGCAACAGTGCCTTGTTCACACAGTAGTAAATACTGCCCTTACCATAATCGTAGCTGACGTATGCAGCTCCCAACGTGAAACATGAAGAATACGACCACCTTTTGCATGAAGCGACCATTTTGAACTGAAATACGTTTCCTAACTCAAAACCACTCCTTCTGTGATAATTATTGACAATATTTGATCGAGATGACAAGAAAATATTAAATGGATGTAGCAGATACAATGTAGTCCCACAACCGCAAATCATTCTCATACCAACACAGTTGCCAAGAAAGGCGTACGACGTTGTGAGTCCTTGACTTCGTTAGTGGCAAGAAGATTCCGTTTGCTTAACAGGAATTCTTCACGAACGGATGGGGATACAATGCAGTCAGATTGACAGATATGGCGGTATGCCTACATGTCTAAGAAAGAGCAGAAAACCTAATTGTTAACCCTTTGAGTAATATTCCCACGTCTGTGAATCGTATCATGGTTAAAGCCCTTGTATTACCACTGTTCGTGCTTACCTACATTATCAAATAACAGCAGAAACGGAGAGAAGTACTTTCGGAGTATACGACTTGATATTTGAATTCATTTTTGGATGTAGCAGTTTTTCTTTTTCAATAAAGCTATTGTTTCTATTTCCAGACAACATTTCATATCCTTCTTACTTCTGCTGCAGCAGTTATTTTGCTGCCCACATTGGAAACCACGCCTAAAACTACCATCTTCTCATTTCCTGACCTAATACCCTCTGCGTAGCCTTACTTAATGGGTGTCTGCTTTGTAAGTGCCAAGGTGCTTCACTGTAAAATAGATCCTGAAAAGATTCGAACCGACTGTCAACGATACGAATTTGAACTTTGTTCGTCATATAGGTCTAACATGTCAGGAGGTTGTTTATGAAGTGCACATGTTGATTAATATAGTTCCTCTCTTCTAAATTTTTGCAATAGCATTTAACTGTAGACGTTTTCTGACACCGGCGTTAGCAATTCCTTTCCGTTCTCTGAACCCTCCAAAACGATAAATTTTTTCTGGTTTAAATCTGATGACCTTAACTATCACTTCCGATCAACATTAAATACTCCATGAATCCATACATGGAATTTCAAATGTGCAGTGTTCCTGCACTACTACAAAGCATCCATTGCAAGGTACTCACACAGTTTATCGCATAGACTTACCATAAGGAATGAAACAAGAACTGTAATACACTTTACACCACAGACGCTCACTCTGGCTTGACGAAAACATCCGAACATTGATCAACAGTTGCACAAATAATTGACTGAAAGGAAAAGAAACGAGGTATGAAGCATTTATAAATTCGTCGATTGTAGTGAGGTGGTTTAATTTCGTCCCAGTCTATAAAAACAATTTCGGGCCATACTCAGCTCTTGCCGATTAATGTAATACAATACCCATCTACTAATCAGGGCGTCTGTCTACGTCGCTTTTGAGCGTGAATGGAAATCGTAGAAATTTTCGATAAAGAACTGGGGAGTGCAGCCCCACTGCTGTCGCCACGGCCGCTGGCGGTAGCCAGCAAATGGATCCCGGAGCTTTGCCTCATACGGCGTCCAGAGGAGGACAGTCTGCAGGAAATCTGCCGCAAGATGGTTACTGGACAAAATTTTGATATCGGTGTGTCAGAAAGCGAAATACACTCCTGGAAATTGAAATAAGAACACCGTGTATTCATTGTCCCAGGAAGGGGAAACTTTATTGACACATTCCTGGAGTCAGATACATCACATGATCACACTGACAGAACCACAGGCACATAGACACAGGCAACAGAGCATGCACAATGTCGGCACTAGTACAGTGTATATCCACCTTTCACAGCAATGCAGGCTGCTATTCTCCCATGGAGACGATCGTAGAGATGCTGGATGTAGTCCTGTGGAACGGCTTGCCATGCCACTTCCACCTGGCGCCTCAGTTGGACCAGTGTTCGTGCTGGACGTGCAGACCGCGTGAGACGACGCTTCATCCAGTCCCAAACATGCTCAATGGGGGACAGATCCGGAGATCTTGCTGGCCAGGGTAGTTGACTTACACCTTCTAGAGCACGTTGGGTGGCACGGGATACATGCGGACGTGCATTGTCCTGTTGGAACAGCAAGTTCCCTTGCCGGTCTAGGAATGGTAGAACGATGGGTTCGATGACGGTTTGGATGTACCGTGCACTATTCAGTGTCCCCTCGACGATCACCAGTGGTGTACGGCCAGTGTAGGAGATCGCTCCCCACACCATGATGCCGGGTGTTGGCCCTGTGTGCCTCGGTCGTATGCAGTCCTGATTGTGGCGCTCACCTGCACGGCGCCAAACACGCATACGACCATCATTGGCACCAAGGCAGAAGCGACTCTCATCGCTGAAGACGACACGTCTCCATTCGTCCCTCCATTCACGCCTGTCGCGACACCACTGGAGGCGGGCTGCACGATGTTGGGGCTTGAGCGGAAGATGGCTTATCGGTGTGCCCAGCTTCATGGAGACGGTTGCGAATGGTCCTCGCCGATACCCCAGGAGCAACAGTGTCCCTAATTTGCTGGGAAGTGGCGGTGCGGTCCCCTACGGCACTGCGTAGGATCCTACGGTCTTGGCGTGCATCCGTGCGTCGCTGCGGTCCGGTCCCAGGTCGACGGGCACGTGCACCTTCCGCCAACCACTGGCGACAACATCGATGTACTGTGGAGACCTCACGCCCCACGTGTTGAGCAATTCGGCGGTACGTCCACCCGGCCTCCCGCATGCCCACTATACGCCCTCGCTCAAACTCCGTCAACTGCACATACGGTTCACGTCCACGCTGTCGCGGCATGCTACCAGTGTTAAAGACTGCGATGGAGCTCCGTATGCCACGGCAAACTGGCTGACACTGCCGGCGGCGGTGCACAAATGCTGCGCAGCTAGCGCCATTCGACGGCCAACACCGCGGTTCCTGGTGTGTCCGCTGTGCCGTGCGTGTGACCATTGCTTGTACAGCCGTCTCGCAGTGTCCGGAGCAAGTATGGTGGGTCTGACACACCGGTGTCAATGTGTTCTTTTTTCCATTTCCAGGAGTGTAGATTGAATCTGCGCTACTTTTACATTCACGTCTTCAGCATTCAGACAGAAGTGGCTATAAAAATATTTTATGGTGGCTGCTCTCGATCCACTGACATTATGAACAGAAACAACACACGCTACCGCTAGACCACAGGCGTAATCAGACTGTGGGTTTTCTATCATGCGACAAGTTTACCTTCAGGAAGTGCCGCAGTCTACAGTGTTGCCAGATTGTGCAGATAACCGGACTTAGAGAATTAGCGAGTTGGCCAGATTATTTGTCCCAAGTCGCGATCGGCGCGGACTTAGTCTCTGAAGCGGCCGGCCGCCGGTCGAGTTTTATGTCAAAGATTGTACATGCTGGTGCTTCTACAAGTCTTAACCCTCGTGACTGCAACTAATAGCGACTCGTGTACTTTCGTTAGCTAACTGTCCATCAGAAAAGATACTCCTGTCACTGGAGTGATGATCACTAATGCTAATAGCAGTCGCTCAACCCACTTACGCCAACGACCACATTCAGTGCAAATATTGTCGCCCTATGTGCCAGATCTGCCGACACTTCGTCACCTCCGAAGGTCGGCGCCTAGGTCAAAGACGAACTCAGATCGGACGGACATTTCCATAACACTGGAAAGATTTAACCAGTCGTTACCTGTTTTAACCATGGTCGCACACTTGTCTTCTGAAAAACGAGTACCAGGCACCAAACTGACATCACGAAGCAGGACGCTCTGATGACTACAGTCAGTGCTGTCTATAGTGATCTGTTCTCCATCCACCTGAAACGAGTCCCATCTATGGGAATGTTGCAGTGGCAACAGACACAAATGGACGAGAGGATGATCCAGAATGATGTCACCTCTGGGAATGAGTGAGCTGACCTAAGCATATTCAGTTTTTGTTAGTATGCCCATCATCCGCAGCAAGCACGTAAACAAGTGATTACTTACAGTTATTCGAGTTTTTCGCTGGCATCTGCATTTACTCGCATCTGGCAACTACCAGAAGGTTGCACTGTAACTTCGTTTACGAAACAGAAGCAGATTTTCACGTTACCAACTTTTTTTTCCCAATTTCCTTTTTTTTCTCTAATTTCTCTGGAGCGGTACTATTCTTTTCTCACTAGTTGTAGATATTTTACTGAAAACAATAATTTAACGTTGTAACTACTGCTGTGTGCTTGCCTTATGTCTGTTCCTGGTTGGTTTGTTTACCTACCTATTGCCAACCTATCAAAGTATTTGCTGAAAACTAATAACGCCCATTTCTCTCTGTCTCTGTCTCTGTCTCTCTCTCTGTCTCTCTCTTCCACTCCTTTTCTGAGTGTGTGTGTGTGTGTGTGTGTGTGTGTGTGTGCGTAAATGTGTGAGTGAGAGGGAGAGAGAGAGAGAGAGAGAGAGAGAGAGAGAGAGAATATTGTACGGATTATTTTGTATGTGTGGGTGTGCGGTGATGGTGGGGCGGGGGTGTAGGGGGAGGGAGGATTGGTGGGTGGGTGGTTAGGGCGACTTATAGAAACTTGAATGTGAATATAACAGGTGCCGGAGAGTGGTTGAAAGTTTTTATATTCAGCTGATTTGAGGTTTGGTTTAAATGGATTGTGGAGTGGTTCCTCGAAAGGTGAGGGGAAAGGGGCTGGGTGTTTTTATTACGACAATAATCGTATGTTGGAGTGTTCATCTGATATTTCATCTATTAATATAAACAGTGAGTTGTTGGTTATGTGTACTTTGTGTACTTGGTCATTCACAGGATTTTCCTTCCTGCTTTGCTTTTTGTATCTGATAATTTTCTTGCAGGATTAGAAGGTGTTTTTTTATTGTTTATTCTAGTTATTTTCATGTCTCCATTCATGTCACAGTTCGTGACTGTGTTCTCTTAGATGTTGTGCAAATGGAGAGTGGTTGTCACACTTCCAGGCTCTCGTGTGTTCCTTGTATCTGACATCAAACATTCCGCCTGTTTATCCTGTGGATCTGCCGTCACAAGTGGTACACCGTAGTTGATATGTAACTGCTTTCTATTATAAGTCTATGTCTTTTTTCAGTTTTTAGAGTGTACTTTTGAATAGAATTGTCTATTGTGAAAGCTATCTTTCTTTTCAAATGTTGCTGAGTTTATGTATGAGTTTGTGTTTGCATGTCGTTCTGTACCATCTTGTGTCTTCTTTATATTTTCTTGATTATCCTGTGTAGTTGTTATGCACTGAGTATCTGTGATTGTGTTTGGCTCCGTTGCATTGCTATCTGTGGTTAGAAAGCCGACTATCAAAATTAAAAGAAAAAGAAAAACAGAAAACACAAAACCAGAGTTAACAACACAACAGAATCAAACACAATCAACAACACCTAGTTAGGAGAACGTGTTCTGGGAGACCTACGCACAAAATTTATGAATGAAAATGTTTTTTGTTTTTCATGATTGTTTAGTTAATTTTGCTCTGATTTTCATTGCGGCAACCTATGCAATCTGGGTTCTTTTTACACGTAGAGCAATTACAATACAATTAATTATTTAATCACATTTGACTAGTACCCGCATGAAAATTGCATTTCTTGCAGCATCCAGCATGATGTATAAATGAATAAGATTATTTTAGGAGACTGTGATCCTCTTACTTCCGAAACTTTAATAATCAGAGTGCCGTAACTTGTAGTATTTATTCAATTTTAACTGAAACTAGTGGGGTCACACGTTCAATTACAGGTCGATTGAAGAGCGAAAGACTCTGATCTTTCCTCTTTAGAAACTTAACCACTAGTGCAAATGTCTTTTTACTGATCTTCTCTTTTCTTCTAAAGCTACGAGCTTACGTGTCAGTACTCGGTGTATGTTGAGGATTCCCATGCCTGTAACTATTGCCACGATGCAGTGCATGGAGCTCGGGATATTTAAAAGGATGACTAGCTACATGCTGGGAGGATTTCAGTACAACAGCGATCTTCGGAATATTTAAGAGTTTTGAGCTACTTCAGTTTTCCTCCCAGGCAATGTTCACTCTCCACTCCGTTACCACTGTATTGCTGTAATGAACTGTAAATAACAGAACAGCGTGTTTTCCAGTTGTATCTTAAATGAATCTGACAGAATAAGACCACTTATTAATCTCAAACGAGTACCCGAGTCCCTCGGCAGTGAGCGCATTTTCTATCGTTTTAGTCTACCGTCCAAGTAAATCTAAACCATTGTATGTTAGGGGATCACTTGATGTTTATTACAAATATTTTGATTTTTAAGTGTTTACCCGCTTGTCCCTGCTCTTAGAAAAGGAAGTAAAAAGTTGTCATTGAAAATAACAGAGGCATTTCACAGCTTTCGCAAAAAGTATCCCGAGCATTTCGGAGTTTTTTTCCCCCTTATTACAACTCGTCTAATGAGAAAGCGTGAGAGGGGCTTCATAGTGGCATCCTTTCGATGTTCAATCAAGTCTAAATTGAGTAAATGGAGTAAGTACGAAAATTGTATGTACTCTGTTAGGTCACTTTCCACTACTTGTTTGTTTATAAGAGGTTATTCTGTTGCGAGAAATTACATTAACTATTCTTTTAGCTTCGTTTAGTTGTGATTTCATCCTAATCACTGATGCGACAGGCGAGTAAGATGGCGCGAGGGCACAAAACAAACATAGCTAGTAAGTGGAGAGAAAGTTTTCAATTCGGTAAGGGCATTAGTCTAACGAAGTGAGAATCATAATCTGCTATTTCCTGATTCGCAAATCGCGCTGGCTGATTATCAGGTCAGGCGTTGGTGGAACATTGACGGTTATTACGGCCTAAAGTTTATAGTTTAGACATTCCACTAATACTTACACCCATTACGTGTCGTCATTATTTATTGTGTCGTGATTATTTGGGAAGTTAAACAGAACTGTTAATTTTACAGTTGACTGAAACAGATCGTCCTGCGTATTTCTCTGGCTGCGTCGGCGGCATGATTCACGGCGCCAGTGCCCGGCGACTGTAATATATACCGCTATAAATCTGCCTCGTACGTATTTTGGTGTTCCCTGTCGACGCAACACATTTTTATCACTACACTGAGTCATTAATGCCTTCCGCCGAAGTAGATAATTATGAAGACAGATACCTATAGCTAGAAATAGTTGGTGCGGCACAAATTATCGAATTACTTACATTAACAGTGATTCTCAATAGATACCGTTTTGACAATGATTAGAAAAGAATATTCATTACTGATGGTGGCAGATCTAAAACATGTAGAAGTAAATATATAAGAGAAGCGAAAACTAAAGCAAGTGATGTAAAAAAAGATCGCATTAAAGAGAAATTAGGATTTTCCTTTCGTCGAGGCTTTAAACTAGCGTTTCTTTCCACTGCCACACGATACCCTGCGAATGGAATATACAGGGTCCGGCATAAAAAACTCTCCGATTACAAAGTAACGTGCAGCGGACAGTAGAAGGAGCAGAGTGGTGGGGGGCGCGTCGTTAAGTAGCTGCCTACGTGCCGTTTTCAGTGTACGCCATGGCGTGGTTTGGTGAACATCGTGCCTTCGTAGTGGAAGATTTTATTCAAAATGGCGAATCGCCTATTTATATTCAACGTGCTTTTCGCGTTCGCTTTGCGCTCGAACGACGGGACCCTGTTCCCGATAAGAAAACAATTTATTCTTGGGTTGCTAACTTTCGTGAGACAGGTTCCGCATTAAAAAGGAAACCACCTGGACGACCACGGACTGCAACAGGCCCCGGAAATGTTGATGCAGTTAGAGCTTCAGTTCAACAATCTCCTCGACGATCCGCTAAAAAGTATGCGACAGCATTACGGATATCTGATGGAAGTGTGAGAAGAATCTTGCATCGAGATCTTAAAATGCATCCTTACAAACTTGTAACTACGCAGGAACTGAGTGAACGAGACTGTGGTGTCCGTGTAAGTTTGTGCCAAGACCTTCTTCGGAACATTCGTCCCAACGATATTGTGATTTTTTCTGATAAAGCACACTTTCACCTTGCCGGAACAGTGAACAGCCAAAATTGCAGGTACTGGTGTGAACACAATTCCCAAGAACTTCATCAACGACCACTTCATAGCCCTAAAGTAACAGTATGGTGTGCTGTTTACAATTCCGGAGTGATCGGTCCTTACTTTTTCGAAGAAAATGACAGGAATTTAACCGTCAACAGTGAAAGCTATTGTGCCATGCTCCGCGACTTTCTCCAACCGCAACTAAGGAGCTTTTTGGTGAAATAGAGAACGTGTGGTTCCAGCAAGATGGTGCTACAGCCCACACAGCGCGGCAGTCACTGGCATTGGTGAAGGAAATGTTTCCTGGACATGTGATCTCGTTGCGTGGAGACATTGGCTGGCCCCCACGATCGCCGGACTTAACGCCCTGTGATTTCTTTCTTTGGGGCTATTTAAAAGCAAAAGTTTATGAACAACGTCCACAATCTTTACGAGCCCTGAAAGAAGCAATTACACAAGAGGTTGAAGCTATTCCACCTGAAATGACTCAAAGAGTAATGAATAACTTCAGGGAAAGACTCAATCAGTGTGTCGACAGTGCAGGAAGCCATTTAAGGGATGTTTTATTTAAAAAGTAAGATCATAAGAGTATTTTCTAAAATGGCATAATATGTACTTTTATTTAGTATAACTAAAATTGTTCTACCTTATTTGGTTTTGTTTTTATTAGCTTTCCTTAAAGGGGAGGTTTTTCTGCCGGACCTTGTATCTGGTGGTCGGTAGACAATGGTATCATACGGATGAGTCTGTACGCAAAGGATGGATAAGTGACCTTGACGATATCGCACGGTCTACAAAATTTTACGGCATCAGCGGGACTCGAAGTTTGTTCTAGTGTTACATACAGCAATTTAAAGAATAAGTTAGCAATCAGCTTCGAAATGGCTAGCACAGTATTAGATGATGACCAACCACGCCTCATGCAAGAACATAGGATTGTCCCATTTTTGACGAAGAATAACAGCCAATTTGAAGCAAGGCTGCAATGGCTAAGATTATCCCCGGTTGAGATTACTTGTTTTCTGCGTAAATACTATACGGAGTGTCCACGGTAACCTATGTGACACATGAATGTTTTACGTCTAACTTTGCCAACTCACTTTGCTAATCTTGAACGTCACAGCTTAAGTATTTCCAGTCTTTCTGTCATTCTGAATTAACAACATTCTCTACGACTACATGTAAAACGTTTACCCGTTTTATACACAACAAGTTTTCATGTTATGTCATCCGTTGACTCTAACTTTTCTTGAGGACCATACAATTTTATTTTCATTTAAATATTCTTGTACTTGTTTACATATGTCTCTATTTATCTGCTTAAGTATTTTTATCTCAGGAGACTGATGAGAGTTTACTGGAACAGATAACAGACTTGTTTGTGTTTCATAGCTAATTCTGGCATACTCACCTTACTTTTTTAGTGTTTTCAAATATTACTCTTGTCCTTCACTGGATTCCCAGTACTCAGTGGCATTTGTAGTTTAAGCGGTAAAATTAAATCCTTCCGCTAACTCTGGCCACATCGTATTTCCTAGAAAATGTTGCATTCATCTACTTATTACTGGTATACTGTTAGTACTAAACATGAGATTCTATTTTAATGTTTTCATTGTTTCTGTCAGTGTATAGTAATTTCAGTCTTCGCAAGAATTTACGTGGTATCAAAATTTTTGCAATATTGATACAGATCGTCCAATTCTCCAGTCCGATCATTTCTTTATATTCTGCCTCTTAGTTTTCGTATTTCGTTTATGCTGTTTATGTGTTCTACTCAATGGCTAACTGTAGTCACAGTCAGCAATAATCTGTTTATTTTGCCTTAAGTTATGGACGTCGGGAATACTCTTGTTTTTCGTTAGTACTTGTGAAAAGTATAGCATTTCTGAGATGGTTCTGTGAATCATTGTTGAAATCTTTCTTTAAATAACATATAAAGAGAGGAGTTTCTATTGTCATTCAGGAATTTTTCGCATATACCCGTATACAGCTTCCCCTGTCCAAGCTGCTAAACTTCGGTGACGTGATAGCGCCCTTCGTAAGACGCCGCCAATAACGTACATTACTTACATTAGAGTTTGGCCGATGACAAAGAGCTCATTTTTTTCCCCAGAAGTCCTGAAAGTGCCCTCTGAGATAAGAACACGAAAATTGTGATGCTCGCAGAAAAAAAGAAAAAAATCTGCCATATATTTACATCTACATCGCAAGCTGCAACATAGTCACGAATCGAACAGTGATCCAGAAAGTGTAGAATAAATTTCTTTATTTCCGTCTATGATCACAGACTTGTAAGTCTTCAGACCACGGTCAGCAATAACCGTCTTCCCATCTGCAGCGAAACATGGGACAAACAAAGACAACTAGTGGATTTTCTTTAGCTTACGGAAATTGACAACAAACAAAAATTTTCAATTTACAGAAAACCTACATGTACAGATAGTATCATCAATGCCAGTTCATTGCATCCTCTACGATATAAAAAAGCTTTCTTTGCCTCAATGAATCACCCTCTCCTTCGTTTACCTATGAAGGAAAGCGAGATATATAAAGAACTCAGCATCTTAAAGCAAATTGCAATAGCTAATGTTTTTTCTGTGAATGATGTCACGCACCCTTAGAGTAGGCTAAAAAAACGCATGATAGACAGCAGGCAGACTCGCCCTCACCCAGAAAAAAGAACCAATAAAGAACGTATGAAAACCATTCCAATGAAATTTTAGGGCAAAATGTCTCAGCAAATAGAGAAAGGCTTCAGGAAATATAATGTTAGATATGGCTTTCAAGTTAACAGACCCCTAAAACTGCGATTAAAACATAAACTGAAAGGGTTGTATCACAAATCTGATGGCTCTGGAGTATACAGGATTGACCATAATAACTGTGATATATATTAAATGGGCCAAACCGACCGCTCTCTTAACGTAAGGCTAGAACAGCATTCACAGCCGCGTAACAAAACTGCTTTGGGACCGCATTTATCAGGAACAGTTCAATCTGTAGACACCATTGGGAATAATATGCTTATTCACCACGGGATGCACTAAGGCCGTGCTCTCAAGTTGTTAGAAGAGCTTGAAATTAAAAATAAATAAATAAATACAAGAGCCGAAAAAGCGCTCAGTAGACAGAGCAATTTTGTACTCAGTACCTACTTTGCTTTGATTGACTACGTTGTCCGTTAATTACCGAACACCTCTCTTATAATTTGTCTTTACCTCGCATAGAGGTTGCTTTACATATTTACTTCGTTTTCTTACTTTGAACGTATTACTCTTATATTTTCTTGTCCCTTTTCAGTTTGTGTAATATATTTCATTAAGTAAATAATCTTGTTAATTGGCTGGTACTTTGTTTAATCGTTCTTTTCTTGGATTGGCGTCTCGCGGGTTACGCAAGGCGCTTTGGCGGTTAAGTCCCTCTGAGCACTTCTTAACTAAGCACCATTCTGGCGGTAAAACCCACACAGGGTACTGATTGCTTATTACAGTCTGTTTTCTCTTTACTGGCCTCTTTCCTTATTTGTTTTATAATTTTTATATTACTCTGTGAACTCCATCAGCTTGTTCTTATGCATGTCACATTTTTATCTAAAATTCGCCACAAGAGCGTATGAGAATTATTTTCACTCAGCTATCTCCTTTTTAACAATCTCACTCTGATCGTCTTTTAATTTATTGCATTTTATTACTGTAATGTATGCATCTGGTATGTCTACTACGGACTTTATCGATTATATTTTTGTTTTTATTCCATATCGTACAATTACATGATTGAAGAATATGTATACGGCTACAGCAGCGACGTCCGGCGAGATTACGACACAAACCTTTTGTAGATACTGTAAGGCAATTTGTTTTTAACATTAGTGCTGTTAATAAAATGACTCTAGTATAGCCCACATTTTATTTATGTGTGACGATGCTGAGGTTAATTTATGTTTATCTTTCTACGATGCCGCTATGGCTCCATTATATTAGGACACGTTTTTAAAAACAGTTATGCTTCATTATATTTAAAGCCCATAATTTTACATCACGTGAACGTCAGTAATATTTTTCATTATGGCCTATTTTATTGTTTTAAGCTCTAGATAATCTCATAGTTGCATTTTTGTTTTTCCCATGTTTTGTTGCAGATCTGTAGATTGTCATTGCTGACCGAAACCGGTAGTCTGAGGACGGAAATAAAGAAGTTGATTCTACATCTACATCTGCATATACTCTCCGCAAGCCACCAGACGTTGCCAGGAGAAGGGTACCTTGTACCAATGCTAGTCATTCCCGGTCCACTAGCAAACAGAGCGAGGGAAAACCGACGTTCTATAGCTGCTTCTGCTTGTCTTGTCTTCGCAGTCCTTTCGCGAAATGTATTTTGGTGGCAGCAGAATCGTTCCACAGTCTGTCGCAAATACCGGTTCTGTAAATTTTCTCAATGTTGGTTTGTTCGTAGAGTGTCTTATTCCCTCCAGAGGCCCCACTTGAATTCATAGACCATAACACTTGCAAGTTATCGAATCTATCGGTGACTAATCTAGCAGTGTGCCTAAACAAATGGGTCACACACGCCTTCCTTTATACATGAACTAAGCCTTCCCAAAATTCCCCCACTGAACCGAAGTCAACCATTCACCTTCCTACAACCCACCACCCGAGCTCGTTGTATTTCAGGGATGTTTCTCCTACTTATCTACATTAAATTACATTTTTCCATATCAGGAAAAGCTGTCATTCTTCGCACCTCATAAGAATTCTATCAATTCATCCTGTATTCTCCTGCAGCCATGCAACAGCGACACTTTCCCGTACACAACAGCGCCATCAGTAAATAGTCGCAGACTGCTGCTCGCCCTGTCCGTCAGGTCGTTTAATTTTTATAAACAAAACAAGAGCTTTTTCTGAGCCCTCCTGACGACACCTTTGTCCCCGATGACACCACACGCCATCCAGAACGACGTACAGGATTTTATTACTTTACGCCATCTGTGTTACACTTTGTCTGTTTTCATTTTTGTTGACATGTTGGTCCATTGTTCCAACAAAACACAATATCGTGATTGAGCGGCGTTTATATTTTGCGCAGAATGACCCATATTTGGAGATAGCTCCTGATTAATTGAAAGCCGGCCGCGGTGGCCGTGCGGTTCTAGGCGCGTCAGTCCGGAACCGCGTGACTGCTACGGTCGCAGGTTCGAATCCTGCCTCGGGCATGGATGTGTGTGATGTCCTTAGGTTAGTTGGGTTTACGTAGTTCTAAGTTCTAGGGGACTGATGAGCTCAGATTTTAAGTCCCATTGTGCTCAGAGCCATTTGAACCATTTTGATTAATTGAAAACCCAACACAGGGTTCCTGATGCGTGCAGGTTGAAAAGTCCCTGCTATGTTAAACTGATTCAGGTAACTGGAATTTTATGTGATATTTTAGTATTACTATAAACACTCTTAAAAAAAGAAGAAAATGCACCATGAAGGAATTATTAGAATGGGAAGGAAACCAGTAGATGTGATGTATATGTGTTGACAAACACATGGTTACAATTTCAGAAGAGCTGGATGATTTATTCAGGAGGAAGAGCATCACAAACTGAGCAAGTCAAGAATGCGTTGGTACACCTCTTGCCCTTATGCAGGCAGTTATTCGGCTTGGCACTGATTGAGAGAGGTGTTGGGTGTCCTTTTGAGGGATATTGTGACAAATTCTGTCCAGCTGGTGCGATGGATCGCCAAAATTCCTAGCTGGTTGGAGGGCACTGACCGTAATACTCCAAACGTTCTGAACTGGGGAGATATTCAGCGACCTCGCTCGTCAAGGTAGACTTTGACAAGCACAAAGACAAGCAGTAAAAACATTTGCCATGTCCGAGCGGGCATTATATTTCTGAAATGTAAGCCCAGAGTGGCTTGTCATGAAAGAAAACAAAACGACGCATAGAATTTAGTCAACGTACCGCTTTGCTGAAAGGGTGCCGCAGATGGCAACCAAAGTGGTCCTACTATGAAGAGGTCAGCAGCTCGTGGTCTCGTGGTAGCGTTCTCGCTTCCCGAGCATGGGATCCCTGGTTCGATTCTCGGAGGGGTCATGGATTTTCACCTGCCTCGAGATGACTGGGTATTGCTGTGTCGTCATCATCATCATCATTCATTCCCATTACGGTCGGAGGAAGGCAATGGCAAACCACCTACGCTAGGACCTTGCCTAGTACGGTGGTGCGGGTCTCCTGCATCGTCCCCTACGCTCTGTCAAGGAGTATGGGACTTCATCATCACTATGAAGAGAAATGGCATCCCAGACCATCAGTTCTGGTTGTCAGGCCGTATGGTGAGCGACAGTCAGGTTGGTATTTCACCACCGTCTGAGGCGTCACCAGGTACGTCTTCGGCCTGGTATCTCATTGACTGGAGTAGGATCTTCAGTCCCGCTTCGAAATGAGACCCGATGAACAGCGAAGATATGTCCGTAGTCGCCCTGGACAGCAGTTAGTACCAACGTAATGGTCGCCCGCCACATGGCACGACAACCAGGAGTAATGGT
The DNA here is from genome assembly GCF_021461385.2 of Schistocerca piceifrons. NCBI lineage: Eukaryota > Metazoa > Arthropoda > Insecta > Orthoptera > Acrididae > Schistocerca > Schistocerca piceifrons. Next base: position 741,155,558 of record NC_060138.1, read on the forward strand.
CTGTAGTGTCATTTCATTTCATAGCAGGACCCCTTTGGTTGTCATCCACGGTCCCCTTACGGCACAGAGGTCTGCGACGATATTCTACACCCTGCTTTGTTGCTTTTCGTGGAAAGCCATCATGGATTACATTTCAACAAGACAATGCTCTTCCGCACATGGCTTTGTGCTTGCTAATCCCCAACTTGGCCAGCAATGTCTCTGGATCTCTCCCCAGTTGAGATTCTGACTTCTGCATTTTAATAAAAAGTGGTTCAAATGGCTCTGAACACTATGGGACTTAACATCTGAGGTCATCAGTCCCCTAGACCTTAGAACTACTTAAACCTAACAAACCGAAGGACATCACACACATCCACGCCCGAGGCAGGATTCGAACCTGCGACTGTAGCAGTCACACGGTTCCGGACTGAAGCGCCTAGAACCGCTCGGCCACCGTGACCGGCGCATTTTAATACAGTTCACTTATATACTTGGCTTGCCGATGCAGAAAGAGGGCTTTATATATATCGTAAACAGCTTTCATTTCTCGCTCGTCCTGTGGCTCTTATGCTGGTCAAAGATGCCGCGTGAACTATAGTCAGTAAGACAAATCACTGTTGAGATGAACCACGGTTCGTCTTAAGTGGGTAGAAGGATTTAGCAGAAGTTGATGAACAGAAACCAGCCGACATAGCCTCGTGGAGGGACTCGTGGGGACACTTTGCACGTAGGTTGTTTAGGTTTTTATATTCGTAACGCCACGTAGCGCTCTGTATGAAAATCACTGGCTGCGCTGTGTGCAGTTTGTGACTGGTTGGCATTATTGTAATATTCGCTATTGTAGTGTTGGGCAGTTGGATGTGAACAGCGCGTAGCGTTGGGCAGTTGGAGGTTAGGCGCCAGCAGTGGTGGATGTGGAGAGTGAGATGGCGGAGTTTTGAGAGCGGATGATCTGGACGTGTGTCCATCAGAGAGAGTAAATTTGTAAAACTGGATATTATGAACTGATATATATATATATATATATATATATATATATATAATGAATTTTGAACATTATTAAGGTAAATACATTGTTTGTTCTCTATCAAAATGTTTCATTTGCTAACTATGCCTATCAATAGTTAATGACTTCAGTAGTTAGAATCTTTTATTTAGCTGGCAGTATTGGCGCTAGCTGTATTGCAGTAGGTCGAGTAACGAAGATTTTTGTGAGGTAAGTGATTCAAGAAAGGTGTAGGTTATTGTTAGTCAGGGCCATTCTTTTGTAGGGATTATTGAAAGTCAGATTGCGTTACGCTAAAAATATTGTATGTCAGTTTAGTGTTGATGAGAATAAGTAAATAGTGAAATGTCTGAGTACGTTCAGTTCTGCTCAGCTGCTTGACAATCAAATATCGTAAGAGGTTTATCAGCACAGTAATTGATAAATTTTTCTAAGGGGAGGTTTCAGCTTGGGTCGCGGATACTGCCTGCGGCAGACGTTGTCGCTGCTGCTGTCGGAGTACCCGGACTGATAACTTGTCCGATCACATCAATGTGACCATCTGTCAGAAACTTGGGTAACCTCCTTTTGCAATGCAGAGCGCTGCGAGACGTGCAGGAAGATAGTCAATGCGGCTCAAGAAGGAACTGACAGGGATGTGGAGCCATGCTGACTTCAGGTTTCTCAGTTGAGAATCCATGGTGCGAACAGCTCCATCGAGGTGGTCCCACAGATTCTCGACTGTGTGTAAATTCGGAGAGTTTGGTGGCCAGGGCAGTGCAGTAAATTCATTCCAATGCTCTTCGAACCAAGTACGTAAGCTGCGAGATGTGTGACACCTTGCATTGTCCTGTTGGTGGATGCCATCGTGCCGAGGAACAACAAACTGTATGTAGCTGTGGACATGGTCCCCAAGAATAGATGAATCACGCGACCGCTACGGTCGCAGGTTCGAATCCTGCCTCGGGCATGGATATGAGTGATGTCCTTAGGTTAGTTAGGTTTAAGTAGTTCTAGGTTCTAGGGGACTGATGACCTCAGATGTTAAGTCCCATAGTGCTCAGAGCCATTTGAACCATTTGAACCCAAGAATAGATGCATAGTTGTGTTGATCCGATGTGCCTTCCAGAATGACTAAAACAAAAACGTAATGCCACAAAAACATTCCCCACGCCATAAATCTCCCTTCTCCGGCCTGGACCCTTCCGATTGGTGCAGAGAGTTTGCTTGAAGAAGTTCACGCGGGGCACGTCAAAGGACATCTGTCCGATGGTGCATAATTCGTGAGTCTTCTGGAAAGACCATCTGTCGTCGCTCAGTGGACGTCCAGTCGCAGTACTGGCGTGTAAGTTCCAGCCTTTGTCACCGATGAACAGTATTCAGTGTGCATGCATGAACCGGACGCCTGTTGTGGTGGTCTTTTCGTAGCTATATTTGCAGAACGGACGTCGAGGAGACTCTGTTGGTAGCACTTTGATTCACCTGGGCCGTCAGCAGCTCGGCAGTTGCACCTCCGTTCATCCTACACGTCTCTGGAGCCGTCGTTCACACCTGTCATCTGTGGCTATGGTATACCACAGCTGCCTCGGTGTCGGTTATAGATAGCTCCATTTTGCCATTACATTGTATTGTATGTTAACCGAGGACCTAGAAACGACAGATAGGCTCCGTCCCCCCCCCCCCCCCCCCCCCCCCGCAGCCGCAGTGGTCCACAACCTCACGACGAGTACCGCAGTCCACTTCACCCCTCCGCCGCCCTACACAGAACCCAGGGTTATTGTGCCGTTCGGCCCCCGGTGAACCCCCACAGGGAACGTCTCACACCAGACGATTGTAACCCTTATGTTTGCCTGGTAGAGTAATGGTGGTGTACGCGTACTTGGAGAACTTGTTTGGGCGGCATTCGCCGACATAGTGTAACTGAGACGGAATAAGGGGAACCAGCCCGCATTCGCCGAGGCAGCTGGAAAACCGCCTAAAAACCATCCACAGACTGGCCGGTTCACCGGACCTCGACACAAATCCGCCGGGTAGATTCGTGCCGGGGACCAGGCGCTCTTTCCCGCCCGGAAAGCCGTGAGTTAGAGCGCACGGCCAACTGGGCGGGCTCCATTTTGCCATGCAAACCTAGTTGTTTCAGAAATGCTTCCACCCTTGGCGCCCGAAAGCCAATGATATTTCTCTTCCTCCCCCCCCCCCCCCCCTCCCCCGGACGCGTTTTATATATCCTTCACTGCTAGCGCTTCCACTTGCTGTCTGTGAGTGATCCTTGCATGTTAATGTAGAACAGAGGGTGGTGATCGCAATAATGTTATTGCACCGTGTATGTTACTTGTTATTTAGTGGCTTGAGTTTCCAGCTTTGGCACTCTAAGAGTGCCGAGAATATCCTATACCGAGGATTTTTATACATACATTCGCGTTTGCATCTTCGCATCTGAGCGAGTACCTGTTTTAGTGAGATAGGATTTTGTCCGCGTGACAGAGAATACCTCCTCGGGTGGCGGCTGCAGCGCCCCCAGCGCGGCGTGCCTGTGGAACGGCGCGACGCGAGGAGTTTGTGCTGGCAGCCTCTCAAGCACAACTGTGCCTGGCGCGCCGCCCACAGTCGCCACGTAATTGATGGCGCCGTGGTTAGCACTCGTCGTGTATTAGCCGCCCCGCGCCGCAGCGCAGCACGGCACGGCGCAGCACGCCAGCCAGCCAGCGCCGTATTTTTAGCGCGGCCGGCCGCAGACTCAGACACGGACACCGTGCGACTTCTTCTGATCTCCCCCTCTCGTTTGTGCCCTCCCGTGTAGCTCTCTGTTCCGAGGTTGTCCCATTTATTTTGTTTCACGTGTTCTTTCAGTGTCTTTGGATGTAGACTACGTTTCCAGAGTTACTGTCACTTGATATTTCCAGCAGTGCTCAACATTAGGCTGCCAGTGAAGATGTCCAGGAACCGAATGAGCTTACAGTAGTACGTATCTCCTACTTTTGATACTCAGTGTTTCAATAAGCTCCTTAAACACCCCTAATAACGTTCGTCTCGATATTCGAAACAAAAAATGGCTCTGAGTACTATCGGACTTAACATCTGAGGTCATCAGTCCCCTAGAACTTAGAACTACTTAAACCTAATTAACCTAAGGACATCACACACACCCATGCCCGAGGCAGGATTCGAACCTGTGACCGTAGCGGCCTCGCGGTTCCAGACTGAAGCGCCTTGGATCGTACGGCCATATCGGCCGGCCGAAACAAAAAAGTGGTTTTTCTTTTAGCAACAAAGGAATGTAAGGTCACTAGAAAATTTTCAATCTGCAGCCGGATTCAGTATTTGTGGATTCCCGGAAGGCTTTCGACACTGTACCACACAAGTGGCTCATAGGAAAATTGCGTGCTTACGGAATATCGTTTCAGTTATGTGACTGGATTTGTGATTACCTGTCAGAGAGGTCACAGTTCGTAGTAACTGGCGGAAAGTCATCGAGTAAAAAAGAAGTGATTTCTGGTGTTCCCCAAGGTAGTGTAGTAGGCCTTTTGCTGTTGCTTATCTATATAAACGATTTGGGAGACAATCAGAGCAGCCGTCTTTGGTTGTCTGCAGATGACGGTGTCGTTTGACGACTAATAAAGTCATCATAAGATCAAAACAAACTGCAAAATGATTTAGAAGAAATATCGAAATGGTTCGAAAAGTGGCAGTTGACCCTAAATAACGAAAAGTGTGAGGTCGTTCACATGAGTGCTAAAAGGAACTCGTTAAACTTCGGGTACACGATAAATCGGTCTAATCTAAAAGCCGTAAATTCAACTAAATACCTAGGTATTACAATTACGAACAACTTAAATTGGAAGGAACACATAGAAAATGTTGTGGGGAAGGCTAACCAAAGACTGCGTTTTATTGGCAGGACACTCAGAAAATGTAACATACCTATTGAGGAGACTGCCTACACTACGCTTGTCCGTCCTCTTTTAGAGTAATGCTGCGCGGTGTGGGATCCTTACCAGAAAAGTCTGACGGAATACATCGAAAAAGTTCAAAGAAAGGCAGCACGTTTTATATTATCGCGAAATGTGGGAGAAAGTGTCACAGAAATGATACAGGATTTGGATGGAAATCATTACTAGAAAGCCGTTTTTCGTTGCGACGGAATCTTCTCACGAAATTCCAAATGTGATTTGCGTAGTATCCATGTAAATGTAGGTGTTGATGTAGATATTGGCAGATTAAAACTGTGTGCAGGAGCGAGATTCAAAACCAAGGACCCCTGCCTTTCGTCTGCAAGTACTCTAGGGACTGAACTATCGAAGCACTGCTGACGACTGCTCTAACAACTTTACTTTTGCCTCCCGCCTACCATCCAAAGTTAGCTTAAGTCCTTCTGTATGCCTTGCATAGTGAAAATTCATTATGGCTACCTCTAAGCAATGTACTTTCTTCCAGGAGTGCTAGTCCGGCAAGATATGCAGAAAATCTGAGAAAAATGTAAGTGCCGTCCTGCATCGGTTTCCAGTATTATTTTGCTTTCAGGCATTACAGATGCAGTCGTAGGCATAGACTCTCAGGGTGGTAGTCGGGCAGCCTTAACCCTATCATCTCTGGATGGTAGAGGTATCGTTTTCACAGCGGCAGCGGACTTCATTTAATCGTAGCTCACCCAAGTAGCAGGAATGTTTGTAAATCTTCCTCCTGATTCACCCTACCTATTATTGAAAACTAGATCGAAATCCCTACAGTAGATCCTGAGGTTTTCGATAGATCACGAATACAATATAAGTTTGCAGGAATAAAAATGTGATATGATAACAATGTAACAATTTTCGGATTTTTCTTTACTTGTACTGTGAAACTTTACAACTTGCCAAAGGCAAAAGGTGTTTTCATGGTCCGGTCACAGTTCTAATCCGCCAGTGAGTTCAATGTTACCTCATAGTTGCGAATATGACATACAAGAGATATTGGAATCTATGAAATACACCCTCTCCCCTTTAAGTATTCCTCGCGTCGGCTGGTTTAAAAATAGCATGTTTATTTTCTTATTTTCTTGTCAACACATATTTCGATGTATTGTTTCCTTACCAGAGACTCACGGAAATAACATTGACTATTGATGTAAATGTACACAACAGTTGGTGACCATTGTCATTTGGCACCCCATACTTTCGTCTTTTTATCAGATTCTGTGGACAACAATGAGTCTTAATTACCTATTAATCCTGGTGGGTAGAGCCATTCGTGTAGCTCGTTTCCTCTGACGTTTGACATACATACGCAACACATTTCCCATTCCCTTCGTTATCGACTTCTGGCTGAAGATTTCTGAAACGTGAATCTCTACTGTATATCTCGGTACCTACATACTGATCACTCACCATACGGTTTCTCTTTAGTTATAAATGTGTTGAGCGTTCTGTGTTCTTATTTACATAATATAATACTTCATAAAGGAGCTTTCATAGCTTTTGAAAGGCATCATGCAAATGAAAAATCTATATCCAGTTTTCATTTGATGATTTCTCAAGCGGATAATTACAGAAATTGTAGTATCTGGGGCAGAAAGGCAAATAAATGAAATTCAAAGGAAAATGGCAGTTGCTCATTATTATTAGCCGGAATGTGTCAGAAGAGATAAATACTGAAAAGATAGACTGAAATTCAATACACGAGTGATGTTCTCCATTATTACTTTTCGTTCATAGCCTCCTGGCTGAAAGCACAACGCCTGACGGTCATCCACAGCGAAGCTGCAGCTCTGAGATTGGGAAAATGGGCAAGATCCCTAACGAGCTGTACATGTCTACACGTGATTGTCTGATAAACGCATCATGATTCATATTTTAAATATAGTTTTGTATTGTAGAACGCACTGCTGGCAGAACATAACGTCAGCGTCTGACAACAAATTAGCTGTTTCATACTTTCTTTTGGCAGTGCCGGCCATCTGACCATTCGAAAGCAGCTGAAATACAGTTTGAAGATGGTATAGCTGTCGCTTTAGTAATGGCAGTACTAGTTGCCAAAGACCATCCCGTGTATATTGTGCCAAAATTATTCGATGTGTCACAGACGCATAACGTGTATGATTGATCATTTTACGGCAGAAACTGCGGTCATTACATTGTCGTATTCCGTGGAAAGGTTCATAAATTACAGTGCTAATATAACAAAACAATAATTTTAAGAGCTTTTGTGATGGCTGCCCACATTGGATTAGAAGAAGATACCCAACAGAGCTTACATTCTGTACCAAACTCTACAATACTACATAAAAGACATTTAATGAGTCAGGTTGCTGCATATATGCGTCCTCATGTATCTGACAACTTTGTGTTCTGATGTTAGCCTCTCGAAGTGTTTGTAGAAAATGTTTCTGGTTCTAGTATTATGTTCATGCTTTTCATAATTTAAAAAAGACAGAAATATCTTGATGTTAAAAGATATTAATTAATATTGTGAATCAGCTGTCACGAAATGAAATTTTTTTGAAAACGTCTCTAAAGGTCGTCCTACAATTTACATCAGATATAATTCTCTGTGTCCTGAGAATACTATCCCTGCAAGTTTAGTTTCTCACAATAACGATTCTCTGACACAGACTGATATGAAATATGCAGAATAAACTAGTTTGTTTAATTGTCATCGATAGCCGTAATCATGCGCAGTGAAAATATAGCACAGAGCGAGGTCACGCAGTGATTAGGGTTCCGGTCTTGCACTCAGGAAGAGACGGTTCAAATCCAAGTCTGTCGCTCAGAGTTCGATTTCTGTGATTTCCTTTAGTCCCTTAAGGTAAATGCCGAGGTTGTTCCTTTGAAAGGGCACGGCTAATTTCCTTCCCCATCCTTGAAACAATCCGAGTTCGTGCTCCATCTTCAATGAACTCGCTTTCAACGGAACGTCAAATGTTAATCTTCCTTCCTTCCTTGAAATGTAGCTGAATAGGGAAATCAGTTCTTGTGCTTCAGTGTTTGAGCAGACTATTTTTATACCTGGTAGAGTTCTACGAGAAGGGCAGAATTGTTTGCACTGACCTTGGTCCAAATTTGAAAAGAATTTGACTGGAGCTCTCTGTTGATATTTTAATATTTCGTTAATTGCCTTTTGAGTGAGGTGGCAGGTATTTCTTTTTATTCCAATACTTGCGTCGTCTGCAAAAATGATACAATTTGGGTCTTCTGTCAATACAAGTGGAAGAGTAGATGTGCATTTCAGAAACAATAGTGAGCACAAAATAGGACCGTGTGGTACAGCGTGTCTGACTGCTTCAAATTATGACCGTCTGTTGTTGTGTGACTGAAATGGCAGTGTTTTAATTCGCGAAGTACGAGAAGTTTCAGCTAGTTGCAAATCAGTTCATCAAATACAGGGAATATCTAGCATGTCTCCCATGAATAACTTTCGCATGGTGATCAACCCCTCAAAAGAAGCAGTGGGCACAAAGGAAGCGGGGGCAACCGCTGCTTTCATCGACAAAGCTTCGGATACTGGACTGGCTTCTGCTGTAGTAAGTGCTTTCGGTCAGACTATTTTGCTCATTACTATTGTTTTGTGTTTGTTTCCTGCTCTTGTTTTGGTTAGTGATGCATCCCTTCCTCACGACAGCTCTGAATCATTTAGTCGTCTGTAATGTTGAATGTGTGTACTTTATATGCACCTAAACCTTTGGGAAATTAATCTCCATTCAGGGCAGCCCATAATCCAAGAACAAGTAAGTTAAATTGTAGAATGTAAGGTAAATAAGGTAAATAACTTCATGTGTGGTAATTATAAACTTTAGAAAACATTGTCACTACAATGTTTTTAAAGATATGGTTTAATTTACCTACAAGGGAGAAAACCTCCTACTGATATCAGTTACATTAGTAAGTTATACAAGCTGCAAGTTATGACAGAGGTGGCGATCTCGAGTGTTTTATACCGCGCAACGCAATGTAAAGCGTTTCTTATTAAAAGACGCTTTATTCTCTTTTACGAAGGAACTTGTTACTTGGGAAAACACTACCACTAAAACTGAAGCAAACTCAGTCCGAACAGGCCTTGGAAGGCCAAACGGTACCGACCGGCCGCTTTGTCATCCTCAGACCACAAAACACTGTCACTAATAATATAAATAATGTCATTGAGTAAATAACAAATTGTAGTTATAACTCAAAGAGTGTACGCATGAAAAGTAAAAAAGGAAACTTCTGTAAGAGAGCTATGTTCACTTTTCTAAAGAGAAACATTTGATTTATGGAGAAGTGGAGACTTCTCCTAAGAGATACGTGTGGAGGTACGTATGTTATACATTGAGCCGACAGAAGTCATGAGATGCCTCCTAATATCGTGTCAGTCCTCCTGTTCCCTGCATAGTGCAGCAACTCGCCGTTAGATGCACACAAAATGTCGTTGGAAGTCCCTGCATTACTATTGAACCATGCTGTCTGTATAGCTATCCGTAAATGCAAAAGCATTGCCAGTGCAGGATTTTGTGCACGAACTGACCTCTCGATTACGTCCAGTAAGTGTTCAGTGGGATCCATCTGGGACGATCTGGGTAGCTAAATCATTCGCTCGAATTGTCCAGAATGTTCTTCAAACCAATCGCGAACAACTGTCGCTCGGTTTACGTACGATCCGCAAAAATTCTAACGTTGTTTGGGAACATAAAGTCGATGAATCGCTGAAAACAGTCTCCAAGTAGCCGAACATAACCATTTGCAGCCAATGATCGACTCAGTTGGACCATACCCTGTAAAGACAACCCACAGCTTTAAGAAACCACCACCAGCTTGGAGAGTGCCTTGTTGACAACTTGGTTCCATGGCTTCTCATTGTCTGCACTACAGCTCGAACCCTGCCACTAGGTCTTAACAACTGAAATGTGGATTCATCTGACCGGTCCACGATTTTCCAATCGTCTAGAGTCCAACCGATACGGTCACGAGCCCACGAGATTCGCCGCGGGCGATGTCGAGTTGTTAGCAAAGGCCCTTGCGTCGTTCGTCTGCTACCACAGGCCATTAATGCCAAATTTCACCGCACTGTCCTAACAGATACATTCGCCGTACGTCCCGCATTTGTTTCTGTGGTTATTTCACGGAGTGATGCTTGTCTGTTAACACTGAAAACTTTACGCAAACACCGCTGCTTTGGTGCAGGTTGGTTGGTTGATTTGGGGGGAGGGGAGCAAACAGCATGACCACAGTCCCATCGGAATAGGGAAGGACGGGGAAGGAAGTCGGACGTGCCCTTTCAAAGGAATCATCTTCGCATTTAGCTAAAGTGATTTAGGGAAATCAAGGAAAACTTAAATGGGAATGGCCGGACGCGGGTTTGAACCGTCGTCCTCGCGAATGCTAGTCGAGTGTGCTAATCATTGCGCCAAGTCGCTCTGTGTCAGTGAAGATCGTCGGCCACTGCGATATCTGTGGTGACAGGTGATGCCTAAAATTTGTTATTCTCGGCGCACTCTTGACGCTATGGATCTCGGAATATTGAATTCCCTAATGATTTCCGTTATGGAATGTGCCTCGCATCTAGCTCCAAGTACCATTCCGCATTCAAAGTCTGTTAATTCCCTTCTTGCGACGCTAATCAAGTCGTAAGCCTTTTCACACGAATCACCTGAGTACTAATGACAGCGCCACCAATGCACTGCCGTTTTATACCTTGTATAAACGATACTGCTGTCAGCTGTATAAGTGCACGTCGCTATCCTATGACTTATTTACCTCATAGTATGTTTATTATGGTATATTAATGACTTTCATTCGTAAATATCGATGTCTGCAGTAGTAAGCCGTTTAGTATCACCATACTGAATTTGTTTAATGAGTATACATTTTCAGGTATATGTAAGAAGAAATTGTGCTGAAATTGCTTCAAGTCAAAGCGACATATAGCTTATCGTGTCATGTCGTTCGAGATCCGGTAAGTCTGTACTATCATCTTTTCCGTGGAAGTCACAATAGTATTTTAAGGTCAACAAGCCCTCAAATAGTAACCACCAGGGACTGTTACATCGAAAGAAAATAACGAAGGTGGCGTAAAGATTTAAAAGTAATGACAATTAAACGTTCTAAAACGATTCATTACATATGTGATGTGCGTAAAATTCCTAACCATATCGACTTCGCCTCGCCAACTGCCAGCCGAGCACAATCGACCAGTGATCCGACGACAAAAGACAGAGACCTACTCGGAAGACAGAATAGCAGCTCTCACCCCCTTGGTTATAGATCATCGTCCATGGCTGATTCAGACAGGGAACGTCGTTAAGTGAACTCTCAGGAGTGAACAGACAGTTGTTGTAACTTGCATTTGCTATGTACTGTGAAGTTTACTTACGATTATTTCCACATAACCATTGAGGGCCTTTTTTTGTTATATTACATGCAGTGTTACAGACTTTTTCATTCAGCAAGCTACAAAAATAAGTAAACCTTTTTAACTCATTTGTTTGACTTCGTTACTAATTTGCAGGACTGCTGTAAAACCTTCGTTCTCCTATCCTGTTCCCTGATCCTGGGGGATAGCTGTGTAATAGTGGCAGGGAGAAACTGTCTTAGCGGTGTTCTGCACCAGAAGCCATTTCCAGAACTCACAAACTCGGCCTAGGGCGTAACAACAGTGGCAACTCGGCGTCCACAGCAGTATAGACGAGGCCTTTAAAAAACTGGCGACGATGGTTTACAAAACACTCCTTACACAGTCTGTGCCTTGGTGGATATGACACCGTTCCATCTCTGTCGGCGAATTCCAGTTTTGCGTCAGCAGTGTCGGTCGACACCTCTGTGCCATATACAGGGACGGCTGGCAGAATTTCCGTGCATTACCCGCGACCTTAGGAGACTCGCCGCGGCCGCGGAGTCTCGGGCTCCGAGAGGGACGGCCATGCATCTGCCTCGCCGGTGTACCCGTGACTTCACGTGGGCGGCGGGCGGCGGGCGGCGGGCGGCGGGCGGCGGGCGGCGGGCGGCGGGCGGCGGTTTCAGCTTTAAGACCGTTAAGTATGGTCAGTTGTTATAGTGATTTACCATAATCTGTTGCGTCAACTGAGATCCACAGACAGCTGCCAATGTCAGGAAGAGACCCTTCATTTTATGAGTCATCATTTCTTGCTGAACGAAATTTCTATTGACTGTTTTGATTAAATATTAAACGTATACATAATTATTATATTATTAGTTTTATATTATTATCCTATTCGAGAGCTTTCTCTGTGATAAGTCTTTGCTGTTTTTAATCTTTGAAGTGTACGTTATTAACGATTTAAATGGTCTGCAGTGGTTTTCAAAAATATTCTAAAACACGGTGCACGTAATCAACCCAGTTCTACAACTCAACTACCACTCTGTAACGCATTTTGTGTATGTAATCCAAACATAAGCACCTAATCGTCGACGAGAAGTTCTATATGAATTCAATCTAAGACTGTGGCTGTCCTATTCTTTATAGCTTTTAAGCTCCCATCAGTTTTCTCATATCAGCGTCGTCCAGGATTTTTGCGTCCTTTAGCTCGTGTAAAGTCTGAATTACCTGTTCATATGATTATTTGTTACAACGATATATCCATTCCTCCTCTACTATAATATTGAGAAGTATACGAACCTTTTCTTGATTAACTTATCAAAATTTTTACAAAAAAAAAAAAAAATAATCACTTTCTCGTCTGCTGAGTGTTTTCTCCACAAACGTCCATTTGCCTGCTGTGTAAATCATACTCCATATTGCTAATGAAGTACTCCTTTGAGTCCGCTTGCGCTTTCCGATTTATGTGTTCCGAATTATGTCTTTTCTGTTTATATACATCATAGTTTTCATTTGAAGGATTATTTCTATAGATCTTCAAAGCGTCTTGTTTTGATTTAACCGCTGTTTCCATTTGTTGTGTCCCATCCTTATTCCTCTATGTTTGGTCTATTTTCTTTTCTTCCCTAGACCCTCATTACCTATGTTTGCTACAGCTATTTTTAAGTTTTGCGATTCTCTTTCCTTCTGCCGTTTTCAAATAGGCTAAAGCTCTTGTCTTACGAGATTAAATTTGATAAAGTTTTTATCATCCAAGTTTGTTAGAGATATTTTATGCTGCTATCTTTTAAAAGGCACACGTTAAAAACTCGATGTTCAGTTTGTACCTTAATAGGTTTCTTCGATTTTTTCCAATTTTCAAAAATGTCTGTTATTGATCCTAATGAGAAGTGATCAGATTTAATGTCCACTTCTCGTTAAACTCTTGATATCTCTAACCTGCCCAGGAAATACCTCCTTTAATATTAAGTAACCCATATCCTCTTGATGACTATGTAAATTTGTTCATTTCTTCCTACTTACTGGTAACTCGAATTATTAGGTGTTTCCTTGCAGCAGAAGTAAAACACAAGGAGATAAAGACTGCCAACAGCTTGTCCAGAAAGAAAAATGTAAGTATGAAAGTTGAAAGGGTTGATAGGGAAACTGCAGTTGAGAAGGAAGTCAATCAGCTTTCTAATTTATCCCAGATGTTATTCCGTACGTACTGTAAAACCCCGGTTAACCAAACTCGCGTCACCTGCTTACCCGAAGCGACTCCAAAAAAACCGCAAAAAAAGAAAAAAATTGTGCACGGGGAAACAGTTCAAGGTAATTGTGTGCCGGGCTTCGGTTAGCGGGGAAAGATGATCTCCCGGCCTTGAGTTGATTTCCAACCCACCTATTCAACGGTCTAAACAAAGCTACAGTGCCAACGATAATGCATGCGAGTGGTTGTTTCTTTCCATTTCGTGTGTGTTTTGTGCTATGCTACTAACTACGGAATACAGTATACTGTATATTAGTGTACTGTAATCCTGAAACTTTAATTTTAAAACATAAGCGTAGTCTAGAGAGAGAGAGAGAGAGCGTTTTGAATTTGTTTGACCTTCAAAGCTTTCAAAATAAGTACAATACAAAATGCTGTAGTAGATATTAAATGCTCATGGATTAATCGAAAAATGTTATCCGAAATGCCTTTGCCCCATCCCACCCTCCTTTCTTTCACATTTCGTTATCTTACGTCTTCCTGTCCTGTAACACTGTTTGAAGTTATGCAACGATCCTCTACCCTCTTTGAAATCCCTGTAATCCACGTAGCACGCAATGTGATGTGCATAATGTAGCAGGTCAAAACACGCACATCCTACAAACTGTATCGAGCATCCTTGAAACGTGCAAAACCAATTTTTGTAACAAGTGCGTCTTTCCGCCCTTGAATATCCGTAGGTATTATTATGCACTACGGTCATACATGGAAGAATCCTGGAGATACTAGAAGGTATCAGATAGATTACATAGTGGTAAGACAGAGATTTAGGAACCAGGTTTTAAATTGTAAGACATTTCCAGGGGCAGATGTGGACTCTGACCACAATCTATTGGTTATGAACTGTAGATTAAAACTGAAGAAACTGCAAAAAGGTGGAAACTTAAGGAGATGGGACCTGGATAAAGTGACTAAACCAGAGGTTGTACAGAGTTTCAGGGAGAGCGTAAGGTAACAAATGGCAGGAATGGGGGAAAGAAATACAGTAGAAGAAGAATGGGTAGCTTTGAGGGATGAAGTAGTGAAGGCAGCAGAGGATCAAGTAGGTAAAAAGACGAGGGCTAGTAGAAATCCTTGGGTAACAGAAGAAATATTGAATTTAATTGATGAAAGGAGAAAATATAAAATTGCAGTAAATGAAGCAGGCAAAAAGGAATACAAACGTCTCAAAAATGAGATCGACAGGAAGTGCAAAATGGCTAAGCAAGGATGGCTAGAGGACAAATGTAAGGATGTAGAGGCTTATCTCACTAGGGGTAAGACAGATACTGCCTACAGGCAAGTTAAAGGGACCTCTGGAGAAAAGAGAGCCACTTGTATGAATATCAAGAGCTCAGATGGAAACCTAGTTCTAAGCAAAGAAGGGAAAGCAGAAAGGTGGAAGGAGTATATAGAAGGTTTATACAAGGGTGATGTACTTGAGGACAATATTATGTAAATGGAAGAGAATGTAGATGAAGATGAAATGGGAGATACGATACTGCGGGAAGAGTTTGACAGAGCACTGAAAGACCTGAGTCGAAACAAGGCCCCGGGAGTAGACAACATTCCATTAGAACTACTGATGGTCTTTGGAGAGCCAGTCCTGACAAAACTCTACCATCTGGTGAGCAAGATGTATGACACAGGCGAAATACCCCCAGACTGCAAGAAGAATATAATAATTCCAATCCCAAAGAAAGTAGGTGTTGACAGATGTGAAAATTACCGAACTATCAGTTTAATAAGTCACGGCTGCAAAATACTAACGCTAATTCATTACAGACGAATGGAAAAACTGGTAGAAGCCGACCTCGGGGAAGATCAGTTTGGATTCCATAGAAATGTTGGAACACGTGAGGCAATACTGACCTTACGACTTATCGTAGAAGAAAGATTAAGAAAAGGCAAACCTACATTTCTAGCATTAGTAGACTTAGAGAAAGCTTTTGACAGTGTTGACTGGAATACTCTCTTTCAAATTCTAAAGGTAAAATACAGGGAGCGAAAGTCTATTTACAATTTATATAGAAACCAGATTGCAGTTATAAGAGTCGAGGGACATGAAAGGTAAGCCGTGGTTGGGAAGGGAGTGAGGCAGGGTTGTAGTCTCTCCCCGATGTTATTCAATCTCTATATTGAGCAAGCAGTAAAGGAAACAGAAGAAAAATTCGGAGTAGGTATTAAAATCCATGGAGAAGAAATAAAAACTTTGAGGTTCGCCGATGACATTGTAATTCTGTCAGAGACAGCAAAGGACTTGGAAGAGCAGTTGAAAGGAATGGACAGTAAGGATATAAGATGAACATCAACAAAAGCAAAACGAGGATGATGGAATGTAGTCGAATTAAGTCGGGTGATGCTGAGGGAATTAGATTAGGAAATGAGACACTTAAAGTAGTAAAGGAGCAAAATAACTGATGATGGTCGAAGTAAAGAGCATATAAAATGTAAGATATAAAATGTGGCAATGGCAAGGCGAGAAATTTGTTAACATCGAGTATAGGTTTAAGTGTCAGTACGTCGTTTCTTAAAGTATTTGTATGGAGGTTAGCCATGTATAGAAGTGAAACATGGACGATCAATAGTTTGGACGAGAAGAGAATAGAAGCTTTTGAATGTGGTGCTACAGAAGAATGCTGAAGATTGGATGGGTTCCTGTCTGACGAACTTCGGCAACTGTTGTTGTAGATACAGCGCAATGTTTGCTTTGATTATTGTTGCCATTACTCTGCTTTGTATCATCTTTGTTAGCACTGTTGTGAGTTACTCGTCGAGTAAGAAGTTCGACTGCGCTCCGTAGCCTCATGCTGTGCCCACCACTGGATAACTCTAGTCCTGCCCCCTGTTACTAACAGAGGTCAATATTGTAGTTGCATGGTAGGCAATATGTGGGGCGTCGAATGTCATAAACATCACTGGCCTTTTGCGACCTCGCACTCTATGGGTTCCTTGTGAGTCAAATCGGAGAGAAAAGAAATTTATGGTAAAATTTGAACAAAAGTTGGGACGGGTTCATCGGACACGTCCTGAGGCATTAAAGAATCACAGATTTGTTAATGTTAAAGAAAATATTTTTGGGGAGGGGATTTTGTGGGGGCAGGCGTAGACTTAAATAGAATGAGGAGGTTCAAATATGTTTAGGATGCAGTAGTTACACAGAGGCGATATGGCTTGCACACGCCAGTGTATCACGGAGAGTTGCATCAAATCAGATAATACATGATGATAACATCACAGCCCACGACGCTGCGAACTTTCGAAACAACACCTCTATTCAGGCACTGGCAGTAAGCACGATGCAAGAGCAGGAGCACAACTAACAACTGGTTCAGATTCTTTGCCACTGTTCGACATGTAAACGAATGCTGTTCAACAGTAACAGGATGCGACTTATGAGGCGTGAAGGCAGTCACCCCTTCTGGACGTATATACACTGCAGCGTCGTCGCGGCGCGCCTCAGCCGTTGGAAATAAGAGGACGACGCGAGGTGGTCCCTTTGAGGCATAACGCCGTCGCGGCCCGTTTGGCGGGGACGATGCGTCGCGTCCTTTCATCGCGGAACTGCCATCGCCGCCGGCTCTGGTGGCCCTAATTGAGACGTGATGGACGGCCGGCGGCAGGTGCCCTCCTCCAATTAGAAGCGCCGCATTGTGGCGCAAACCGAGCGCGACCGTCTTTGAGCGGCGGCCGCGGCGGCGGTCCCGTGTATTCCGGGCGGCCCCCCGCCCGTAAATAACGGCGCAGTTAACCCCGGCGCGATGTCCGGCACGCGGGCCGCGAGATTTACTCGCGACGCCGTCGCCGACGCGGACGCAGACGCCGGTAATTCGGGCACACGGGCGACAGCACGCTCGCGTGTAAACAAAGTGCGCCAGCTTGTTCGGTTTTATTGTCGGCACGCCCTCTGCGCCGTCGCGGCAGAGTTCCCCGCGTCTACAAGTCGCCCACGCCGTTTCAGAGCTTCGAGGAAGATTGCAGCAAGTTCTTGTCCTCGTAGACGTTTCAGGAATCTCAAGGCTACCTGCATGCAATCTGAACCAAACTGTTGGAACTGAAGCATCGTTTGTGACATTTCTAGATCTACTCTCTGTGGCAGCTTCGACCCAGCAGGTCGTAACTATTCTACGGCTTGTCCTTCCAGCAGTATGGCTCCTTCCTGCAATCAAAAACAGCAGAGCATACAAGATGTGTGAGAAAAGTGACGAGACTGGCAACACTGCGAGTTATCTGGAAATGCTGTGTCGCCCTACTTCTGTGGACCGGTGTCTTCATCCCTTGCTCAGTTACAGGTTCAGCTTAGTACAGCAATACGTGATTATTGAGGGCGGCAGCAGTGAAGTTGTGTTTTTGTTGTGTGTTACGAAAATGGAACAGCGGAACTGACAGCAACGTTATGCAATAACGTTTTGTGTTTAACTTGGGAACCCGCGAGCCTGACCTTAGAAAAGTTGAAACCGGCCTGCGGGAATATTTCTTACCAAGAGCACAAGTTTCTCGCTGACACAAATCATTTCCGGAAGGTCACCGACACATTGAAGATGAACCTCGCTCAGGGTGACCTCCAACTACAAAAGCCGAGGAAAACGTGAACGTGTGCGTGTTGTTGTGAGATCTGATCGCCGTTTAACAAGAAGGACGGTCGGTGGCATGTTAAACACTTTCCCCGTACATTAAATTTTGACAGGAAGTTTTGCACATGAGGAACGTTTGTGCCAAAATAGTGCCGAAAGAACTGAGAACTGAGCAGAAAGACAATCAAAGAAACTTGTGCATTGATCTTATTGAGAGGATTACCAGTGACCACGAATGGTTCAGTCGTGTGATTACAGATGATCAATCTTAGATTTTTGAGTACAAGGCTGAGACAGAGCCGCAAAGTGAGGAATGGCACACACAGACATCTCCTCGGCTGAAGAAAGCACGAATGAGCAAATCAAAGATCAAGAAAACGCTAGTTTGCTTTTTGAAACATAGGGGTATCGTCTATGAAAAATCTGTTCCTCCAGGACAAACCATCAACCAAGTGTTTTAGAAAGATGTCCTTGAAAGGCTCAGTAAATGGATGTATAGATTGAGACCTGACATTAAGGACAAGTGGATGGTGCATCATGACAATCACGGAATTTTTGGTCTCGAAGGGTTCAAAATGGCTCTGAGCACTGTGGGACTTAACATCTAAGGCCATCAGTCCCCTAGAACTTAGAACTACTTAAACCTAACTAACCTAAGGACATGACACACATCCATGCCCGAGGCAGGATTCGAACCTGCGACCGTAGCGATCGCGCGGTTCCTGACTGAAGCGCCTAGAACCGCTCGGCCACACCGGCCGGCAGGTCTCGAAGGGCATTCCTGTTGTTCCACAGCCCCCATATCAACTGATATGAGTCCTTGTGACTATTTTCTTTTCCAAAAATGTCTTAGAAGGTAGTCATTTTGAGACTCTGGAGAAGATTCAAAAGAGTGTGACCAACGCGTTAAACACCCTACCAGTTGAAGCCTTTCAGCGCTGCTACCAAGTTAGATAGAACGACTCCGCCGGTGAACAGCTGGCGAAGGAAACTACTTTGAACAGGATAATACTATTGTTCGAAAAAGTAAAAACTTTGGTGAATAAAAAATCAGACTCACTATTTTTGTGACACACGTCGCAGTATTGTGAGGTGTCGGTTGAGTTTTTGTAACATACATAACATCATGTAAATTAAAAAAAGCAAGGTCAAGCAATGAATAATTGCTTATTTAGTTGAAAATTACAAGGGGTAATCCAATTAAGCAAGAAAGTATAGGCACCGAACCTTATACGGATATGTTAGGAAAGGGATCCATCACACTACGAAACGGAAGTAACGGTCAGTTTAACAATCTTGTTTATTGCCAAAAGGCAGAAGAAATTATTTACCCACTCAATGAAGAATACGAACATTTGACTGCAAATACAAACTATAGCCTTGGGACAGGTGGGCGGATACACAAAGGAATGATATAAAATTGTGTAGCAAATACGACCAATAATTGCGGAAGAGATTAATAGTTTCAAGAAAGATCCACGGGAAGGCATGAACGTATCCAATACTGCCATCTAATCGCATAATGGATGCAACTAGCTGGCTGTGAAAATTAGATCTGCAAAGCAAACGCCTGATAAAAATTAACAGACTACGCTCTCGCCTCGCCTCCGTGGCTACGGCAAAGGCGCATGCTTGCCACTCTTAAGATGTGCGAGAGGAGAAGACGGCTGCAATAGTGACTGAAAATCCTGAATTCAGCTCCACCTTTGTATTCTGGCCTGAGTTGGAGCCGGCCGCGGTGGTCTAGCGGTTCTGGCGCTGCAGTCCGGAACCGCGGGACTGCTACGGTCGCAGGTTTGAATCCTGCCTCGGGCATGGGTGTGTGTGATGTCCTTAGGTTAGTTAGGTTTAAGTAGTTCTAAGTTCTAGGGGACTTATGACCTAAGATGTTGAGTCCCATAGTGCTCAGAGCCATTTGAACCATTTGAACTTGAGTTGGAGGCCTCCCTCTCTGCAGCTCTCTGCAACGACCCGGAGCAAGTGTGTTCTGCCGCTGCCTCAGAAGAAGTACGTTCGGTTTTGTCTCCTTGAAACAAGTTCGTTGAACTCTCCTCTACGAAATTTAGTTGGTCCTGCCAGAAACGGAATGTCGCAGACCAATTGCGACAAATCTTGTGGGCTCTGATCATTGGTAATTTACGGAACAAGCTTAATAATTTCCTACTCTTGCGAATTTTGGTTATGCAATAAAGTATATTTCTTCAGTAGTATGAGAATGAAGGTAGAAAATCTCTACCACAACACGACAGATTTTCAGTCATGGCCAGTGACAATATTCCCACATTTTAGTTTCCTTTTCTCTCTGTTCATTTCGTTTGTTAGTGGTCGTTGCATTTGGTCTGGGTGGACGTCACATGACACCCTTTCAAGTTTCTCGTTGATTCCTTTCCTCAGTACTTTTGCTACAGAACGCAGCCCGCCCTCTCTAACCGGACACGCAGAACTACCGTGCCGGCTCTCCCAAGAGCGCACGCACACACACGCACTCAAGCGCTTGGACTAGACATCGCTACCGAGATAATTATTATGAGCCACCCAGAGAACCCCTTATGTTATGTTAACCGGGGGCCTAGAAACGACGGAGAAGCCCCGTCCCCGTCGCAGCCGCAGTGGTCCGCAACCCCACGACGACTACCGCAGTCCACTTCACCCCTCCGCCGCCCCACATCGAACCCAGGATTATTGTGCGGTTTGGACCCCGGTGGACCCCCCAGGGAACGTCTCACACCAGACGAATGTAACCCCTATGTTTGCGTGGTAGAGTAATGGTGGTGTACGCGTACGTGGAGAACTTGTTTGCGCAGCAATCACCTTCATAGTATAGCTGAGGCGGAATAAGGGGAACCAGCCCGCATTCGCCGAGGTAGGTGGAAAACCACCTAAAAACCATCCACAGACTGGCCGGCTCACCGGACCTCGATAGAAGTCCACCGAGCCGATTCGTGCCGGGACCAGGCGCTCCTTCCCGCTCAGGAAAGCCGTACGTTAGACCGCTCGGCTAACCGGGCGGGGTAGAGAACCCCTTAGTAAACTTTTAACAAACATTCGAGCTGTCTCCACTGGCCCTTACGGCTGTTCCCATGTTTTGCAGGCTTGTGTTCTCGTTTGTCTTCCATATTGTTATGTTAGCAATTCTTGCTCAGTGGAATTTTATGGCGCACGATCCATCCTCACTGCAAGCTCCTTCTGTGGAAGGATGGCAGACATCTCCTGTGTTGTACCTATACTTGTACAGAGAGCGGTTTTGCAGCAGAAAACCACTTTTCGACCACTCCGTTGCCATAAGTGAAATTTCCCTTTCGCAAGCCAGCTAAAATCCCGAAGACTGTCTTAATAACAAGACCCCTCGCCGTGCCAAGAGGTTCAAATGGTTCAAACGGTTCTGAGCACTATGGGACTTAACATCTGAGGTCATCAGTCCCCTAGAACTACTTACACCTAACTAACCTAAGGACATCACACACATCCATGAGATTCGAAGTTGCGACCGTAGCGGTCGCGCGGTTCCAGACTGTAGCGCCTAGAGCCGCGCGGCCTCTCCGGCCGGCTGTGCCAAAAGGAAAGGAGATAAAAAAATCATTATAAATGGAATCATTGGCAGTCGTGAATACTGCTTGCAGTTTTGTGAAGCAATAGTAATTTCACTTGACTGACCATTGGGATCTGCATATTAAATTATGAAATGGGTTACGGGACAGTTTGGGGTAAACTGACATGTAGCACTGCGTAAACTTAACAGCTTACTATAGTATCTAGTTGATATCCAACCCTACACCTTCTGGATCTAGTTGATAAATTATACGCCAAAATCATGAAGGCAAGATTAAAAAATAGCTTGAAAAAACGGAAGTTCAACTGTTGATATTGTGTTTACGCTACAACACGTTTTGAAAAGGCATTTGATGACGAGAGCAGAAGAACGCTATGGAAAACAATATCTGAACGAGGTTGTTATCCATCTCATCTCATAAATGCCATTAGGAGTCTATACACGAACACCGAAATCGTTTCGCATATGGAAAATGCAGTAAAATCAATAGTCAGTAAAGTAAAGCTAGGAAAATGTAACTCTCCGATACTGTTCAGTTTACACATAAAAAAGCGATCAGTAGTGGGAAAATAGTAAATAAAAAAGAGTACATTTTCTTCATGGCAGTGAACTAAATGCACTCTTATATTCGGATAACCTAACACTCGACTAAAGGCACTCCTATATTCAGATGACCTAACACTGATGGCAGAGAAAGAAAGTGACCAACAGATGAGATTCTACAAGTAGCAACAGGTAGCTTCAGAATACAACCTAAGTTGTCTGTACCTAAAACGAAAGTAGTCTTGAATAACAAAATCTTGGAATGAAGTAAACATTTTGAATACATAATATGCAACATCATACATGAGCACTCACAACGTGGACCAAAAATTAAAGGAATTTATTTCCTTAAGTCGAATAACTGTGCACAATTTGCGGAATAAAAGCTAGAAAGAAATCCAGCTGAAGCTTTCCAAAACCATAGTGATACAAATACTTATTTACGAAAGTAAAGCATGGGTGCCATCAAGACACCAAGAAAGTGGAATGCAGGCTCAATAAATGACATTTCTAAGAAGAATGAAACGATGTATAAGACAAAATCGCAAAAGAAATGAGGATATAAGGAACATTTAGGAATATATAACCTAAACCGAAAATTATAAGGAAATGGAAGGAACCTGTAGACCGTGTGGATGCTAAAAGAGTCCCAGTAAAGGCTGTCAATTGCAAATGCACTGGATGAAGAAATGTAGGAAGGCCATAATACAGATGGAATACCATAAGAGGCAGTTTGCCTAACACATGAAGTGAAGGAAAAGAGGACTAAGTATAGAAGGAGCGAACGACGAGTCGGTGAAACGACGAATAACACGGAAAAAGCGCTATCGAGCTACCAAGGGGCTTGCGGTTTGGGGTTCCGGGTAATCTACCGTCATTTACTGTAAGACGCCAAAGTGATAAATGTATGGATGCAGGCTGTTCAAACGACACAGTTTGGACGAAACGATCTAGAGTGGCCGCGTCATAGGAGTTGACCGTTGCCGCCGAGCCGAACATTATGGGACTCAGCCTGAGGCGAAACAAGCGGTGCATCATTGTAAGAGGCGAGCAAGTCTGCCGGGGATTACACTAGTTCATTTCGACCAGCGTCACGTCATCAAAACGCGCCTGTGCTTAACATATAAGGGAGTGCACCTTAATTTAAGAGTGAAATTAAAAGTTAAAATATCTTTTCCCAACTTCGTCAGTGTATACTTAAGTATATTAACGTTAACATCATAAAGTTTCAGAATGATCAAAAGAATATGTTGGACAAAATATAAGATTTCAAGAAAAAAAAACTGTCGTTGAATAATAAAACTAGAAAACTAAAAACTAATCAGCATATGGAAATGTATGTCACAATTAAAAGTTGCAAGTCTCAACTTCATCAGAGCAACAGTTTGGCTGAAATCGTTGTTCTTAGGGAAAAATTGAAACCTGCTAAATTTTAGACCCAGAAAGAAGGAAATTCTTACGTAGCTTCAGTCTCACATAAAAACATTAAATATGTGGCACCAGTAAGCTACCTCTATTAGTTTTCAAGTTATTTACTAAAACCCAATTTAGAACGAAAACGTCTTTATTCGCGGTAGATTAAGTATCATTTGTATTTGCTATATAAAGATGAGGAAGAAATTGAAGAAATGTATGATGAAATAAAAGAAATTATTCAGATTGTGAAGGGAGACGAAAATTTAATAGTCATGGGTGACTGGAATTCGAGTGTAGGAAAAGGGAGAGAAGGAAACACAGTAGGTGAATATGGATTGGGGGACAGAAATGAAAGAGGAAACCGCCTGGTAGAATTTTGCACAGAGCACAACATAATCATAACTAACACTTGGTTTAAGAATCATGAAAGAAGGTTGTATACATGGAAGAACCCTGGAGATACTAAAAGGTATCAGATAGATTATATAATGGTAAGACAGAGATTTAGGAACCAGGTTTTAAATTGTAAGACATTTCCAGGGGCAGATGTGGACTCTGACCACAATCTATTGGTTATGACCTGTAGATTAAAACTGAAGAAACTGCAAAAAGGTGGGAATTTAAGGAGATGGGACCTGGATAAACTAAAAGAACCAGAGGTTGTACAGAGATTCAGGGAGAGCATAAGGGAGCAATTGACAGGAATTGGGGAAATAAATACAGTAGAAGAAGAATGGGTAGCTTTGAGGGATGAAGTAGTGAAGGCAGCAGAGGATCAAGTAGGTAAAAAGACGAGGGCTAGTAGAAATCCTTGGGTAACAGAAGAAATATTGAATTTAATTGATGAAAGGAGAAAATATAAAAATGCAGTAAGTGAAACAGGCAAAAAGGAATACAAACGTCTCAAAAATGAGATCGACAGGAAGTGCAAAATGGCTAAGCAGAGATGGCTAGAGGACAAATGTAAGGATGTAGAGGCCTATCTCACTAGGGGTAAGGTAGATACCGCCTACAGGAAAATTAAAGAGACCTTTGGAGATAAGAGAACGACTTGTATGAATATCAAGAGCTCAGACGGAAACCCAGTTCTAAGCAAAGAAGGGAAAGCAGAAAGGTGGAAGGAGTATATAGAGGGTCTATACAAGGGCGATGTACTTGAGGACAATATTATGGAAATGGAAGAGGATGTAGATGAAGATGAAATGGGAGATACGATACTGCGTGAAGAGTTTGACAGAGCACTGAAAGACCTGAGTCGAAACAAGGCCCCAGGAGTAGACAATATTCCATTGGAACTACTGACGGCCGTGGGAGAGCCAGTCCTGACAAAACTCTACCATCTGGTGAGCAAGATGTATGAAACAGGCGAAATACCCTCAGACTTCAAGAAGAATATAATAATTCCAATCCCAAAGAAAGCAGGTGTTGACAGATGTGAAAATTACCGAACTATCAGCTTAATAAGTCACAGCTGCAAAATACTAACACGAATTCTTTACAGACGAATGGAAAAACTAGTAGAAGCCAACCTCGGGGAAGATCAGTTTGGATTCCGTAGAAACACTGGAACACGTGAGGCAATACTGACCTTACGACTTATCTTAGAAGAAAGATTAAGGAAAGGCAAACCTACGTTTCTAGCATTTGTAGACTTAGAGAAAGCTTTTGACAATGTTGACTGGAATACTCTCTTTCAAATTCTAAAGGTGGCAGGGGTAAAATACAGGGAGCGAAAGGCTATTTACAATTTGTACAGAGGCCAGATGGCAGTTATAAGAGTCGAGGGACATGAAAGGGAAGCAGTGGTTGGGAAGGGAGTAAGACAGGGTTGTAGCCTCTCCCCGATGTTGTTCAATCTGTATATTGAGCAAGCAGTAAAGGAAACAAAAGAAAAATTCGGAGTAGGTATTAAAATTCATGGAGAAGAAGTAAAAACTTTGAGGTTGGCCGATGACATTGTAATTCTGTCAGAGACAGCAAAGGACTTGGAAGAGCAGTTGAATGGAATGGACAGTGTCTTGAAAGGAGGATATAAGATGAACATCAACAAAAGCAAAACAAGGATAATGGAATGTAGTCTAATTAAGTCGGGTGATGCTGAGGGAATTAGATTAGGAAATGAGGCGCTTAAAGTAGTAAAGGAGTTTTGCTATTTGGGGAGCAAAATAACTGATGATGGTCGAAGTAGAGAGGATATAAAATGTAGGCTGGCAATGGCAAGGAAAGCGTTTCTGAAGAAGAGAAATTTGTTAACATCCAGTATTGATTTAAGTGTCAGGAAGTCATTTCTGAAAGTATTCGTATGGAGTGTAGCCATGTATGGAAGTGAAACATGGACGATAAATAGTTTGGACAAGAAGAGAATAGAAGCTTTCGAAATGTGGTGCTACAGAAGAATGCTGAAGATTAGATGGGTAGATCACGTAACTAATGAGGAAGTATTGAATAGGATTGGGGAGAAGAGAAGTTTGTGGCACAACTTGACCAGAAGAAGGGATCGGTTGGTAGGACATGTTCTGAGGCATCAAGGGATCACCAATTTAGTATTGGAGGGCAGCGTGGAGGGTAAAAATCGTAGAGGGAGACCAAGAGATGAATACACTAAGCAGATTCAGAAGGATGTAGGTTGCAGTAGGTACTGGGAGATGAAAAAGCTTGCACAGGATAGAGTAGCATGGAGAGCTGCATCAAACCAGTCTCAGGACTGAAGACCACAACAACTACAATATAAAGTTCTATTTGCAGCACTCGATTATGTTCGTGAAATAATAAGCTGTACCAAATTGCAAGATGTCTTGTAAATAACAGCGGTTACAAGGACTTGTAAAGAAACAGTTCAAGGTCATATTCTACTGTCGGTTCCATTTTAAAAATTTAGCCAGCAAAGTTTAAATGCAGTCGAGCTAAAACTATTTCACTAACTAAACGGAACTTAACTCTATTTATAAAAATTTGAGAACCTCGTAAATTGTTAAACGACAGATCTACTCGTTGGTATATGTCCGAGAAAGGGGCCATTTAGGTACTAATGCCTGTGCATAGGGCGGTTGACAGAAGGTGTTACGTTTGGTGGTCCGCTGCGTCCCTATACAAATACAGCCTGAGAGGAAGTGGTAGGCCACACTTCGCACCGAGATATCAAACTGTCCACGTCAGACAAACATCCGCTGGCGTTGTCTCTTGAATGACGTCAGAGCTGGGCAGACTTGAATGCGTTTTCGGTAAAAGCAAGAAGTGAATTCGCGAGGTCTGTATACCGTCCTAGATCGCTTAGATTTCACGGAACTAACCGTTGGTGTGCCGCCCGTAATATTTGATGAAACCGCATGGCAAGTGACTAGTTTAGTTTTCCACTTTTAACGTGAAAAATGGTTCAAATGGCTCTGAGCACTATGGGACTTAACAGCTGAGGTCATCAGTCCCCTGGAACTTAGAACTACTTAAACCTAAGTAACTTAAGCACATCATACACATCCATGCCCGAGGCAGGATTCGAACCTGCGATAGTAGCAGTCGCGCGGTTCCGGACTGAAGCACCTAGAACCGCTCGCCACAGCGGCCGGCTTTTAAGGCGAGCGATTAACTTTTGGCGATAAGAAGTCAGGGCGATAGACTATTTTACTGAGAACTGCCCATACACGTCGCCTCCGAGCTGTTAATAGTGCTGTTTTCGACAGGGATATTAGTTACAATAGTAAGAATTGTATTTTGTGCGCGTTAACATTTACGGAATATACCAATCATTTAAAACTCAAAACTTTTATTTTTACTTGAAGTTCATGATCCAGCTGAGTCAGTAGCAAATAGGAACATTTTCTTTCGGTGAGCGCAAGGAGAGTATTTGAGGGCTGGAAATTTTGGTCAATACTCTCTCCGTCGCTTTCTGACCGCTGATTAGTTTTCAGGCTGTTGTAGTCGGTGAAGGTGAGTAGAAATCACGTGCAGACAATTTAAGAGTATTTTCATCACGACATAAAGAAGTAACAACCATATGATTATTAGCTGCCGCCCCACAAGCACGTGCAAAACGCCAATAGTTCTGTGCGAATTCCCATTTTGCTTCCTTATCGTCTGATTCCTCTGTACTTTAGTTAATGCTAACTTAAATACTAGGTATTCGATCTCATTGTTATCTCCAGAAACTTAGAATAGACGCCCATCAATATTATCAAAAGTTTTCTCTAAATTTAACGTATGTTTGCCTTTATTCCATCTAAGATAAGTTCTAGTGTCAGGTGAGCCGGTGGGTTTCTGGCGCCAGGCGATATCGATTCTGACTTCCATCTTTGATCGTTGTCCCTGTGCCTTGTTCTCTTTGCGTCTTTGAGGGAGGCTATTTATGGTGGCGCGAGTGCGCAAGTCGAGGAGAATGGGTCCGCACATGAGCGGAGTCAGTCTGTGACGTGACGTGGTTTCGATGTTGCCGTTGTGGGGAGTTGGCGACACCATGTCACGTGGCACGGCCTTATGCCGTGAGGACCAGTTGAGTTGGAGCAACGAAGAAGCATGGGCCGCTGCCGGAAGGTATTAAAGTTGTATGACACGGCTGGCCAGTGGCGACCAGAATTTCCTAATCCCTCGAGAACTATGTGGAATGATGGCGTGTCAATTTCACATGAAGAAGAAAAAATTAACCGTCAAGCTTTCGTGGTGGGTCCCTCCTCCTATATATAGTCAATATTATTGTGCACTTAAGGACTGTTGATTGTTGCAGTTGCTCGTGCTAGTGGCCAGCAAAACATTCACTGCAGTGGTGGCGAGGCGAGTTATGTTCTGGAACGGTTATGAAATTATGTTAGTAAAGTGGCTAGAAATAACGCCTCACATTTGTAAGTTTGGATTTGGTGCTTAGTGACACGCTGAAGGTAGCTGGTTCACTTGAACGTTATTTCTTAATTTAGTTATCGATTTAGAATTTTCTGGTTTTACGAATTAGTGGTAGTTGTTGTTTCTTAATCATTTCTTGTGTGTATGGTACGCAAGTGGCCATGATAAATATAGGTCATATTGTGTTTTATGGTCGGATAGAGGCCGTGTGCATTTTGGTCTGTGGCCATAGGGGCCGTGCTTATTGCATTAACCACCTATTGAAGTGTTATTAGTTTTCTATTGCAATTTCAAATACCTATCTGAAGGTTGATTGTCACGTTAGGTACTGCACGTCTGATTTATGTGGTGTCAGCCATTCAGCCAAGACATATTATCTTTTAAGGTCGACCTTAAGTCATTGGGTGTGGACTGACACATATTTTGACGTAGTATCTAGATTTTTTTCTTTGGATCAAAGGAAACTAAGCTCCTTAATTCTGTTCATTGGTTAACTTGTAATGTGTCTATATTAAGGTATTGCTTTTCTCTCTCTCTCTCACACACACTCTATATATATATATATATATATATATATATATATATATATATATATATATATATATTTGTGTAACTTGTATGTACTACAGTGTGTCTGCCGCTCATGTTTTCCTGTTTTCAGAAACATGTATAGTGGTCGATGCGAGCAAACTTCGCCCCCCGCGAGCTTGCAGTGGGACGGAAATCTCGGGATGTGAACTCAGGGCCGTCCGGACCCCGTTAACACGCGATATCTCTATTCCATTCAACGAGAGGCTTGTTTTAGGCAGAAGATTTCCTGCTGCCCAAAGCTGAGTATAAGGTCAGCCTTTGGATCGTGCGTTTGTGAAATCGTAATAGATTAACTTTTGCTCGC
This sequence comes from Schistocerca piceifrons, assembly GCF_021461385.2. Taxonomy (NCBI): domain Eukaryota; kingdom Metazoa; phylum Arthropoda; class Insecta; order Orthoptera; family Acrididae; genus Schistocerca; species Schistocerca piceifrons. Next base: position 741,184,841 of record NC_060138.1, read on the forward strand.
GTCCATCACATGTTCATCAAACTGACGTTTTGCCTTAAGCTTTCATAAAGTCTAGAATCTTCCGGACGTTGAGTGTAGTAAAATGCTAAGTGTAAACAGAACAATTAATAGTATCCTTCAGGTCAGATAGCATCAAATTAATTTTACCTTTTCAGTAAGTGTAAAACTGATTGAGAAAAGCGATAGCCAACATTGTAATCATTTGGTTATCTATTTCATCTATTATTTTGGTTCTTGTTACCGGCACGTAAAGGGGCCGTTGTCACAAGTGACGGTTTATATTGTAAATACAAACTGTGGATAGGGCCAAGATATGCAAATGTTGTTAATTGATTATTACTGCTGATGAATTGATGTGTACGTGTAATCAATAAAGAAGTGTTGCAACTACAAACTTGTTGTGTTACTGGTACGCAAGGTTTGAGTGTGCAATCGCCACACCATCAGGATTACCTCACACTGATCCTGTGTTTCTCCTGAACTCAAACTAATCTCCCACAAAGTCGGCTTTTATCAGTATTTCCACTCTTCTGTAAATGATTCGTGTCAGTATTTTGCAACCACGACCTTTTTAACAGATGTTTCATTACGTTAACACCTACAGCACCCTCTACTTGAGTTGATGTTTCTTTTTCAGTTGTGTAGCAAACGAAAATTAATCAACTATACACTGCCCTCAGTTGCACGCGTCTAACTATTAACCCTGATGAACCTATTCCACGCAGAAGTTTGCTGTTTTAAAGCTGAGGAGGCAATGAAGCGAAGTATAACTTTCGTTGATTTGATTCAACCAAGTAACACAATTTTATTCGGAAGTGTAAGAGGCAAGGTAACAATCAGGTCTGTGTGAGGACGCAAACCAGCGAGTCATGGTCTACAGCAAGTTCCACATGGCTGTCACGTCCCGTTATTACATCTAATCTAGCGAGGCAAAGGAATTGGACGAGAGTGGGAAACAGTCATTTGCGAGGCTGCCAATTGAGAGAGTCTCACCTCGAAAAGGGTCGCAGACGGAGGCACCACACAGAGTATGTAGTGAGAGTGGCCTTGTGGAGAACTTCAAGAACAGCAGCCGAAGGGACTGTGAAGTTGTGAAAACGCACATTCATGACGAAGTGGCGCAACACCTTGAGTCACCTGCACTGCCAACAGTTGCAGATTGAACTGCCACTCGAAGAGTTAAATTTTCTCATCTATACCTTTTATTAAACGAAAAGTCGCACGTCACGTTTTCAGTAATAGACAGTCCGATTCACTAGGAACATTTGTGTATATCATTTGTTACTGCTACGCCAGAGAGTTCGTCCAGTCGCAGATAGTGCCATCCGTACGAAAGCGGGGCGGGTCTCTATATTTGCCTACGTTCTGGGCTGTCAGCTAATAAAACCTATAATCGACATGCTAGCAACACATAACGAGAATTCCTGTATCACCAATGAATCTCATCTCTGTCAAGGGTCGTTTGAGATCCACTGCTGGATAAAGATTGTAACGGGCTGACCTGACTTATGTTATTATATGGTATACTTACTACTCCTGATCGTTGTCGTTCTGTAAAACACTAATGAAGCCTGTATGTCCTTTACTGTATTTTTCCTTTTCTGTGTTAACGTTACTTATCTTGCCTTTTCTGTGTTAACGTTTCTTATCTTGGATTATAGCGAGTTTATATGTACCGCTGCAACGTAATGTTTTATGTAGAATCAGCATTATACTTACTTACTTATCGCGAATGGACCCAGAAGGATCACGCAAAGCTTTCTGACGTCGTTTCGTCCATACTTCTTTCATTCGTTCTCCATGTTTTCTTTTTCTTTCTTCTGTCCATTTTGTTCCTGGTCTCTTTAGTGCTTCCTTCTCCGACAATACAATCCACTTTTCCACCTTATTTCTAAAAGTTTTTCTATCTTTGACATCTTCAAGTTCAATATTTGCTTTTTGTAAATCTAATTTTACTTGGCTAATCCATGGTGTTGTTGATTTGACTTTTTCTAGGTAAGTGAGAATTCTGTTGGTGAGTCGTGTGGGGGGAAGTCTAGTGACATGTCCATAAAATTTTAATCTTCGCCTTGTTATGTCTGCTGCCAGGTTTGATATAGTTTCTGTGGTTCTTCTTGATTGTATCCGGTATCCTTCTTCTGTTAATTTTGGACCTAAAATCTTTCTCATAATTTTGCGTTCTTCTTTTAGTATTTTTTCTAAATCACATTTTGTGTGGAGTGTGAGCGTTTCACTAGCGTATAGTGCTGCTGGCTTAATTACTGCGCAGTAGTGTCTGATTTTTATGTTCGAGGAGATGCATTTTTTATTGTATATTTCATGTGTCATACCATATGCTCTCTTCATTTTCTGTTGTCTGATCTTCTGTGCAACTTTCTCTCCTCCGGTTGGCTCCAAAATTTCACCTAGGTATTTAAAATGTTTTACTCTATTTTTCCATATTTTGTGTTCAAACTGTGTATATGGAATTTCGTACAGAAAAATTCTGTCTTTTGAAACGAAATTTGTAAACCTACTTTATCCGCGCATTCCTTAAGGATCTCTATTTGTTTGGTGGCGATTTCTTCATCATCTGCAAGTATGGCCAAGTCGTCCGCGAATGCTAAACAAGATATCTCCACGTTGTCTTTGGTTCTACCAAGATGGATTGGTTTCCAGTAGGATTGATTTTTTAATTCTTTTTCCCATTCCTTAATGACTTTATCCAGGACTATATTAAACAGAAGTGGAGATAGCCCGTCACCTTGACGTACTCCAGTTTTTATGAGAAAAGGTTCATAGATTTCTCCCCTGAATTTAACTTCAGATACAGTGTCTGTCAGTGATTCTTTGATAAGCCTTAGTGTTTTGGAGTCAAGTCCAAGTTCCTCTAAAATGTTAAACAAAGATTGCCGGTCAATTGAGTCATAGGCTTTCTTAAAATCTACAAATGTACAAATTATGGGGGCATTTCTAATTGCTTTGTGTTTTAATATTGTCTTTAAATTAAATATTTGTTCTATGCATGAGCGACCGGGGCAGAAGCCTGCTTGATAATCACCAATTTGGCGTTCCAGCTGCTCTTGTGTTCTTTTCGGCAGGCATGTTGAGAGAATTTTGTAGGTGACTTGTAAAAGTTAGATTCCCCTATAGTTATTGACATTTGTTCTGTCTCCTTTTTTATGTAACGGGTGAATAAGGGCACATTTCCAATCCTCTGGTAATTTTTCGGTTTCCCATATTTTTGTTATTATTTTTGTGAGCTCTTGCAACGTCTTTGGTCCTAGGTTTTTTTAATAGCTCTGCAACAATGCCATCTTCGCCAGATGTTCTATTATTTTTTAAGTTTTTGATGTGACATTTGATTTCTTCCTGTGTTGGTGGTAATGAATCCGGTTGAGCGTTGGCACAGATTTCTTTGGGAAACCTTAAACTAGGTTCTGGGAAATTTAGTAGGTTAGAAAAATATTGAGTCAATACTTGACAGTTTTCCTGGTTTGTTAGGGCTAATTTACCATCTGGTTTTCTGAAACATAAATTTTGAGGGATATATCCTCGTATTTTATCTGCGAAAGTTCTGTAGAAGTCTCTTGTATTATAGTTTTGGAAATTTTCTTCTATGGCATCCAGTTGTGCCTTTGTGTACCTCCTTTTTGCTTGCCTAATAGATTTTGAAACCTGTTTTCTAACCTCGTTAAATAAATGTAGACTTTCTTGTGATTTTTTACTGTTGTATTCTTGAAATGCCTTTTTTCTCCTTTCCAATGCATTTTCACAGTCTGAATCCCACCAAGGGTGTTTGAATATCTTTTTCAAGGGAATAGTTTCCTTAGCTATTCGCGTGATTTTAGAATGAAATTCTTCCCATGTGTTTGCCTTTTCCTTCTCCCATTCTTCTTTTACTTTAGATTCTTTAATCTTCTTGGTGTCATATTTCTGTATTTCTGTTTTCTTCTGATGAGTTCTTCGTGCTGTAAACTTGATTTTAATTCTAGTTAGGTAATGGTCTGAATCAATGTTTGCTCCTCTGCGTACTTGGACGTCGTAAATTTCTTTTTGTGCTGGGTATGAAATCGCCACATGATCCATTTGAAACTCGCCAATTTGTTATATAGGAGATCTCCATGTCCTTTGTTTTCTTGGACATTTTCTTAGAGATGTTGACATTATCTTCAGGTTATTCTGCTTACATAGTTCGACGAGCCTTGTACCATTTTTATTGGTAAATTTATGTGCAGGATATTTGCCTACAGTTTTTTGGTGGATTTTCTCTCTACCAATTTGGGCATTAAAATCGCCGAGTAGAACTTTTGTATCATCTTTTGGAATCTTGGCCATTATACTCTCCAAATTTTCCCAGAACTTTTCTGTTTCTATGGGGTTTTTCTTGTTGTCTCCGTTTGTGGGAGCATGAACATTAACCATTGTGTATGTTTTGTTGGCACATTGTAAGCGCATCGTCATTATCCTATTATTTACGGGAGTAACTTCCTTGATGGAGCTGAGCACGCTCTTGTGTATGATAAACGCCATCCCGAGATGGGGGGCTCCTCTTCCAAATCGTTTATCCGTCTTGCTCTTAAAGATGCGATAGTTGCCATAATCTGATGTTTCTTCATCTGTAAAACGTGTCTCCTGTAAAGCTAGTATTACTATCTTTTGCTTTTCAAGTTCTGTTGTAAGGTTTAGAAGTTTTCCTGGTTGGATTAATGTATTTATGTTAAAGGTTCCAATGTATGTAGGTGTTTTAAGTGAATCAGCATTATTATTTATGGTGTTATACTGTTCTCATGTATTAAGTAATTTAGTTGTAATTCTAGGAGCCTTGGCCCGTGCTGAACAGAGACAGATTAGCCGCCACAGTGAGTGATAGTATGTTGTTGTTACGAGTAATGCTGAACACTACGAGCGAGACGGATTGTCGTGATTTTAGAAGGTGAACTCTGTATAGTCAGGTTTCATACCCTCAAAACTGTATCTGAAATTTATGTGAGGACCGAGTTCCTAAATAATTTAATGCTGGCGTTGTGAAAAATCGACAGGTGGACTGTACGTGAGGTTGGATTTTCGGCCACCCGTCCGCTGTCGTCTTCTGGAAATCATCTTGTATTCTTAATATTAAAATCACTTGCTCGGCCTTTCCCGTCCTTCTGAAATACGGAAAGTTTATTACGGAGTACTTCGAAGGGGCAGCGAATGACGAGACAATGGAGCATCGACACCAGAGATTCTACAGCAGTCGTCTCCGGTAGAAACACGAAGGTGAAAAATAAAGGGAAGTGTCATTACGTCACAAACTTGAAGCCTATGCCCGCCATCTTAACTACACTCATGCTCGTAAATTAACGACGATGCTGGTACATGGTGAAACAAACGCTCTGGTGGGCGGTTGCAGGTTTAAATCACCTCGGGATATGACCATGCGGTGCATCTGACCTTCCGTCGCCGCACGGAGGTGCTGGCAGCAGTCCACATACGCAGAGGTGTGTTGATGCATGTCAGAGGACGGTGCAGCGAGTAAGTGTGCACCATTTTCAACACGCAGTCACACATGACTGCGTGTTGAAAATGGCTCAAAGAACACATATTGATGACATTATCACGGGTAGAATACTAGGGCGACTGGAGGCTGGTCAAACACAGCAGGTCGTAACACGGGCCCTCCGTGTGCCACAAAGTGTGATCTCAAGATTATGGCAACGATTCCAGCAGACAGGAAATATTTCCAGGCGCTACAGTACGGGACGCCCACAGTGTACAACACCACAAGAAGACCTATATCTCACCATTAGTCCCCGCAGACGGTCACGGGGTACTGCAGGTAGCCTTGCTCAGGACCTTACCGCAGCCGCTGGAACAGTTATTTCCAGGCACACAGTCTACAGACGACTGAGCAGACTTGGTTTATTCGCCCGGAGATCTGTAAGGTACAATCCACTGATCCCTGGTCACAGGAGAGCCCGTAAAGCCTGGTGTCCAGATCACAGTACACGGTCATTGGAACAATGGTCCCAGGTTATGTTCACGGACGAGTCCAGGTATAGTCTGAACAGTGGTTCTCGTCGTGTTTTCATCTGGCGTGAACCAGGAACCAGATACCAACCCCTTAACGTCCTTGAAAGGGACCTGTATGGAGGTCGTGGTTTGATGGTGTGGGATGGGATTATAATTGGTGCACGTACACCCCTGCATGTCTTTGACAGAGGAACTGTAACAGGTCAGGTGTATCGGGACGTCATGTCCCACCAGTATGTCTTCCTTTTCAGGGGTGCAGTGGGTCCCGCGTTCCTCCTAATGGTTGATAACGCACGGCCCCACCGAGCTGCCATCGAGGAGGAGTACCTTGAAATAGAAGATATCAGGCGAATGGAGTGTTCTCCAGACCTAAACCCCATCGAGCCGTCTGGGATGCTCTCAGTCGACGTATCGCTGCACGTCTTTGAACTCTTCCGACATTTTAGGAGCTCCGACAGGCATTGGTCCAAGAGTGGGAGGCTATACCCCAGCAGCTGCTCGACCACCTGATCCAGAGTATGCCAACCCCTTGTGTGGCCTATGTACGCGTGCATGGTGATCATATCCCGTATTGATGTCGCGGTACACGGGCAGGAAACAGTGGCCCCACTGTGGCATATGTGTTTCGGAACGGTTTTCTCAACTTATCACCAATACCGTGGACTTACAGATCTGTGTCGTGTGCCTATGCTATTAGCGATAGTTTTGTGTAGTGCCACGTTGTGTGGCACCACATCCTGCAATTATCCTTAATTTATGAGCATGAGTGTAGCTTAAAACATTAGGTTCATCGTATTCATTCCTCCGTAACTCACCGCGTTGACATTTCCCAATGACGTCACTCTGACGTGCCCGTGCTTTGATTGTTTCTTTGACATTTCAATAATCAATCATCATTCATTTTGTTGACATGCACAAGATACGGCAGCATCCCTTGCTTCTTTTCTCATTGCACACGTTTATGGACCGGCAAAGAACACATAGGTGAGCTTTTTGCAAGCGTGAGCACTAAAAAATCTTTTGCATAGGAATTGAAAGCTGTATACGTAACGAACAAGAAGCAGTGCCAGTAAGGAAACAAGCATTGGTTTCAGACTTCCAGCTTCATTTGCTATAAACACAAATAAAGTGTAATGAAATGGATTTCGAAAGTGTGTTTTTCACATCATTTCCTTTTCTTGGTTATTCGAAATATATCTACGAAAAACAAGTTATATTGACGAGGCCAAATGTGTCACATTACTACAGCAAATAAGCATTTAAGAACAGAAATCGTTCGAAACTGCCTTCTTTGACGAGGCCAAATGTGTCAAATTAGTACAGCAAATAAGCATGTAAGAACAGAAATCGTTCGAAATTGCCCTCTAGACACTATGTTGTTCATGTAAGTACTGCAATTTTTAATATTTAAAATAGTTGTTGCATGCACAAACCAGAAATAATGAACAAGAAACAATCGTAAACCGTAGTATGCTAATGGTTTGGGCTACTTAAAATGGCAGTAGGTCACGGTCACTGTGGCTTCAAAACAACGTACAGCGTTAAGTCTGTAGTGCCAGCACCCTTCCTATTTAACTCCGGGGGTAGGAAGCTGCAGCACACACATCTCCGCATTCACATTGCTGATTTACAGTCGACATTACATTGCTGCGAGTAAATATTATAAAAGTGCGTTAGTAAGCCGGCCTCAGTGGCCGAGCGATTCTGGACGCTTCAGTCTGGAACCGCGCGACCGCTACGGTCGCAGGTTAGAATCCTGCCTCGGGCATGTATGTGTGTGATGTCCTTAGGTTAGTTAGGTATAAGTAGTTCTAAGTTCTACATCTACATCCATACTCCGCAAGCCACCTGACGGTGTGTGGCGGAGGGTACCTTGAGTACCTCTATCGGTTCTCCCTTCTATTCCATTCTCGTATTGTTCGTGGAAAGAAGGATTGTCGGTATGCCTCTGTGTGGGCTCTAATCTCTCTGATTTTATCCTCATGGTCTCTTCGCGAGATATACGTAGGAGGGAGCAATATACTGCTTGACTCTTCGGTGAAGGTATGTTCTCGAAACTTTGACAAAAGCCCGTACCGAGCTACTGAGCGTCTCTCCTGCAGAGTCTTCCACTGGAGTTTATCTATCATCTCCGTAACGCTTTCGCGATTACTAAATGATCCTGTAACGAAGCGCGCTGCTCTCCGTTGGATCTTCTCTATATCTTCTATCAACCCTATCTGGTACGGATCCCACACTGCCGAGCAGTATTCAAGCAGTGGGCGAACAAGCGTACTGTAACCTACTTCCTTTGTTTTCGGATTGCATTTCCTTAGGATTCTTCCAATGAATCTCAGTCTGGCATCTGCTTTACCGACGATCAACATTATATTATCATTCCATTTTAAATCACTCCTAATGCGTACTCCCAGATAATTTATGGTATTAACTGCTTCCAGCTGCTGACCAGCTATTTTGTAGCTAAATGATAAAGGATCTATCTTTCTGTGTATTCGCAGCACATTACACTTGTCTACATTGAGATTCAATTGCCATTCCCTGCACCATGCGTCAATTCGCTGCAGATTCCCCTGCATTTCAGTACAATTTTCCATTGTTACAACCTCTCGATACACCACAGCATCATCCGCAAAAAGCCTCAGTGAACTTCCGATGTCATCCACAAGGTCATTTATGTATATTGTGAATAGCAACGGTCCTATTACACTCCCCTGCGGCACACCTGAAATCACTCTTACTTCGGAAGACTTCTCTCCATTGAGAATGACATGCTGCGTCCTGTTATCTAGGAACTCCTCAATCCAATCACACAATTGGTCTGATAGTCCATATGCTCTTACTTTGTTCATTAAACGACTGTGGGGAACTGTATCGAACGCCTTGCGGAAGTCAAGAAACACGGCATCTACCTGTGAACCCGTATCTATGGCCCTCTGAGTCTCGTGGACGAATAGCGCGAGCTGGGTTTCACATGACCGTCTTTTTCGAAACCCATGTTGATTCTTACAGAGTAGATTTCTAGTCTCCAGAAAAGTCATTATACTCGAACATAATACGTGTTCCAAAATTCTACAACTGATCGACGTTAGAGATATAGGTCTATAGTTCTGCACATCTGCTCGACGTCCCTTTTTGAAAACGGGGATGACCTGTGCCCTTTTCCAATCCTTTGGAACGCTACGCTCTTCTAGAGACGTACGGTACATCGCTGCAAGAAGGCGGGCAAGTTCCTTCGCGTACTGTGTGTAAAATTGAACTGGTATCCCATCAGGTCCAGAGGCCTTTCCTCTTTTGAGCGATTTTAATTGTTTCCCTATCCCTCTGTCGTCTATTTCGATATCTACCATTTTGTCATCTGTGCGACAATCTAGAGAAGGAACTACAGTGCAATCTTCCTTTGTGAAACAACTTTGGAAAAAGACATTTAGTATTTCGGCCTTTGTCATCCTCTGTTTCAGTACCATTTTGGTCACAGAGTGTCTGGACATTTTGTTTTGATCCACCTACCGCTTTGACATAAGACCAAAATTTCTTAGGATTTTCTGCCAAGTCAGTACATAGAACTTTACTTTCGAATTCATTGAACGCCTCTCGCATAGCCCTCCTCACACTACATTTCGCTTCGCGTAATTTTTGTTTGTCTGCAAGGCTTTGGTTATGTTTATGTTTGCTGTGAAGTTCCCTTTGCTTCCGCAGCAGTTTTCTAACTCGGTTGTTGTACCACGGTGGCTCTTTTCCATCTCTTACGATCCTGCTTGGCACATACTCATCTAACGCATTATGTACGACGGTTTTGAACTTTGTCCACTGATCCTCAACACTATCTGCACTTGAGACAAAACTTTTGTGTTGAGCCAACAGGTACTCTGAAATCTGCTTTTTGTCACTTTTTCTAAACAGAAAAATCTTCCTACCCTTTTTAATATTCCTATTTACGGCTGAAATCATCGATGCCGTAACCGCTTTATGATCGATGATTCCCTGTTCTGCGTTAACTTTTTCAAATAGTTCGGGTCTGTTTGTCACCAGAAGGTCTAATATGTTATCGCCACGAGTCGGTTCTCTGATTAACTGCTCAAGGTAGTTTTCAGATAAAGCACTTAAAAAAATTTCACTGGATTCTTTGTCCCTGCCACCCGTTATGAACGTCTGAGTCTCCCAGTCTATATCCGGCAAATTAAAGTCTCCACCCAGAACTATAACATGGTGGGGAAATCTACTCGAAATATTTTCCAAATTACCCTTCAGGTGCTCAGCGACAACAGCTGCTGAGCCAGGGGGCCTGTAGAGACATCCAATTACCATGTCTGAGCCTGCTTTAACCGTGACCTTCACCCAAATCATTTCACATTTCGAATCTCCGTCAATTTCCTTCGATACTATTGCACTTCTTATCGCTATAAACACGCCTCCCCCTTCACTGTCCAGCCTGTCTCTGCGGTATACATTCCAATCTGAGTTTAGGATTTCATTACTATTTACATCTGGTTCCAGCCAACTTCCTGTCCCTAGTACTATATGGGCGTTGTGACCATTTATTAATGAGAGCAGTTCTGGGACCTTTCTGTAGACGCTCCTGCAGTTTACTATTAGCACATTAGTATTGTTATTCCCTGTTGCATTTTGCCTACTCCTACCTTGCTGCGTCTCAGGAGGCGTCTTGTCGGGCCTAGGGAGGGGATTCTCTAACCTAAAAAACCCCCATGTGCACTCCACACGTACTCCGCTACCCTTATAGCCGCTTCCGGCGTGTAGTGCACGCCTGACCTATTCAGGGGGACCCTACATTTCTCCACCCGATAGCGGAGGTCGAGAAATTTGCACCCCAGATCTCCGCAGAATCGTCTGAGCTTCTGGTTTAAGCCTTCCACTCTGCTCCAAACCAGAGGACCGCGATCGGTTCTGGGAACGATACTACAAATAGTTAGCTCTGACTTCACCCCGCGAGCGAGGCTTTCCGCCTTCACCAATTCCGCCAACCGCCTGTACGAACTGAGGATGACCTCTGAACGCAGACGGCAGGAGTCATTGGTGCCGACATGAGCAACAATTTGCAGTCGGGTGCACCCAGTGGTCTCTATCGCCGCCGGCAGAGCCTCCTCCACATCTCGGATGAGACCCCCTGGCAAGCAGACAGAGTGAACTCTGGCCTTCTTCCCCGAACTTCCCTCTATTTCCCTAAGGGGCTCCATCACCCGCCTAACGTTGGAGCTCCCAATAACTAATAAACCCCTCCCCCCGTGTGCCTGCTCGGACCTTGCTGAAGGAGCAGCCACATGTCCACTCACAGGCAGAGCGGGCGATGCCACACGGCCAGCCTCCACATTGACCCTCCGCCTCGTGCGCCGCGAACGCCGCTGAACCCGCCACTCCCCTTGGGGAGAGGGTGGCCCAACCGCGCCCAGTACACGCGAAGATGTCTCGACAGCAGGGACAGTGGGTGAAGCATGTAACACCTGGGGTGTACCTTGCGACGCACCAGACTCCCCACTGCCGCTACACTCCGAGGCAGCAGCCTGAAGACGGCTGACCGCGGCCATCAACACGCTCAGCTGTTCGCGAACAGTGGCCAGCTCCTCCTGCGTCCGTACACAGCAGTCACACATCCTATCCATCCTAAGGAATCAATTTACTGAAGAGAGTTTATCAACCTTTAACTAGACTGCTAATTCACTAAAGGCGGCTGTTCATTAACTAAACTGTGGTTGCTAGGCACTTCTTGTAGAAAACAATGAAAATAGCACTACCTGTCTCTGGACTGTATTGAAAACAAACACTAGCACTACTGGCACTATGGCTGACTAAAGAGACTCTCTCTGATTGTATTCAAAACAAACACGAAATCTATGGAACACTATTAATAGCACCCGACAATTAAAGCTTCCTAAAAGCAAATACACACGGAAGAAGAAGTGACAAGTAAGAAAAATACAGTTAATACTTAAATTAAGGTAGCTCGCTGCACAGCAGACGGCAGACGGCAGTTCATCACATTTACTTGCGACGCTAACGTGTTATTACCACATGACTCATATTCTATAACCAATGTATCGTATGACAATTGTCAAGACTAACGAAAGAGAACAGACATTTCAATGACCGCACGGACAGTTCATATTGTTGCGAAAAAAAATAAAAATAAACGGCCCGCCCACTTGACAGTTTAACACCCTGACCACTTACCTACGACGTCACTGCCGTTTGGGGCTGCTCTTTATTGCACTTCTTGTTCTTGGACCGTTCACTGTTTCTATTTCGCTTTTTTCGGAGTTCAGTACACCTACTTCCTGTTTTCATGCTTGATCTGTATTCAGTTTTCCACGGGCTATCCACTGGGACATTTTACCATTAAGTCTGAGTGGAGCGCGAAAGGGAGTTTCCCTTGCAAGTAGATTGCTTCTTTCCTGAACTAATATACGTGATCGTCTGTTAGATAATATATGTTTCTGAGGATTATTGACAGAGATAGCAGATATGGAACACAAGTACACTTCTTCACATACAAAATAAGTAGATATAAGTGACACAAATGAACAGATAATCTAATGTTGGCAAATTAGGGCTGTTAGAATTCAGAATGTCCTTGGCGGGCAACTTTAATTATTAAGCAGAGCAATCAAAAACAAATATATGATCCGTGATTGAAATAAAGTTAATTTCAGCACTAAAGAATGAGCGATGATCTGGCTATAGATGCTGCATCTGTAAGAAGTTTTTATTTCAAGTCGTAGTTAACCGATTAGCAAGGTCTCAGAACGGAGGTGTTACTGGAGAAGAACTGTTGAACGGTAAACTGAAACTGACTTGAATTTACTAACGCAAAAAAATGGCTCTGAGCACTATGGGACTTAACATCTGTGGTCATCAGTTCCCTAGAACTGAGAACTACTTAAACCTAACTAACCTAAGGACATCACACACATCCATACCCGAGGCAGGATTCGAACCTGCGACCGTAGCAGTCTCGCGGTTCCGGACTGAGCGCCTAGAACCGCTAGACCACCGCGGCCGGCTGAACAGTGAGAGCAGGCGAAGTACCAAGTAGACGGCTCACAGAAATGGAAACAACAATTAAGCGGGTGTGAACTATTTTACAACAAAGTAATTCAAGAATCAGGGCTTGGAATGGAACTTACGAAACGTCAAAAATACATTTTCACAGAGCACAGAGAAACTGTGTGATTGTGAAACTGTTGCATTCATTTTATGCAGGTTATGTAACAAACTATTACGTTTTCATCATTTCCTTGTGAGTGATTACATTCACATTCATATGAACACCTATCTCGGACAAGGAGGTATAGCTCACTCACTCACCAGTCGTACAAATTAGGCGCATCGATAAGAGAATCCCGTCATGTGATATATGACAGACATACTGTCACTAACGCCGTTATGACGCGACGTGATTTCCGGTGGAAGTTTTGGTTGACATGTCGCCTTCTCATAAAATTTTTGCGGTTCTCATTTGCAAGCCACATGCTTTCGGCTGCTAACAGAGTAGTTGTGCCGAATCAACTGTCATTATAGGTCCCTACCTTACACCTCGCTTTTGCAAACGGACGTTGCATCACAACAGAGACACAAATCTGAGTAAAGCGAACAGAGAGAGAGAGAGAAAAAAAATGGCACGAGACGGGTTTGAAAGCGACTCACAGGCTTGGTGCTAGTACACCGTAACCACTTAACAACGACGCCATGGCTTTTTCCCCTTCCTCTATATTGCACTTTCTTTTCAATGCCCACTACACCTTCTTCCTGTTTTCATGCTTGATCTGTGTTCAGTTGTTGACAGGCTGTCCAACGGGCCATCTTACCGCTAAATCTGAAGAGACTGCGCGGGGAGCTTCCCTTGTCAGAAGTTGGATTAAATGGATAAGTGTGTGATGTTTTAATCATAACAGTTCACGAGGTGTTTTGGTGAATGTCTTGCTAGAGAACCTTTATGTGGTATTTGCAGTAAGGCACTTTGAAATTTTGCAAGTTAACTGACAAGGTGGAGGAAGGTATCAGATGAGCTGGGCACTGTGGGCACATTATAGAACACGTAGCAGAGTGACAGTGCCTATAACTTTTCATAAACAGTCGTAACCAAACAGCGGCGGTAAGAAGACGTTACGTTCATTTTAAGGCCTCATCTAGCCATGTATGAAGATCATCAGTTAGACACATCTATTTTGCTTTTGCGCGTTTTATGACATATAACCACCTTAAATTAATTCTTTTTCCCTCTTCATTTTCAACAGCAAACCTCTCCTTCGTTCGTTTAAAATTAGCATCCGTTCGCCTGACTACGTTTCCTGCCTACCTGAATTTCATTTTCATTGCCGTCGTGATTACGTTTTCCAGCAGGGTCTGTCCCAGACTCATTTGTTTGTCCTCTGTCTCTCTCATCGTAATCCGCAAAATGCATCAACCCACTGCTCAATGAGCAACTATAGATTTTGAATGGCCTTGGTATTACGTCTCATTGCCTTGAAAAAAATTGATGATGGCGATAGATCGTAACTATCGGTTTTCAGATAAACTGAAATTGTAGTTCTGAAAATGCTAATTAGGTACTTAAGGCCATTTTCAACAGCACTGCTTTCGGGTAGTCATTATTCTCATAGTTAACTATCTATGCTTATGTTCTGAGCTTGTCATAACACATCGCAATGCTCTCTTTCTCTATCTGAACACTTGTGATCTCTGTCCAAGTTTGGAGTTACTGTGTAGCAAAACCACTTATGAGTACTAACGAGAACTAAGTAACACGATAATGTATAAGTGTATGTTGGGGCGCTATATGACAACAGATTAATGCATTATAATTACACTTGACACTTTGAATGTGTACCAATGCGGTGATATGTGCACAGAAACTTTTGGTGGGTAACATCACAACTGTCGTTCGCGATGACGTGGAGTAGATTACAGTATATAAGTTGACAACTACGGTTATGTAAATGGGCCAGACATACACACACACACACACACACACACACACACACACACGCACACGCACACTCACACACAGAGGGAGGGAGAGAGAGAGAGAGAGAGAGAGAGAGAGAGAGAGGAAGAGAGAGAGAGAGAGAGTAGTCAAAAAAGTGACATGTATGTAAAGATCTGAGAAGACATGAAACTTGAGAATGTGCAGCAAAACAGTAACTACGTCATCCACTTTAACTGTCTTTATTGTAGTTAACAATAATCAAATTCTTGTTGTGTATCAGTTACCTAGGGCGTACAGTGATAAGAGTGTACAGTTTCACAGCTTATGTGGAAAATGTTTCAATAATAATGCGTAACTATGTATCTTAGGTTGACTGTTGTTTACATTTAACCAATTAGCGCCGGAATTAATTTTTTCGTGATTTTTTTAAAAAAAATGCGTTATTATGTCTGTAAAAGCCATCATTTACACAGCAGAGTTGTTTCGACGAAAGTCATTACCGCCATTAGCGAGATATTCGATGTTGTCATATGGCAACGCTAGGCGCTTTCACTGCATAAATTTATATGGATCACAACTTCAACTAAAATGAGTAGGTTATTGCAATTTCTTATTACATATACAAGTTTTGTGCAAATTTATTATTCAGTCTTCATCATACAATTGATACTTTATAAGGCAGTACAATTAATAATCAAAAATCAAACCTTGAACTCAGCACTATTTTACATGAAATGGAATAAAACAGTCAATACACAATCCCACATTACATTACACTTTGAACACATTGTTCTCACAGTAGATTTACAGTCCTTGTGTGCACACCTTTTCTTCTTCTTTCCTCATGTGTGCTGGACGAGGTGGTCAGTCTTATCAAACCTAACTGAATCTGATATACGGCTGTCGGAACATGCCCTTGATGCAGATGGTCTCCCGGCTCCTTTTGGTTAAGCTTGATGTCTTTGCAAGTACACTGTTGCTACTTCTCTCTTGAAATCAAGCTGAGAAATAGTTTGGTTTCTTGCTTAATTATACAAAATCCAACTGTTTTGTATGGCGACATCTAACATCCATGTAAAGAGACACCAGTTCCATTTCTTGCTTCTTATTGCAATGCGATAGGCTGCTAGATTCTGATCCATCTGATCAGTACCTCCCATATATGTATTATATTTGGTTACCAGTTTTGGTCTGGGAATCATTATATTTCGCTTTCTTAGCAGTGAGAATCTCTTGACTTGGCCAACTTCTTGTGCACCACATGAAGAAGACATCATTGCGACAACTGAATTGTCCAGCCACCGCACATACAATAATCCATCATTCTTCTCTATTGATGTCTCAAAATATTCCCGATCTTTCTTGGCATTGTAAAGAATCTCCAGCGCCTCAGCAAGCGAGAAACCTCTTCTAAAACAAAAAAGAGAAAATTCATCCTTTTATTGAGTACAAGCGCTTAGCGTTGCCATATGTCAACACCGACTTTCAAACGGCCTAAATGAACGTAATTTATTTCACAGCAAGCAGTAACCTCCAAGGAATATATATTTGAGTATTTAAAGCACAACCATTCTAAAAAACCAAATTATATATCGTAAGTTACTGTGTAAAACATATTTACTCGAACTTATACTGCACTTTTCTTCGTCATTCAGCAAACGACGACTTCCAACACTGCTTACGCCGCAAAATTTAGATGTATTGTTAAAACTGTTGCATTGTAGTGATCTTTACAGTCTTGCCGAATGGAATCCAGTGCTGCCAACACTCTCGCTTTGTTGATGTCGTGGAATCAACGAATTAAAAAAGTGTTACAAACGTTGCCATATGGCAACGCACGATGCTAATGGGTTAATGCAGCTGAATGACGAGAGTACGAATATTCCGTTGCGTGAGTGGATAACAAAGTAACAACATGTCTTTAAACGAAATGTCCCTCTTCAACTGCTGTTGATGACTGGCTGATGATATTAGTGAGATGTGTTTAGTGTTGAGTGAAACGTGCAGCTTCAACCTTGCTAAAGGCAGTAATTAAAATGTCAACAATAGTAACAAACATATTAATGATATTCGACATTGATTATCTTGCAATTAAAAACACATTTTGGTTTCTAGTTAAAATTCACAAAGACATGTGAGGTTGCAAAATGTGTTCCTTTTCATTATGTGTTTCCATTTTCGCCCGTCAGCCAGCAACAAAGGTACACGCTTCTTGTTGCACAGCTAATGTATGATATCGTTTAACTCATGTGCTTTGATATGTTTCGATATTGTTGCGCATATATGCATATCTCTGAGTGTGGATATGTATAGCAATGTGTTGGCCTTTGTATTGTCTGTATTTTAAGTTGTAGTGATGCTGAGTACTATTTCATTAGGTCTGCTTCGTGTAGTGCAGGACGTTCAGTAAGAACCGTGTGTCAGACAATGTTCCGATACCGGGAAACAAAACTCATTCTACCTTATGTTAGTACTGGAGTAGTTAGACCTGCAGCTACAGCGTACGTAATGATGCAGTTCTCTTACCGTACAATCGCGGGGACTGCTCATAATCGTGTTGTGTAAAGGTTCAGTACGGCGCAGTCATATTCCTTATAAGCAAACATGTTTCACAAACTGCGAACTAGAATTACAGAGGCCTTACTTCATCATCCCCCATCTCGCTGTACGATAACACTGTCAGAACATTAAACTCTTATCGCGAAATGGAAAATTTTACGGCTGGAAACGTCACATTTGCTAAACCATACCAGGCTGACAGCTCGAGGTCTAATTACACAGCCTGTCAAAAATAGTGAAGCACCCAGAAGACATGGTCAGATGCCAGTGTATTTTCGTAAAATTGTACACCATAGGTCGGTATGTAAATGATCAGAGTTGCAATTCTCTGTGACAGGTAGAATGGCCACCAGAGGGCATTAGCACTGATCGTTTTTACTGTCGTTGCCATACTTGTTAAGATATGTACGGGACATGAACAGCGTCAGAAATTGATCACTGTGAAGGACGGGTAGATACCGCATTCTTCATGTGAGAAAGCGTTAAAAGCACCTGGCAAAATTTGAAAGAGGCATCATTGTGGACCTCCATTGGACCGGCAAGTCGAATAGTTCCGGTCGACCACATCTCACCACGACAAAGAGAGGATCGGACAGTCGTGCATCAAGCACTTCATGGCCCATTCACATCTGCATCTTCCAGATGAGAGAAAGTAATGGACTGAATTGGTCCGAGACTAACAGCATCTGGCTATGGGAAATGTTCAAAAATGTGTGAATTCCTGAGAGACCAAGCTGCTGAGGCTATCGGTCACAAGACTTACACACTACTTAAACTAACTAATACTAACTTATGCTAAGAACAACATACACGCCGATGCCCGAGGGAGGACTCGAATCTCCGGCGGGAGGGGCCGCGCAATCCGTGACATTGCGCCTCAAACAGCGCGGCCCGGCTACGGAATTATTGCCCACGTGTAGGCTGCCGGTAACGCAACAGAAGCAGCTTCGTCTGGAATGGCGCCGAGACCATGAAGCATAGACTGGTCATGAATGGCGTCGCGTTCTATTCAGCGATGAATCGCGCTTGTGCAGTACGCCGTATGGCCATAGTCGGCGAGTACGGCGGTGGCATGGGTCGAGGTCCCGTACTATCACTGGTGAACCGTCCCCAATGAAAACTTAAGAATGACTATGCTGGTAAACTTCTTACGTTATTTGATACGGAAACAGCTGAGCAAAACTCAACGTAATCAAACAGTTTTCTCTTTACTTATTCTGATCATCACTAAACTGACACACAATTTTTTAGCGCAACGCAATCTGACTTTCAATAATCCCTACAAAAGAATGGCTTTGACTAACAATAACCTTTCATGAATCAGTTACCTCCCAAAAATCTTCGTTACTCGCAGTACAGAGAGCGTCAATATTGCCAGCTAAATAAAAGATTCTAACTAGTGAAGGCACTCACTACTTATACGCATACTTAGCAAATGAAAGATTTTGATACAGAACAAACGCTGTATTTACCTTAATAGTGTTCAACAGTCATTATATATATGGTTATAATAGAGGGAAACATTCCACGTAGGAAAAATATATCTAAAAACAAAGACGATGTGTCTTACCAAATTAAAGTGCTGGCAGGTCGACAGACACACAAACGAACACAAACATACACACAAAATTCAAGCTTTCGTAACAAACTGTTGCCTCATCAGGAAAGAGGGAAGGAGAGGGAAAGCTGAAAGGATGTGGGTTTTAAGGGAGAGGGTAAGGAGTCATTCCAATCCCGGGAGCGGAAAGACTTACCTTAGGGGGAAAAAAGGACGGGTATACACTCGCACACACACACATATCCATCCACACATATACAGACACAAGCAGACATATTTAAAGACAAAGAGTTTGGACAGAGATGTCAGTCGAGGCAGAATTGCAGAGGCAAAGATGTTGTTGAATGACAGGTGAGGTATGAGTGGCGGCAACTTGAAATTAGAGGAGATTGAGGCCTGGTGGATAACGGGAAGAGAGGATATATTGAAGAGCAAGTTCCCATCTCCGGAGTTCGGATAGGTTGGTGTTAGTGGGAAGTATCCAGATAACCCGGACGGTGTAACACTGCGCCAAGATGTGCTGGCCGTGCACCAAGACATGTTTAGCCACAGGGTGATCCTCATTACCAACAAACACTGTCTGCCTGTGTCCATTCATGCGAATGGACAGTTTGTTGCTGGTCATTCCCACATAGAATGCATCACAGTGTAGGCAGGTCAGTTGGTAGATCACGTGGGTGCTTTCACACGTGGCTCTGCCTTTGATCGTGTACACCTTCCGGGTTACAGGACTGTAGTAGGTGGTGGTGGGAGGGTGCATGGGACAGGTTTTACACTGGGGGCGGTTACAAGGGTAGGAGCCAGAGGGTAGGGAAGGTGGTTTGGGGATTTCATAGGGATGAACTAAGAGATTACGAAGGTTAGGATATATATATATATATCAATTCATGACATCCATCTTTACAAATTTCCTTTTTCTGGCGGACACACGTCCAGATCGGTCGCTTATAGTAATTTCTCAAAACTCTGGCATCTCTCCCTCCACATCTTCCACTGCTGCCGGCTCACCTCCAACTGCCCAACGCTACGCGCTGTTCACATCCAACTGCCCAACACTACAATAGCGAATATTCCAACAATGCCAACCAGCCACAGACTTCACACAGCACACTCAGTGATTTTCATACAGAGCGCTAGGTGAAGTTACCAACATTAAAACCTAAACAGCCTACTTACACTGGTTTGGGAAGACACACTGGTGCTACGCATGGCGTTATTGTGTGGAGAGCCAGCAGGCGCGACTTCAGCTTACGGCTGGTGGTTTTTGAGGGAACTCTGATACTCACTTCTCACATGACACTATCGTGGTGTCATTTTTCAACAGGATAATGCTTGCTCGCAGTGACACGTATCACTGTAAATTGTCTGCGTGATGTTGAGAAACTCCATTCGCAACAAAGTTCCAAGATCTCTCTCCAATATAAAATCTGTGGGACTAGTTTCAATGCCAACTCTGTCTCAGTGTCAGGATCCAGGACATCAAGGGCCAGTTACAACAGTTTTAGGCTATGTTGCCACAGTAAAGTATACTACTGCCTTGTGATACCCAAAGGAATCAGTACGTGCGTCCAATGCAGGGAAGGTGGAATTTCATAAACTTAAATAATATCACATGCCTTCTCAACCAAAGGAGTGTGATACTATTTGTTGTAGAAAAATTTACGCTACCAGTTATTAATAATGATGCTTCATCTTTATATAAGTACAGATATATTTTCGACAAATGGTGCCTTGCCACTTACAATTGTGCGACTTGTATCAGTTTAGTCACCAGCGAATAATTTTTTTGTATTTATACAGTGATCTCCAACAATATAAACATGTACATGAATGTATAAACACCTGAGGATGGGCGCAAGCCCGAAACCGGTCGTGTGACAAATAAATGACACTTTATTTTGACTGGTAGCGGAAATTTTTCTACAACCAATAAAGGAACAGTCATGGAGTTGAATTGCATCCACTGTGGATAAAATTCATGCGATATTATTTCCTTCTCCCCTTTTGCGCACTTCGCTTTTGTTATAAGGCGGTCTAATATCTTGTACAACCTCAACGTTTTGTTTCGCACCTTCATAAGACATTTTCAAGTGTGTGCTGTACAGGTTGATCCCTAATTCCGTTAGCACTTGACAATTTACTAATTCACAGAATAATGTAGGTAGAGAGGAAAAAATTGACACGCATGCCGGAAGTAACAAGGCGTTTTATTGGAACCAAAAACTAGTGCAATAACTGGCCAGCAGGTAGCGCTGGACAGTAATACATTAGTGACGCCGCATGAGAATCGTGTGTAAAATGATCTGTAGTGAGAGAGGGAGTCAGCTGCGCCAACAATCGAGGCATATTGACTTTACCAGAGAAGGCACTGTTAGGGAAGCTAAACTATCAGAATGGAGAAACCCCTACTACAGTTTTACGGTCCTATTGCCATAAGAAGTGTATTCCAGTGGGTAAACGCCCTGAAACAAACGTCGCTACGAAGAAAATCTTCATGAAGTTCAAAGCCACTGGTTGTTTAGACGATCGGCCCCATGGTACACAACCAGTCACTAGTGCTACTGCTCTCGGACAGTTCAGGAAGAAATGGACGCTTCAGCGGGTTCCTTTCCGCATGCTGAAGTCAGCGCTAGTTAGGACGCTCGTTGCACCAGCATTCCATGCAATAGTGCTTGGAGAGCACTAAGGCGCGTCCTCCAATGGTATGTGTACAAAATCTAGCGTCATCATGAGCTGTTAGCCAACTGATTTTTTGACGCGGGGAGCATTTGCGGTGTGGGCACTTCAGAAACTGGCGGAAAATGACTACTGGTTATTTAACATGTTGTGGAGCGACGAAGCCTATTTCATACTCGGAAGGTCTATCGACACTCACAGCAGCAGAACTGTGGCTGTCGAAAATCTTAGAACTGTCGAGTAAACTCCACTGCAAGACGAGAAAGTCACTCTGTAGTGTAGATTTACCACATCAATCGTGACCAGACCCTTTTTCTTCGCGGAAATACGGTGTGCTCCTTTTCAGACTCTCAGCGTGAAAGGTGCAAGATATGCCAATGCGTTACAGAATCGCGTTATCCCCAGCCTGGCTGACAAACACCTGCCGGAAGGTACAACTTTTATGCAGACTGGAGCTCCATCCCATACTGCTACACGTGTGAACAGTCTTTTGCGCATTTCGTTTGGTGAGAATTGGGCGCTGAGCCGCCACTTCCGTCATGCTTTGCCTCCCAGGTCGCCAGACCTCAATCCATGTGACTGTTTTTTGGGGGGGTTACCTGAAGTCGCAAGTGTACCGCGATCGTTAGATCTCATTAGGGATGCTGAAAGACGACATAAAACGGCAATTTCTCACCATATCTACTGATATGCTGTACAGTGCTGCTCACAACATTGTCCCTGGACTACAGGTATCGTTGATATATGACGGCCAACATGATGAGCGTTGGTTATAAAGAACATTATCTTTGCTAAACTCCAGTTGTTTTATAATTATTGCTTTTGTGTCACATGAAGCGCCATCTGATGGTCATATTGTGCAATTTTATGGTTTCAGTAAAACTCCATGTCGTTTGAAGCATGTATGTCAATTTATATCTCTCTACCTACATTAATCCGTGAAGTACTGATGTTTCAAATGTTAATGGACTTTTGGGTCACCCTGCAGTTTCTGCGAAAGTCTCATTCACACCCTGATCCGCTACTGTATAGGAGTCAGGGTGGAAATTGGATCTTCATAGGAGCTCAACCTTCTTGAAGATGTCCTTCGTTGATGTGGAATAAAACGTTGCGTTTCTCCAAGATATCCGATCCCGACATGATAGTCTGGTATATTTTAATAAGTGTGACATTACACTCAACAAGCATCATCTTCGTTACTGACTGTAGACACATTTTATATATGATTGGCAATTTGTGATGGAATATGCCCGGCAAGTGGAGATTAGGCTGGCTCTGAGCACTATGGGACTCAACTGCTAAGGTCATTAGTCCCCTAGAACTTAGAACTAGTTAAACCTAACAAACCTAAGGACATCACAAACATCCATGCCCGAGGCAGGATTCGAACCTGCGACCGTAGCGGTCTCGCGGTTCCAGACTGCAGCGCCTTTAACCGCACGGACACTGCGGCCGGCGTGGAGATTAGGAAACAACAGAAGACTTCTAGGGCATCGGTGCCATACTACCTACAGATATACACAAGTGGAAAAAAATCGCAACACCAAAACACTATTCATGTATAGTAATGAAGTTTCGGGAATACCTTTGTATAGGTAGCATATTTAAGTGATTAACATTGAATTCAATCACACAAACATGCATGCATTGTTTTGGACAGGTGCCGGAAGTCAGTTTATAGGAAGGAGAACCGTGCCTGTTGCACTTGGTCAGTCAACACAGGCGTGGTTAATGCTGGTTGTGGATGACGCTGAAGTTGTCGTCCGATGATGTCCCATACGTGCTCGACTGGGAACAAGTCTGGTGATCGAGCAGGCCAAGGCAACTGGTCGACCTCTGTAGAGAATGTTGTGACACAATAGCGGTATGTGGGCGAGCGTTATCGTGTTGGAAAACACTCCCTGGAATGCTGTTCATAAATGGCAGCCCAATAGGTCGAATCATCAGACTGACGTACAGATCTACAGCCAGGGTGCGTGTGACAACCACGAGAGTGCTCCTGCTATCATACGAAATCGCACCCCAGACCATAACTCGAAGTGTAGGTCCAGCGTTCTAGAACGGAGACAGGTTGGTTGCATTCCCTCAACTGGCCTCCTTCTAACCAACACACAGCCATCACTGGCACCGAGGCATTACCAGCTTTGATTAGAAAACACAACAGACCTTCACACTGCCCTCAAATGAGCTCTAGCGTGAAACACTGAAGCTACAAATGGTGGTGGCCTTGGTTTAGTGAAATGCAAGCTAGAGGACGTCTGGCTGGGAGCTGTCTTTGAGGTTACCGATTTATAACAGTTTGTTGTGTCTCCGTGGTGCCAATTGCTGCTCGGGCTATAGCCGCTGACGCAGTTCAGATGGTTCAAATGTCTCTGAGCACAATGGGACTTAACTTCTCAGGTCATCAGTCCCCTAGAACTACTTAAACCTATCCAACCTAAGGCCATTAAACACATCCACGCCCGAGACAGGATTCGAACCTGCGACCGTAGCGGTCGCGCGGTTCCAGACTGTAGCGCCTAGAACCGCTCGGCCACTCCGGCCGGCCGCTGACGCATTACGATGCGCCAGAGCCATACGCCAAACACTATAGTCATCCCTCTCGGTAATGCCACATGATCGTACTGAGCCCAGTCTTCATTCTACGGTACATTTTCGTGACCATCGCTTCCAGCAGTCATGCACAGGGGCTACATTCCTATTAAGTCTTACTGCAGTGTGGCAAAAGGAACATCCAGCTTCTCGTAGCCCTATTACACGACGTCGTTCAGAGTCAGTGAGGTGCTGATAATGGCGTCTTTGGCTCCTTAAAGGAACTCTTGATTAACAACAATTCAATCTCAAAGGTAGCTATTGCTCACGGCCGTTACAGAGTGTATTTAAAGACACAAGCAGAAACAAGCCTACTAACTTTTGTTTATGTAGCACAACTCCTTTTTGGTGTGGTGATTCTTTTACGTCAGCGTGTTTTCCGCAGGTTCAAATGGCTCTGAGCACTATGGGACTTAACATCTATGGTCATCAGTCCCCTAGAACTTAGAACTACTTAAACCTAACTAACCTAAGGACATCACACAACACCCAGCCATCACGAGGCAGAGAAAATCCCTGACCCCGCCGGGAATCGAACCCGGGAACCCGCGCGTGGGAAGCGAGAACGCTACCGCACGACCACGAGATGCAGGCTTTTCCGCAGGCAATGTACAGTAAACTACTCGAAACCGAAGAGATGAGAATAGTTTCTTGGAGCACACAGTTGTGCAGAGCGTCTTTACAACAAGGCACTAGCTGGATCACGTGTCTCCGGTAGCTCCATTAGCTGAACAAGCTGCCCCTGTGGCTCGACGGCTGTGTCGATAATTTGCGCTGCTTATAAGTCTGCCCGTCCGACGCCGCCTCCGCCGCACAACTTTTCACTTTGCGGCGCGGCGCACCGACCCGCCTGCCGAGGGCCGGAGGAATTTGTTTTCGACTTGGCCGCGCTCCCTCTGTATTAGTTCCAATACAGCCCGCGGGGCGCCTTTTGTAGAAAATATATTATTATAAGCTGTTTGAAGTTAGCGGCTTCTGAAAAGGAGCATCGGATCGTGCTGCCGCCCCCCGCCCCCGCCTCCCGAGCGCCTTCTGGCTCCCTAGCCTCCACCCACAGCCGCCCGCGAAACCTCGTCTCCAAACGAGAGATAATAGCTCCGAGTTTCAGCAGCGCCGGGCTCCGCTAGCAAATGAGAAGATTTAGCACAAGTCTTAATGCGCTCGCCCGGGAAGAAAGACAATTAATATCAATTATCATTGGGTCGTGCTAATTAATTCTGGCGTCCGCCGCGCGGCGCTTCTGTAGGGAATATTCCTGGAGAGGAGAGCAGATAACAAAAGCCAAGTTGGAGCGGCACACAGCGCTCGGGGAAAACTTCTTTTCTTGCGCCAGTCTTCCTTTCCCTCCCCGCGCCGGTTTTTCCCTTTCTTTTTTTTTTTCCTCCTGCGCCGCACCCCTCTTTTGTCGTCGACGTCGTCGTCGCCGGTGACGGTGTCGGCACGGCAGCGGCAGCCGCCTCGGTGGCTGAGTGACAGCGATTTCATTAGGCGGCTGTCGGGACAGCGCTGACTGTTATGAAAAGAAACACAGCCGGCCGGCGCGCCAGCATATTGCGTCGCCTTATTGCGAGCGCTGGCAAGGCGGACGACGCGGCGCGGCCCGCCTCGGTAAATACTCTGCCGCCGCGGACACCTCGCCGGCGCGGCCCACAGTTCCGCTCCACGTTCCGCAGAATTAGCGACGACGACGGCGTTCCCGAGCGACAGCGCCCGAAGCAGGCTTTCTTGAATTCTTGCTTGTTTCAAATGATGAAGATATCTTTCCTCATCGTTCCTGAATTTATCTATGGCTCATCCTCGGGAGATCTTATTGCATGCTTGGAGGGACAATAGTACTGCAGGCGCCCCAGTGGTCCCGGTCGCCTACGGTGGACTGGATGGGCGAGCGGCGACCTCTCCACTGTCAGTATGCTAGGAAATGACTGTGGACGCGTCAGAAACGCCAAAGAAACATTATTAATTCATAACATCTTTATTCCTGCCGAGTACAATGTGGCTTGGTGATATCAACAACCTTCCCTGAGTCCTCACTGAGTCGTAGCAATGACACCAGCTCCGGGCCGCACAGTCTTGCTAGTGCAGCGCCGCGTGCTGTGACGTAGCGAAGGAATGTCCTTACTTCGTACTTCGGCCGCACGTGGCTGGTGGCGCCTGGCTGGCCGGCTGGATCGGCTGCTGACAGCAAGCTGCTGCGCGTGGGAGGCTCCGGGTTGGAGTCCCGGCGCTGTCGGCATGAGAGGCGGTCTCGTAGTGCAGAGTGTACTCTATCCCACTCCGTCTTCTTCCCTGCTCCTTCTGGTGGCTCGTCCGCGGTGGACGGGCGGAACGGGCTGCAGTCCCCCAGCGTCATCGGCTCACCCGGTTGTGACGGCGGATGCACAGGGCCTAGGCCCCGCACGATCTCGACGACGGCTCACTGATGTGGTCAGCATTGGCGGCGAGCGAGTCTGCCGCGATGTCTGCTAATCCTGGGTTGATGATTGACAGTGGCAGCAGAGAGGACCGGAGCTGGTACTGCCCTCACGTCTGCTGCTGGATGGGCCAGCCCTTACTGCAACATCTCCTTAATAAAGATTAACATGTCAATCACTGAGCTGAGCGCTACGCAGCGACCCAGTACACATCTAACTGCAAGTCTAACTGCGAGTGCCTTGTTGCTATCACAGCTGGCGTATTTAAAGGAAGCACCAGCGAAGTCCTGACGTCGTGCTCGTTTGTAATGACCACATTCGTTCCACTTATACTGCTGATTCATCTGTCGTACTCGCCCCTTAGGCGTTCTTGCGACAGAGTTACGTGTTGTTACTGCAGCCTTACGTGAAGTCGTGAAATGCAGTACAGCTGACGCTATACCTCTGTCTTGCACTCTAGGAAAGTCTCCACCTAACACAAACCCGCGTGCTAAGCAATTCGCTCTTGCCTGTTGTGTGTAACCAGGCCATTGCCCCTGCGTGACGACACATTCTGATATATGTGCAATCCTCCTACCTCTTGGCTAACGTACTGCCTTTGGCACTTGGCATAGACAACGAAACTTTGACAATATTCCACTTTTCCAACTCTTTACTATTCCGCGACACTACAGTATTTGAGCTCAGTGTGGTCGTTTTCTCGGTGAAGCATGTTTCATTAGACACCACTTCTGCGGCCTGCGTATCGTATTTGTCACATGTACAGGGTGTAGCATAATTAAGGGGGGTAGGACGTCCAACGGGCTGCGTTGGAGCAGGAGAGGCACCACAAGACATTTTAATTTCCACTGTCTATACTTTTAGCAATAAATTTATAAAACTTTGTCAGCATGACCAGGAAGGATTCAGGATTCACACTCATAGCAGTGGAAGTTCACAAACATGAGAAAACAATTTTTTTTTACATGTGAAATTTCATTATTTTTTCAGTTACTGTTGGCAGAATTTGTTGCTATAGGTGCACTTTTCTTCATAAGTAGGAGAGACTCTTCAATGAATTTTGCACAGCATACC
This sequence comes from Schistocerca piceifrons, assembly GCF_021461385.2. Classification (NCBI taxonomy): domain Eukaryota; kingdom Metazoa; phylum Arthropoda; class Insecta; order Orthoptera; family Acrididae; genus Schistocerca; species Schistocerca piceifrons. The sequence goes on from NC_060138.1 coordinate 741,212,643, forward strand.
AACCATACATACAGGTGTATGAATAGAATTTACTTAATTTATGAAAAAATGAATAAGCTGCTACATTTTAAACTTCATGTTTAGAAAAAAACTCAAATTTTATAGTTAATTCAAATGGTTCCAGTGGCTCTGAGCACTATGGGACTTAACTTCTGAGTTCATCAGTCCCCTACACTTAGAACTACTTAAACCTAACTAACCTAAGGACATCACACACATCCATGCCCGAGGCAGGATTCGAACCTGCGACCGTAGCGGTCGCGCGGTTCCAGACTATAGCGCCTAGAACCACTCGGCCACACCGGCCGGCTATAGTTAATTATCTCAATTTTTACCACAGTTTTTAATAGATTTGGAAAATTCTAGAGTTTCACACACCTGTAACTATGATTCGTACGCTGTGCGAAAGTCATCGAAGAATCTCTCCTAGTTGTGAAGAAAAGTGTACTTATAGGAACAAATGCAGCCAATAGTAAGTGAAAGACTGATGAAATTTCAGATATAAGAAAAAATTATTTTGTTACGTTTTTGAACTTCCACTTCTATGGGTGTGAATCCTGAATCCATCCTGGTCATGCTGAAAAAGTTTTATAAATTTATTTGTAAAAGAATAGACAGTGGAAATTAAAATGTCCTGTAGTGCCTCTCCTGCTCCAAGTCAGCCCGTTTGCCGTCCTATCTCCCTTAATAGCGAAAAACGACATGCTTGAAAGTATACATTCTGGAAGCGATAAAATTCCAGTAAACGTAAGTGTGCAAGATAATTGCGAACGACCGTTACGACTCGCATTTGTCTTTCCAGCCGATCCGTATTTACATGTTCAAACATGTCATCGGTAGCTACGCTCCCGTCGAAATTGGCTGGAAAGTTGGTGGTGGACATAATACGAGGTGTGTGAGAAAAGTAACGAGTCTGAAGTTTTATCTACTAAGGCTTTTATTTTTTTCGAACAATAATATTGTCCCCTTCAGAGTAGTTCCCTTCGGCAGCTACACACCGGTGGGGTCGTTGCTCCCAGTGCTGGTAGCAGCATATGGACTTTATGTTGTTGTGCATCTTCTGTGATTACATTGGCCAACATCTCAGCATTTCTTCATAAGATTACTTACTGTACTTCACTGTTATCAGTGGTGTACATAATGTAAGATATTTATACTGAATATTTAATTTATTCAAGTTGTTGAATTAGTGTGCATCTGCCATCACATGTTTGTGTACACAACTGTAGCTACACCTTGTTTTATTATGTTTGTGAATATATTTGAATGAAAGGCTTCAGCTATTAGGGGCTCTAACATGTCGCTCACATTCTGTTGAATGTTGTCCAGACTCGCAAAATGAGGTTTTTTTCAACACATTTTTCATTTTCTGGAAAAGAAAAAAAAGCACCGCGGTGCCCGAGCGGTTCTAGGCGCTTCAGTCCGGAACCGCGTGACTGCTACGGTCGCAGGTTCGAATCCTGCCTCGGGCATGGATGTGTGTGATGTCCTTAGGTTGGATAGGTTTAAGTAGTTCTAAGTTCTAGGGGACTGATGACCTAAGATGTTAAGTCCCACAGTTCTCAGAGCCATTTTTTAATAACAGATAAAAATAAATGTTTATGAACGCGTAAGAAGTCAGTCCATAAGTTTAAGTAAAAGCAATCAACAATACTACAAGAATCAGCTTAATTTTTCAAGGAACTCCTCGACAGAATAGAAGGAGTGACCCATGAGGAAACTCTTCAGTTTCGATTTGAAAGCGCGTGGATTTTTGAATTCGAGTGGCAGCTTATTGAAAATGGATGCAGCAGTATACTGCACACCTTTTTGCACAAGCATTAAGGAAGTCCGATCCAAATGCAGGTTTCATTTCTGCCGAGTATTAACCGAGTGAAAGCTGCTTATTCTTGGGAATAAACTAATATTGGTAGCAAGAAACGACAATAAGGAATATACGTATTGAGAGGCCAATGTCAAAATACCCAGACTCGTGAACACAGGTCGACAAGAAGTTCGTGAACTCACACCACTTATTGTACGAACGGCCTGTTTCTGAGCCAAAAATATCCTTTGTAGAATGGGAAGAGTTACCCCAAAATATAATACCATACGACATAAGCAAATAAAAATAAGCAAAGTAGACTAATTTTCGTGTCGAAGTATCACTCACTTCTGATACCGTTAGAACAGTAAAATGGCAGTAATAAGTCTTTGAACAAGATCCTGGACGTGGGCTTTCCACGACAGCTTCCGATCTGTCTGAACACCTAGAAATCTGAACTGTTCAGTTTCACTAATCATATGCCCGTTCTGTGAAATTAAAACCTCGAGTTTTGTTGAATTGTGTGTTAGAAACTGTAAAAACTGAGTCATACTGTGATTTAATGTTAGTTTATTTTCTACAAGCCATGAACTGAGGTCATGTACTGCACTATTTGAAACCGAGCCAATGTTGCACACAACATCCTTTACTATCAAGCTAGTGTCATAAGAAAACAGAAATATTTTAGAGTTACCCGTAATATTAGAGGGAATATCATTTACATAAATAAGGAACAGGAGTGGCCCCAACACTGATCCCTGGGGCACCCCCCACTTGACAGTAACCTACTCTGATCCCACATCACAGCCGTTATCAACATTGTGAATAACGACCTTTTACTGCCTGGTGCTAAAGTAAGAGGTGAACCAATTGTGAGCTACTCCCCATGGTCCAACTTCTGAAGCAATCCTCGTGAAGTTTAACAGGTCACTCATCATAGTTTTTGTTAAACTTCTGTTTCACCTCACAAGAGCTCGCACACGTTTGATGTTTTCGTCGATTTTTGAAGTTGAAGGTCTCCCTGAACGAGGTTAATATTCAATGTGTTGTTGGCTGAGACGCCCTGCTTAACCAGCAGGACAGGACAGATAGTTTAAATTGTGGAAAGGGGCCAAAATAAGGGGCTGTCAGTTACACTCGAACATACAACTTTATTATTTGATCAGACATTACAAGAGTCCAAAAATTTTTTTAAACACACAGCATTAATATTTGGGACTTAATTACTGGCTGAAAGCCACTTTAATTTAAAAACGGCTGAATGCCAATAACTTAAAACGCAAGCATAATCAGAAATTAAAAAGGCAAGCCTTATCTTACAATAGTTCTTTATTTAGCCTGAAGGCCCAGAGAATCTGAGGTTTTCAGAGCAAACAATGTGATCCAAAAATCTGCTGAAAGCCCAACACTTGAGACTCCATGGTCGCCTGATCTCCCAGTGTACGACACACCAAGATGTGTGTGGAAAGCTTCGTCTGTGTACCTTCCGTTACAGCAGTTTTGGGTAAATCGGGACACCAAATACCAGCAGCAGTCAATGTAGTACCTCCAGCCATTCCACTAGGAGTGTCGGAAGACCCTTATTACCTTCTAGATGTTTGTACGCCCAGTGAGGAGCAAACTGGACATTCTTCTCCTTTGGCTTCATCCCTTCCAGTACATGATCCACTTTTCCAGGATTTGGCAAATGTTTATTTTATTAGCTAATTTTGTGGCCGAGTGCAGTTCGTGACGCAGTAGTCCTCAAGGTAACCTAAGGAAGGCAATTCGTGTGTGCCATCTGTTTGCGAATCTCGTAAGCTTTGTTTTGTGTGTTAACGTGTTTTAAATGTTAATATATCGTATTCTCTGAGTCCGAAGCTGGGGTCCAATCCATCATTTGTCCAGTTGATCACGGTAAACCGCGTAAAAGCCACACTCAGGCTGGTCGTTTATTCGTCAAGTAGATTCGATCCGAGTCTTCCACACCTCCCTTTCCTATAAGCTAGCACGCAGCGCGTTATGCTATAGTAGGTTCAGTGAATATTAATGAAATAGGGAAGAAACCTTCGGTTATAAACGTAGCTGTAAAAAGTACCACAAGGTTGTTTGGGCTTGCATATAGAAGACAATTTCTTGTGAAGTGAAATGATTCTTTTGACAACAAAAACATTATAAAGCGTTAACTTTGATTGTTCGGAAATGTCACCCCTTATTAAAATATTCCGGACTATGTTGTGATGATCGGATGAATATCTTATTGAAACCCAACGTTTCGTCCAGTCAGAGGACATCTTCAAGGGGGTTGTAGCTTTTTGAATGTCCGGTGGACACACGGGCTTGGACACACAGGCTCGCTACTAACTCCGTTTCGGCGAGCTCTTATAGAGAGGCATGACGGCACGTATTTTAATAACTCGAGCGCAGTTGACCGTTACCGCTTCTCTCGTCCGCCATTGGTAGCACCTCAAGGTGGAAGCCTGGCACACATCTTCTTCAGCGTCACGATCCAGCTACCACTCACTTTCACACACCCTTCCTCCCGTTTAAAATAATATAAATTTATTAATATCTGAGACCTCCGATTACAGCCATTCGCGGTATCCGCTACTGGTTGGTTGCCAGTATCTGAGTCTTATCACATCGAATCCGGTGGTCTCCTGGCTGCAAATGATGTTCCGCAACAGCTAAGGTGTGAGTTTTTCCCCTTCTACAAGAATTACCCTTGTGTGATTCGGGTCATTTTTCGACCGTTGTTTTAGTAGCACCCACGTACACGTCTCCACAACTACACAGAATCCTGTAAATTGCTGCTTTTCCCTGCGGGTTAAGAAGTTTGGCCGAAAAATTGAGTTTCAATAAGAAATTCATCCGGTCACGCCAGAATAACTCAGTCTGTTTCAACAGAGTTGAATAATTTGACAGTCCTATGCGTAAGTTAAAATTCACCGCAAATTTCTATCTTTATTTATGTGGAACATATCGTCTTGTGAAATCTGATGAGTCTTTTTGGAAAAACCTGTATGAAGAAATAGTATTAGTGCACACTCGATTATCCCGGGCCGGCCGATGTGGCCGAGCGGTTCTAGGCGCTTCAGTCCGGAACCGCGCTGTTGCTACGGTCGCAAGTTCAAATCCTGCCTCGGGCATTGATGTGTGTGATATCCTTAGGTTGGTTAGGTTTAAGTAGCTCTAACTCTAGGCGACTGATGACCTCAGCTGTTATGTCCTATAGTGCTCAGAGCCATTTCATTTTGATTATTCCGGTTCGTTGTTGGCGCCATGACTAGTACGCTATACTCACTCAACAATTCCTACTCTGTTTAACTGCGTAGACTTCTGTAGAAAGAATAAGTTGACATGATAGTTTTGAGTAGTGTATTAATGTAAAAAAAATATACTGTACAAACCAACTTTCTGCGTCTGTTGATGTTCTTTATCTGTGTGGAGTCATTGCTGGTCACTGAGGATGAAGTTACGTCACAATTTTGAAGAGGTCGATTTCATGATTGGTCACTTGCGGCGTAAGGAGGGAGAACATTATTGTAATAGGGCGGCTGTGGTCCTTTGCTTCTTGCATTCTTCGCTATGACTGGTGCTCATGGGCGAGTGAGGCATATGCTTCTGTTTTCCTCGTGCGTGACATGAGTGCTACTGGCGAGTAACTGTCGCGCGGCCTGTGTCTAGCAAATAAAGCACATAAGCAGAGACAGAAGAACGCCGCTGTAAGCGTGGCCGAAATGTCGGTTTCACCAGTATTTTTTTTTATCAATTAGTACGATACTCAAAAAACTTTTATGTCCACATTTCTACTATATGTTTGTAACTAGCAGAAAATGACGTCTAGTAGTGACATCTAATACATTTACATCTACATCTATATGCTGCAAACCACCGTGAGGTGCATGGTAGAGAATACGTCCCATTTACCAGTTATTAGGGTTTCTTCCCGTTCCATTCACGTATGGAACGCAGGAAGAATGATTGTTTGAATGCCTCTGCGAGTGCAGTAGCTATCCTAATCTTACCCGCACGATCCCTATATGAGCGATACACAGTGGGTTGTAGTATATTCCTAGAGTAATCATTTAAAGTCTTTCTTGAAACTTTGTTAATTGACTTTCTCGGGATATTTTACGCCTGTCTTCAAGAGTAATTTTTTTCAGTACCTCTGTGACACCGTCCCACGGATTGTATACTTTCAGTGACCCCCGTTAGTACTATCTGGCACGGGTCCTACACACACTTCATTGGCTGATTGGTTGATCTGAGGGAGGGGACCAAACAGCAAGGTCATCGGTCCCATCGGATGAGGGAAGGATGCGAAGGAAATCGGCCGTGCCCTTTCAAAGGATTCGACCCGGTATTTGCCTGGAGCGATTTAAGGGGCTCCGGAAAGGCTCAAAATCATGAAAAGTTCAATTTTTACTTTTTTGCGTTTTCTGAATCTGCAGATAGATATATAATTTATTCAATTCCGAAGACTACAACTATTTTTAAATTTTTTTTTGAAATGTGTTCTACATGGGCGTGACCCACTGTCGCGCTGTTAAATTGCTGTCAAATGGTGTTATTATTAACGTCCGTGTTCATCAGGTACATTTTAGTGATGTGAGATAAATTATGTGTTGTGGCTAACCTGTGATGGTTCAATATATATCGCTGGTGTGATTGTCGATTGTTTCATGTTTATTTACTCTGTCGTTATCTCGAAAATATTCGTAATTAATTCTGTTTCTTGAGTCTCTGTTTTGTTGAAGTATAATAATGAGTAAAAGTAAAGTTATTAGAAATCCTCTGAAGGTTTTTAAGAAAAGGAGAAATGTCGGAAAGCCAAAGGTATGTGTTATTACTGTAAACAATAAAGACGATAACCAAGTGAGTGAACCTAACCTCTCAAGTACACCTGCCCATAGCAGTCAAAGTGGGAAAGAAAATACTTCACAGAAGAAGCTTCGTTCAATGAGTGAAAACTATGAATGTTTTATGGGCGAATCGGATGTGAATGAAATATTTGATATGTCGGTTCTCAAAGGAATTTTTTCAAACTGTGTAAGATGTATTCATTGTAGTGAAGTTGGTCTGGAACTCTCCATAATAAAGCACGTAGGACTTGCTAGTGAAATACAACTAAAATGTGATAAGTGTTCATACATGACCACCTTTTGGAACAGTGTTGCAGTAACTGCAACTGAAGAAAATGGTAGCAAAATCTACGAACACAACAACGAGCGATGCTTGCTTTAGACAAGGAACTCCTTCGGGCTGCAGACAGGGCTGTAAAGAGTCTAGAAATACAAGCAAGAGTAAACAGGAGGAGGAACAAGAGGAAGCTGGAGGAGGAGTTTGCAGAGGATGAAGATAATCCATCCTATGGACCTGGAATGCACTAAAAAGTTAATCCAATCTTTGTCGCTCGATTCCCAAAACTTTTATTTTCTCATATTAATTACATGTTTTCTAAGGATCTTCCAAACATATTTGTTTCAAACTTTCAGTAAATGTTACACAGTACCTTCTGCATAATTTAACACAGCCTTTTTTCAAAAAACTGTATATTTTTGAATATATAAATAAAAAATTGCAAAAAAATGTTGTGAATTTTCATTACAATTGAAAAAAAATCATCTTTAATAACTGAACTAAAATTTTGTAAAATCTCTGTGTTAAGTTGTAGCCCATATTCCAATAAATAATCTGTAAAAAGTTCAACTTCCTACCTCAAATACTTTGTGAGGAAAGACGTAATTTATAAGCGTTATTTTAACATTGCAAGTATAGGGCGTTCCGGCGCCCCTTAAGGCACGAAAAACCTAAATCAGGGATGGCCGAACGCAGGTTTGAACCGTCGTCTTCCCGAATGCGGGTCCAGCGTGCTAACCACTGCGCCACCTCACTCGGTCACACACTTGAGCAATATTCTAGAATCGATCGCTAGAGTGATTTCTAAGCAATATCCTTTGTGGACTGATTGTACTTCCCCAGTTTTCTACCAGCAAACCGAAGTCTACCACCTCCTTTACACACGACGCAACCTATGTGATCATTCCATTTCATATCCCTGCAAAGTATTAAACCCAGGTATTTGTACAAGGAGTTGGCGGATTCCAACAGTGACTCACTAATATTATACTGATAGGATACTAAGCTTTTCCGTTTGGAGAAGTGCAAAATTTTACAGTTCTGATCATTTAAAGCAAGTTTCCAATTTCAGCACTACATTGAAACCTTATCCAGATCTGACTAAATATTTATGCAGCTTCTTTCAGACAGACCTTCGTTATAGCTAACTGCATCATCTACAAAAAGCCTGATTTTGCTATTAAAATTGTCTGCTAGGTCATTAATATACAACATGGACACCTAGGGTCCCTAAACTCTTCCCTGGGGTACATCCAAAGCTACTTATACATCGAACGATGACTCTCCATCCGAGATAACATGCTGTGTCTTCCCTACCAAAATGTCCTCAATCCACTCATAAATATCACTTAATACTCCATATTATCGTAGTTTTGACCACTAGCGTAGTTATGGTACTAAGTCAAATGCTTTTCGGAAATCAAGAAATACTGCATCTACCTGGTTGCCTTGATCCAAAGGTTTTAGTACGTCACGTGATAAAAGTGCGAGTTGGATTTCAGATGATCGAAGTTTTTGAAATCTATGCTGGTTGACATTGAGGAGGTCATTAATTTCAAGATACGTCATTATGTTTGAGCTCATAATATGTTCTAATATTGTACAAGAAATCAGTCTCAAGGATACTGGACGGTAGTTTAGTGGATCAGTTCTATAGTTTAGTGGATCACTTCTACTACCCTTCTTGTGGGCGGGTGTGGCCTGTGCCTTTTTCCAAGAACTGGGTACGGTTTTTTGTTCCACGGATCTACGATAGATTATAGTCAGAAGAGGGGCTAATTCAGCCACAAATTCAGTATAGAATCTGACAGGGATTCCATCGGCGCCTGGAGCTTTGTTCAATTTTAACGATTTCAGCTGTTTCCCAACACCACTGACCTCAATACTTATTTCATTACTCTTTTCACTGGTACGAGGATTAGCTTGGGGCAGTTCTCCTGGAATTTCCTTTGTAAAGGAAGATTTGAAAACGATTTTAAGTATATCAGTTTTTGCTTTGCTATCCTCAATTTCAGTTCCTGTCGCTAGGGACTGGACACTAACTTTTTTGTCACTAATAACCTACAAATATGACCAGATTTTTTTTTGTGCTCTGCGGAGGGTCACTTGACAATACTTTGCTACGACAGTCATTGAGGGCATCGCGCACTGCTTTCTTGGCAACCAAACGCGCTCCATTCAGAATCTCTCTCTCTCTCTCTATAGCCGTACGATTTGTTTTAGACCTATTATATTGTATTCTCTGTTTATTTACAACTACAGTATATCATGTAGGTTCCCTCCAATTACGAACAGTTCTACTGGGGACATATATGTCCAGTGCATGGTCAACTATTGTTTTAAATCTGAGCCAGAGTTCCTCTACATGCTCCTGCCCTGTGCTGAAAGTTTCAGTTCCTCATTGAGATATGACACTACTGATTCTTTATATAGTTCACTGATCATATATACCTTTCTGCTTGTTTTAGTTGTCCTTTGTACTTTAGTTATCATCGTTACCACAACCTTGTCATGGTCACTGATACCAGTTTCGATGTGGACGTTCTCAAATATGTCTGATATATTTGTTGCCACTAGAACCAATATATTTCCTTCATGGGTAGGGTTACTAGCTATCCGTCCTAGATAGTTTTCAGAGAAGGTATTTAGTAAAGATTCATAGGATGTCTTATCATGCCTACCACTAACAAAATTGTAATTTTCCAAATTAATTGTTGGATGATTAAAGCCCCCAGCGATGATTAAAGTATGATTGGGAAATTTACGTACAGGTGAACTGTGGTTTTTCCTAAAGTTTTTGGCTACATCAGGAGATACGTCTGGTTGGCGATAGAAGGAACCAATTATCTTTCTATGCTTACCTGTGATACTGAGTCTTCCCAAACAATCTCACATGCTGCTTCAGTCTCTATCTCTGTGGATTTCAGTTTCTTGTCCACTGCGAAAAATACATTACCTGTATTTCCCATTTCCAAATCATTTCAATATACGCTTAAATTTACCCCAAAAATCTGATTGCTATCATTTTCAGATTTCGACCAGGTTTTTGTACCTAGTATTATGTGAGCTTCACTACTTTTCATGAGTGCTTCAAACCCCGGCACTTTGTAGCAAATGCTTCGGCAGTTTACGATTAAGATTTTAATTCTGTCTCCTATGGGAGGTATTTCTTTCGATCTTACACTGATAATTCTCGGTTGCTACAGCAATCGTTATCTGGATTGAATGGAGAGTCGCCTAATGTAAAAAACCCTTGTATGTACGTGACACACAGTCAGTTACTTGAGTAGCAGCCTCTGATGTTGTAAGGCGGCGTGGTCTCCTGACCTTCATTTCTTACATATTCCATCCTCACAGTCGTGTTCTGCACATCAAGACGCTTCATTCGAACCCAAACTCGATAAGGCAGAGTCAATTTTGTATGAATTCATGTAAGCGATATGAAATCTAATAAGTAAATCGCAAGTGTGCACCAAGGCTGAAAAAGTCGAGGTTGGCGTACACAACATGATGGCCACAGGAATTGTCGTTCTAAAGAGGCAACCAGCCCGCTGGGAGGTCTGTCCCTTCAGAGGGGGAGTCAACACACATGTACTTCGGCTGAAGCGACCACCCAGAGAGAGGACAGCTTTTGCCAGAGTGAAGGGATAACGACCCCCGTGTTCGAGTTAAAAGCAAATTCCGCTACATTGTGTGGGAGGGCCCAGAAGACGCCTTTTTTGACGGGCTGACCGCACAGTTAGAGAGTTCTCACAGGAAGAAAGTATATGCCTAACGGAGATGCTACATATTTCCGCATTGGTAGACTTACACGAAACGTAATTCTCAAGTTTAAAAGAACAACGCTGATTGGCGGAATATTTCTGACGCAAAGAGCCAGAGGAGTGAGGGAAGACAGCGAATGATACACCCTTGAAATTTTTCCTGAATCCGAAAGGGGCCGTTCCGTTGTCGCTCTTGGAGTGTGAACACGTAACGAGAGCGAGTGCGCCCGTACTTGTACGCAAAGAGCGAGGAACAAAGTCTCTCCGCAATACTTCACTGGGAGAGCACCTCTGTCGTTAGCGAATCGGAGTGATACTCTATATTGAGTCGCTCGCGAATAAGCGTTGTTCATTGTGTTGGCCCCCACACTTATTGTGCGGTGTGAACACAGACAGAGACTGGTTAAACGCCTGTGAGGGAATATTGAGTGGAATTGCGGTGGACTGATTATCTGACCGGTGTACCACGCCAATAGTTAGAGTAGGGGCGGATAGGAGTCCTTGACATCATCAACGCGTAAGGAGAGACTGACTGGCGAAGGTCAATCCAGATAGAAAGAGATAGTTGTGTTATTTGTGAACAGCGAGCGACACAGGCAGCAGTCGTTGCAGCTCACGGTATTGTGCACTACAGCGTATGCGAGCCCCATCTGTCCTCCATGTGTTCCTAACTAGCACTCGTAGAATATGTACACTGATTGATAACTACTAAAGCGACTAATGCAGCCATCGTATGACCTAGGGAGCTCATGGTTTCTAGTACGAGACGACAGACTGTCTTTGGCCTGTAAGAAGAGACAATGACGTTTGGAGCGCGAGATAATCACGGTTTGCTGGCCTGCAGGGCTCTGGCAGAGGGGTGAGGACAGAGGCGCAGCCACGGTGCCCAGCTGTAATCCGCGGCCGGGGCGCGCGCCGCGCCACGGTCTGCCGCTTTTATTGCGGAGCCCGTGTATCCACCCGCCCGCACGCCACGCCTGCACTGTACTTCGCTCATTGCCGAATGAGCTCGGGGCCGAAAAAAAAAAAAAAAAGAGCCGAGAGGAAAGGGAACACCGCCGAAGCAGTATTTCTCTCCCAGATTATGTACACAAGCGGCGTCCGGAATAAACTCACAGAGGTTTTAAGTACACGCCGGGACGGGCCGGACCGAGTCGGGGTTCCCTGCGATTGGGCGGCGAGTCATAAAATTCATTGCTATAACCGGCCCATAAAGCGCCCTCCGCCGCCGGCGCTCTTTGCCTCCCTTCTCCAGAATTACAGACTCGACTTGCGCTGTAGAGCGTATCACTTTCTATTATTCCGGCCGATTAAACAAAGCATCTTCTCGATTGCTGCACGTTGCTTTCTCATTACTTTCAAATCAAAACCAAGCAGTGCGTCCTACTCTGCTTGTACGAGACCGATTAAAAAGGAGGCCACAGGTACGGTGCGGAGAGGCAATATGAGAAATAATAACACAACGGAAACAGAGAGCAATGTTAAAGTTCGTGAATGACACTGGTATTCTTAATTATAAAGTTTATTTCAGTCAGTGTTCATCATAGATGTCCTAAAAGTTGTGGTCACTCACGGATGAGGGGTGGGGAGGGATGCAAGGAAGGGTACTTTCCTCCTCCTGAGATACGTCGTATGGAGGTTTCATTCATTTCAGAGCTCTGATGCGCTTCTAGAAATGATTGTAAGTGATATTTCAAAATCGTTGCGTTGGCAAACGGTAAGGGAGAAACTTGACAATCGCTACACAACTTAAGTTTATTTAACAGTCATGCTATCCACGGGAGAGTATGCCGTTTTGTTCACATTTGAAAGAACCCCCCACTCTTACTAAACCTCCAAAATTGTCTGAGTTTAGTCGTTGAGTCCGTAGATGGTGGTGTAAGGGGCGTACAGTGTAACTGGGCACGCTTTCCTATCCTATTTTGCGGTAAGTAAGCAACTCCGTCCTTAAAGTTAGTGAGCCGCCACCTAGGAATTCTTCCTACCTGTTACGTGCAGATGCCCTCGTCGTTTTATGTCCTCTTGGAGAGCCGTAGCAGCGCCGTCGGATTCTGAATGTGCGATTCTACTGTGTGTGTTTGGCGCAATGAAGCGGGAAGAAGTTTTTTGCGCAAATGACTTTTACCCGGGATGCCATTATGGTGCGTTTAGTTAAGGAACAACAATAAAATGAACTTGTTCCCACTGATTATAAGCTAACTATTAACGGTACGAGATCATGATCTACCGCATGACATGATGAAAAGGCATTCTATCGACGACTGCAGACTATGACGCACCGTCTGTAACTTGAGCGTACAACCGGAATAATTCGAATAAGATCGTACATCTTCGGTTATGCCAAAATTATTCATTTATTTATTAATATCAACGTTTCCTGGCACTGTAAAATTACTGAAAGATAGTATTTATCTCTCATAGACTCCTCCTAATGTCTAAGTGGCAAAAGGCAACATTCGTTAGCAAATATTTATTAATACCATTACTTGATTCCCGCCAGAATAAACGTGATTTCTCTATGTATCTCTTTTTGCTGACGTCACGAGCGATTTCTGCATCGTCACCTCATTCGACAGGCTCTGATTGTGCCAGATGCCCAACCGCCTCTGCTAGCCAGCGTGGAAACCCACAGCTCGCTCCTTCTACATACTGCAGCGCTGATATATTCGCTCCATGTATGAAAAATATCAAAACTGGATATAAAGTTAAATGCGCTCTTATCTACAAATACGAGGCACCTTACCCATTCCAGCAGTTCCAGCGCTGTTCTGTAGGCAAAGAGAGTGCGAGCCTTTATAGAACACTGCCGAAAAAGTTCCTAATCTTCTGTCTGTCGTTTTCTCATACACCGCTTATTGAGTTGTGTAAAAGACCGGTCTGACACCCAACACAGAGTCCGCTACCAATTGCTCAGACACAGTTTCGTCATCAGTATACATAAATACTACTGCAGTATCCTTGACCAACATTCATCCCCAAGTACCACAATCACATCCCCTTTTACTGCTGCACAACGTAATAACAATTAGTAGTTTACCTTTTGTCCAAGTACGAACTAAAGTTGCATTGCATGGTTGGCTGGGACATTCCGGGGAGAAGATTCGGTCTCCTAACTACACAGGGTTTTCCCATCCTTCGAGCACACTGGCACCTTTCGTTCATGAATCGTGAGAGTAGTGTGTTAAGTGTATCTGATATGTGTAGATGACTGTAATGGACATGTGTCACACTTGCGGTGTTTGATGATGAATACCGGCGCGTAGACTACTGCTGTCGAATAGCACCGCGTGGGATGCTGAGGTTAGCGTCCTTAACCAATGGCTGGATCACCATTAATTGTGTCACTCACATGCCCTCCACTCCCCGAAACACTGAGCCAACGTTTCAGATTTAATTCAGGAGATTTGCGCAAAGTCTGGTGATCAGAAACTTAACTGCACTACCCCGCCTCTCCTTTCGCCAAAAGGCAAAGAGAAAGCAGCCAACAGAGTTTGTAGTACCTGCCAGGTTACCCATCCAAGCACCTGTCGTTGCTTAACTTAGGCAGCCTGACGGGTTCCACTGTGTACAAAGAGATAAGGCCATTGGCGTTCCATGCACAAACAAGACACATAACGGCTTGATGAGACTACATTCAGTTTATACGAGGGGTATGCGGAAAGTAAGGTCCGATTAGGTGCCTCCGCCCTGTGAAAATGTGATGAAGATGTGCACAAATGCGTTGGGCAGTGTCTCTAGTATGCTGATCGATGGCGTGACGTTGCTCTTTTCAGCTCTGAGCGCACAGTGAGCACGTAATGAGGCCTGGAACTACAGTGTCTCCAGCTAAGTATGTGGACCTGGTGAGAGATTTCGCCTCAAGCTATGCAGCCCACATAACATAAATGTCATGCGTTTCTTTCTTCAGTTCCGACCTGCATACTGCACGGTCAATGAAGACGCTCCTGGGAAGTGTTTGATCATCCACAATACAGCCCATAAATTGCTCCCTCCGATGTTCATCTCTGTTCATATGAACCGCTGGCTACGAAGACAACATTTTGGCACAAACAGCGAAAGGCAGACCAGTGTAGAAAATTGGCGGAAAGCATAGGCGGCTGCTCTCTGTGACAGGGGGGGGGGGGGGGCGGGGAGGGGGAGGGTACTGGGAAGTTTGTACAACGCCACGATAAAGGTGTAAGTCGGAACGACGACCGACGACTATTTAGAGAGGTAGCTGGAAGATGTGGCTAACTATTGCGAATAAATTTTTTTTTATTTTCACTGTGTTTTCCATTTCGTGACCGACTGCATCTTACTTTCGTAGCAGTCCTCGTACACAACAGGAATTTTAGTAGGACTAAAGGCTAGTAACTGGTTGATTATTATCTCTGTAACTACTTGGCAGCAAATCATACTCCCTCGCCCACGCTGAGGCCCATGGGCAATGCGCTGACTTTGAGAGTAGCAGAGGGGGTAGCGAAAAGGCATGTCTCTGGCACCTTTGTAACTGAAGCATTTCGGGTAAGGTGACAACCCTGGCAGAAATCCCACCAGCCGAAAACTTTTACATACGAGGGTTGGAACTTAATTAATGGCAACTATTTATTCACAACCGATACAAAAGAATTACATGTTTCCACCTCTTACTGACCTTCAAAGTAGTCACCAGAGTTGTGTAGAACCCGTTGCCAGCGATGTGGAAGGCGTAGTATACCGTTAGCAGAGCCTGTTGATGGTGCGACTGGAGCGGGTTACTGCCTGTCGAATCTATGAAACAGTTTTGAAGCGAATGCCACGAAGTGGTTCCTTCATCTTCAGAATCAAATCAAAGACACAAGGACTCAAGTCTGGGGCATATGATGGATGGTACAGTACTGCCCAGTCCCATCGACCGAACAGAGCAGCCACAGCTTGCGCTGTATGCGCCCGCCCATTGTCGTGCCAAATGACGGGTGGGTTGCGCAAAAAGTGTCGCCGCTTCTCACGCAAAGCTGGTCGCAGGTGATGTTCCAAAAACGAACAGTAATACTGTGCATTGACGGTCTGCCGCGGAGAAATGTAATGCTTTAGGATAACACCATAACTTTAGACCGCTCCGTTCGCAACATCAACAGAACAGGCTCTGCTAACAGTACACTACGCCATCCACGTCGCTGGAAACAGTATCTACGCAACGCTAGTGACTACTTTGAAGAAAGTAACAGGTGCAAACATGTAACTCTATTGTATCGGTTGTGAATAAATAGTTGACTCTATTTAAGTTCCAACCCTCGTACAATCTTCATAAAGCAAAGCCAGATGGGTCTATTCGAAGACGAACTAGGCCAGAGAAAGGCAAACTACATGGCATAACAAAAAACTTGTTTGGCACATTGTATGTGAGGTGATTGAGAAAGAAAGAATTAAGAAATAAACCTTAATAAGATACTGAAGAAACTAAAGAGGAACATCACGGTGATAACTGAACAAAGAAAAAGTACACTATGATTTAAAGTGGAGTGCTACAAAATGGAAGAGTATATTGCGGAGCGTCTGTAGTCTTAAAAATGAATGGCAAAATACAAAGACAAACTATGCATACATTAATTAAAGAATAATAACTAAGAGATTTAAAATCTCATATCATAGGTATTCGATGTATGTACGGGAAAAGGGAAAAAAAGATGATACAGCTGTGTTTATGACAAAATGTTAGGAACAATGAATAAAAACCAATAAAACAGACGATTTTTTAATTTGTGAATGTCTGAGCGCCAATACTGGAAATTTGCCACGAATGCTGGAAACGTTTGGGGGAAAATCCAGACAGTGGAGAAGACCACAACAGTTTGTTCAGTACGTAACAAATTAAAACTAAAGAATACTTATTCTGACACATGGCGCGCGAGAGGGTGGAGGTCACTAAAGGTTGCACAATAGCAAACCAAAAAATGAAAATTCTTGTCCAAAATGCAGGGGCTTATAGTGGTTATAACATGTGTTCAGACCACTATCCATAGTATCTACAATTGTATTATTAACCAAACCGAAGGAACAAAAAATGAAGTACCAGCAGCAGTAGATGTACATAGAAAATACACCTTGTCGAAGATGATGCGTAAGGTCACTATAACGTCATAGATTAGGTAGTTGCTTACATGGTACACAGATCATTTGAACGATTCTTTCACCGAAACGACGTGTAAAGAGTCAGTTTAGAGAATATGTACTCATAACCGGTGTTAACGTTAACAGTAGAACGCCCGGCGGGGCTCAATCGACCGTTTTTTTATTTTAAGAAGCGAAATTTTTTGGTGTTTTGAATACTCTGTTCCTGTGACTTTCTGACTTTCAGTGGCTTTAGACGATGTTTAATTTTCCTTAATAGTTTTACTTTGTAGCAAAAATTTTTAAAATAATTACACGTATACCTTTGGTTCCCGACGGCGGTCAATTGACCGTTTCTCACAACTACGCAGTTTACCTGTTTTATTTGGTGACTTTGTTTGACAATAATGACTTTATTGAGTAGGGCGGGTATTAGACTTCTGCTTTTTGTCAGTAGCAGTTCGACTAGCAGCTATAATGGATTTCTATCTCTGTCGTGGTCTTTCTGAAGCTGAATCTGTAGAAGCTTTTCAGATATCTCCAACTCAGTCCCAAGTAGAAGAATATATGGGTGAGGACAGTGAAAGTGACACATCGAGAGATGAATACAATCCTCCTGCGCATTCAGTTAGCGACTTATCGGTAATGATCATGACTGACCAAATATCTCTTCCCACCACAGTGATGCTGTAACCTGGTGTCTATACATCTGGCACTGCTTTGCGAAATGCATGAATTAGTAATCGTCTCAGAAGGAGAGTAAGAGGAGAATAAAATATTACAGTAAGTATAGTAGTCAAATATGAAACTTTTTTATATTACTTACGTTTGTTTTTTTGTTTTATCTAATAAAACTTTTTTATATTATTTACGTTTATTTTTTGTTTTACCCAAATTTAAAAATTTCTTTTCATAATATGTACTTTGATTTTATCTCGTAACATGCAGATTTTTGCAGCTGCTACAGTAAAAAAAAAAAAATTGGAATGAAAGCTGATATTGGTAAACACGTTTGGGACTGATGGAACAATGTCGACACACACTTTTTCTACAAACTCTACAGGGAGAAAGAGTCAACAAAATGTTATTAGAGAGAGTGCCGGACCTAGCTAGTGCACTTCGTCTGTTCATTAGTGAAAACATGTGGCGCCTAGTGAAAAAATGCACTGAAACAGAAGCACGCATAGTACTCAACGATAATTTGTTGAACTTGAATTTGGAGGAGCTGGAAGCATTTATTGCCATATTGTATGCTCGAGGGACATACGGTGCTCGGAGTCTTTCTGTGAGAGATTCGTGCAGTCGCGAGTGGTGTCCTGCTTTTTTTACTCAAACATTGGCAAGAAACCGATTCTTAGAAATCACACGATTTCTCTTTGACATCAACAACACAAGATTTATGTCCCATTTGAGATCAGGTATAAGTTTTTAGATACCTGCATTGCAAGTTACAGTCCAACTGGATTCCTAAATGCGACTAAACGGTTAAATTCGACTAAATGTCGATCTCCATTCACACAATGCATGAGTGGCTAACCTGATGACTACAGCATAACATATTGACAACTCACACGCTTGGTTTCCTTTATCTGAGAAAAGACGAAAAGAGACTGCCGGTATAGTGCCTGAGACAACATATAACGCCACGTCTTACGGAACTTTACTTACGAAAGGGGAGATTATGTTATAACATACAGAGTCTTCACTTTTCTCTTGCTGGCAAAAGAGCTGAAAAAAAGAGATTAAAGCTTTGTTAGTACTTTAAGTAGGAGGAGAGGGGAGGTGCCACTATCTGCGAGGTAGGAACAAGATGTACTTCATTCAAATGTTGTTTAGAAGCCTGATGGCATTACTCTAACATCTAGCCGAGGAAAATGTAAGAAAAAATTCTTATTATTTCTTTGCACTCCAGTGCAACAATCAATGAGGCTGCAGAAACGGATACTCCAGAAACGGTTGATTTTTATAACAACACCAAATTCGGCGTAGATACGCATGTACAGCGTAAGAGCCATGAAAAGGCGCGGGCCAGTACAAGTCTTCTATAAAATTCTGGATCTCTTATAAACAACACTTCAACATTGTACAAGTGATGACTGGTTCTACCATCTCCTGATGGTCTTTTACAACGAAAGTTGTGGAAGAATTAGTGGTACCGGTCAGAAATGCTCGTCCTCAGCATCTGCATACTCCATCTACCTTTACTGCTGACAGAGAAGAAGAAACAGCTAAGCCAACTAAACGAAAAACTTGCCAAGTGTGATTGTGTAACAAAACCAAAACTACAGATAACTGGTTCATGTCTACGTAAACAGATTCAGGAAAAGTCCACTTGAATAGTTTAATAAAACAGTACTTACTTGTAACAGGATAAAAGTAAAATTAGTAAATAGCTAAGCAATCCAATGATAATATCGTTTGTCATCTAGTTTTATATCATTTAAAACACAAACACTTAAAAATATACGAAATTTTATGACCTCTAATATGGCATAACTTATTATTGTACTGTGTAACATAAAAATAAAATTTATTAGATTCAAATTAAAATGCGCCCACATTACAATTATACATAAAAATTATAGAATCATTATTAATGACAATAAATAGGAAACATTGTAATATTTTCTAAAATGAAGCTTCTTCAAATGTGATAAAAGCCTAAGTGGTCAGTTGTCCTCCATTGGGCGTTCCAGTGGGTAAAGCTAAGCTGGTGGTTCTAGTGTTAATGAACACATTATTCTTTCAGTCCTACTTTTTTTACTTGTTACCATGTTTTAAGTAGAAATACATTTTGTCTAAACTGCCTACTAGTTTTTAGGTAGAAGTTCAAATTGCTCTGCTGAAAGACACTTCATGTTAAGAGGCAAATTACCAAAAATTTTTGTTGCTGTCTATTGAACTTTCCGAAAAACTGACAGCTTTCATAATGGGTTATAAAAGTCATTTTCCCTCTAGTGTTGTAGATACGGTCGTCACTTTACTTCTCAAATTATGATGGGTTATCTATGACTAATTTCATTAGCGAATTGTGATGGAACAGTTAAAATGCCTACATCCCTGGCGACGTACATACATAATATCTGTGGGTAAGCACCTTATATTATTCTTACTGCTTGCTTCTGTCCTATTAATACTTTCTTTCTAAGTGATGAGTTAACCCAGAAAATTATTCAGTGTACCATTACTGACTGGAAATATTCTGAATATATTAGGAGGTTGATACGTTTGTTTCCAAGTTTAGTAATTATACGAAGGACAAAAGTTGCTGAACTTAATTGTTTTGAGAAAATAAGTAATACCATTCTTTCAGTTCAAGTTTTCACAAATACGTACACCTAAAAATCTGTAGCATTCTACTCTGCTTACTGACTTCTGCTCATGTGATACATTCATTTCTGGTAAGACTCCATTTGTTGTAGAGAATTGAATGTAGCGTATTATTCCAAAATTTAGGGAGGGTCCGTTGTCAGAGAAACATTTAATAATAGTTTGGAAAATTTCATTTACCAACTCTTCTGTTGCTTTCTCTGTAATGGGACTTATTGAAACACTAGTAACGTCAGCAATAAACTCCATTTCTGCCTGTTGAACGCTAAGTGGAAGGTCATTCACATATGTAAGGAATAGTAGATCCAATATTGAACTCTGTAGGACTACCTTTGTGATTTCTCACCAATCACTAAAATTTTCTGACCTTCCGACATTATTTGAATTATTCAGCACAACCTTTTACATTATGTTTCTTAAGTGTGATTCAAAGCAACTGTGTAAAGCCATCGATTCCATACAACTCGAGTTTTTCTAAGAGAGTAACATGAGCCATGCAGTCAAACACCTTGGAATGATTGTAAAAACACCAGCTGGCGATATTTGACTAATGAGTATGTGAATAGCATTCAGAGTCGAGCATCCATTCTGGAATCCAAACTGTGAAATGCTAACTAAATTGTTTCCGCTTAAGAGTGAGAGTATTCTTGAGTTCATTACTTTTTTGAATACTCTGGAAAAAGATGTCCGTAAGGAAACTGAATGATAATTGTTTAAGTCTACCTTGTTGCCTTTCTTATGAAAAGGTTTAACAATTACGTATTTTAACATGTTGGGAAAACTCCCTTGTGCCAGTGATGCATTTCATATATCACTAATGACATTATTTATTAAGCTGCAATAATATTTCACAACTTTTTCTGACACTCCACCAACATAACGTTAACTCTTATTTTCCAGAATTTTTATAATACTGTTGTCAATGAAGGATTCTGGTGTTTGTTCTAGTATTCTGTTGCTTCTTCAACTGAACAATTTAATCCTATCGTTGTTGCTAAGTTTAGGAAGTGGGTATTAGAAGTACCTGCAACTTATGATTTATCAGTCACAACATTGTCATTTAGTTTAACTGTTATGGTATCCT
This sequence comes from Schistocerca piceifrons, assembly GCF_021461385.2. Lineage (NCBI taxonomy): Eukaryota > Metazoa > Arthropoda > Insecta > Orthoptera > Acrididae > Schistocerca > Schistocerca piceifrons. The sequence continues at coordinate 741,233,815 of NC_060138.1, forward strand.
GTACTTTCGCTGGCTGTTCTCTCTCCCATTTGAGTTTAAATCAAATTATCTGCATTACTTATTTTTGTCACGATGTGCATACTTCTGAGCACTAAGTCATGGCTATAAAACGGAATCAATGATCGCAACAATTGACATCTGTTAACAATGTCGACCCCAGGCTCTTGTAAATATTTGTTAACTTTGTCTATTTGAGACACGTCATCCGAGAAATCAATCAATATTCCTGTCTACAGCTTTTTTAGTCTTTTCCGAACCTATTCTGCCTCATTCCATGTCACTCTCTTTTCTTCTTTGTTCACAACAGTTTCTTCCAATGACATGTAAACATCATCGAAATTCTGTCGAACACCTGATACTGCTTTCTCGCGGCACGACCATCTAGTATATGACAATGTCCTAAGTCACTCATTACTCTTCACAAGAATGTGAAGAATGGAAGCTACATAAAAGTCATGTAGTAGTTGCAAAATTTGAAAAAAAAGTCCATCTGAATTTAATGATTATTTTGCACTGTTTTGGACAACAAGGTTCAACGACTGAGTAATACATGGAACATAAAAAGCTAATGAATACAATTCCCTTATCATTAAACTTAAACTTACATATTTCCCACTCATATTACTGGCATTGTCATAGGACTGCGAGCGATAGTCTCTATCCTAATGTTGCATTTTCCGAAGTGATCTAGGATAACCCTCGTGAGACTTTCTGCTGTATGATTGTGTGTGGGAAGAAAACATAAAAATCTTTCGCGAACTCTTCCCTCGAAACAATACCTTACTACAACAGCTAGTTGATCTTCATATACCATGTCCACCGTTGAATCTACAACTAGTCCGTATTACATTGGTGTTTGAATTTCCTCAACTATTTTACTCAATACCTTGTTTCCCATAATGTTGATGAATTTTTCACAAACAGTCTTGGACAAATATGACTGATCGCCATGATCTTTAGAGCTATGAATCTTGGATGTGTTGTTTCAAAAATGGGTCAGAATAAGCAGTTAATTCAAGGGAACCTAGGTAGTTATCATCATTTAAGGATCCAAAAGTTTTGCTGTCATCACGAAAAGCAAGACCTCTTATTGCCAAATGTTGAACTACATCTACCACGCACCGAGGCACTTCTTGCCAATAAATTTTCTGTTTCGATCATATGCTGCAGTTCACTGTTCATATGTCCATGTTTTCGGTGGCATAAGCCACGTCACAGAATTTTTGCGATGATTAGCGCTGTTTTCATGAGACGTAATTTTTTCTTCACCCCTCCTTCCAGTCAGAAAATCCACGGGTTGAAAATGGAGTAATATGTCGACTAAGTCCATGCTCTCACTGAATAATTTACAGGAAATACAAAATATATTTGCTGTAGATTTGGAATACAACCGCCATTTTCTTTCATTTTTCTCTCCGTTTAGCAGTTTTTTAAAGAATAAGTTTTATATGCGTACCTTTTTTGCGATTTGTAGACACGTTCAGATTTACTTAGAGCGTCTAAATAGCTCTTAAAATAGTCTATATACAGTTCCACAAATTCGTTTTTCACTTTTTTCCATTTCGCTGGATCTTTATACAATGTTGGGGTCTTCACTAATTCACTGTCAGTAGTCACCGGGTTTGGTTTTATGATCGCCTAGTTCAACATCCGCGTTCATCACCACCTCACTTACAAAATACTACTCCACAACAACTTAATATTCACCGGAACTTGTCAAACACCCCTTAGAAGAATCAGGCACAAATGCAGGAGGTTCTGGTTCAGTACAAACTTCACTAACGTTACCGATGGAGCAGTCTCTCTTCGTAAAATACGAAGTCACTTTTGGCAGTTTCTTCACAAGTTTAGGTACTTCACCAAAAACGAAAAATGGAGCTTAAATGTTAGTTAGACACTAACTTATTAGAAGAAGCATAGCCAGTCCACGCACTAACAACAGTCAATCTGTGAATACATCGTAAATTACAAAGCTCTAAACGATACGGCCACACGAATTAACCGCTCACTCTATAGCAACAGACAAGTGATAGAAGCAGCGAATGGAAGAAGGAATGGAGTGCACAAAAGTGTTCGAAGTAACACTCCTATTATTAAGGTCAAAAAATTCTATCCGACACTACGCCTACGGATTTTGTAACTAGATGGAACTTGTTGCAATGAGAGGAATATATTCTATTGCGGAACTGCGGAATGACTTGATATTTCGCTGGATTGGGACTAGGTACTCTATAGCCACATGAGACTGCAGAACACTTCCTTTAAACGAGAAAATATGAATCACGATTATCATGCACTGTAGTCTATCTTCTTTTTTAAAACTGATAGATGCTAACTCATTAAGGTGGTAGATGTAACAAACGAAGGAATTTGTTCTTTATTTTTGGTCATAGTCTGTCCTATGATGACTGTTTCTTGAATTATTCTTATTAGACAGAATGGAGACCCCTCCCGTCAACCTGAAGACCTAGTTCTAGAGGCCTCCAAATCGCCACCACCCGTTAGTCTAGTCTTTAATACAGTGCAACATGCAGTCATAGGGTTACGAATTTAGCGACAGAGTTACCATGACTGCCTAATAATAGTCAAGCTGGGGTGACGAAAACGGTCTCGGTTCAGTCCTAGGATGTTAACAGTCGGTTCTTCAGGCACATTTGAAGATAATTTTGGGACGTTTATCACATTTGCCAAGTTGAATGTTGGACGTGGGGTGCATTTTACAGAAACCGCTCAAAAAAATGCGGCTCCCAAGAGACATTTTCTGGAAGATTAATTATGTCAGTCTCCCTCATAAAAATAAGGCACGAAAAACGTGCAAGGTATCTAACTACTAACTTAATAAAAAATAAAGTTCTGTAACCAAACAACCTCTTGTTCTTTCAGTTTATCCAGGTCCCATCTCCTTAAATTCCCGCCTTTTTGCAGTTTCTTCAGTTTCAATCTGCAGTTCATAACCAATAGATTGTGGTCAGAATCCACATCTGCCCCTGGAAATGTCTTACAATTTAAAATTGACAGGAATGGGGGAAAGAAATACAGAAGAAGAAGAAAGGGTAGCTCTGAGGGATGAAGTAGTGAAGGCAGCAGAGGATCAAGTAGGTAAAAAGACGAGGGCTAGAAGAAATCCTTGGGTAACAGAAGAAATATTGAATTTAATTGATGAAAGGAGAAAATATAAAAGTGCAGTAAATCAAGCAGGCAAAAAGGAATACGAACGTCTCAAAAATGAGATCGACTGCAAGTGCAAAATGGCTAAGCAGGGATGGCTAGAGGACAAATGTAAGGATGTAGAGGCTTGTCTCACTAGGGGTAAGATAGATACTGCCTACAGGAAAATTAGAGAGACCTTTGGAGAGAAGAGAACCACTTGTATGAATATCAAGAGCTCAGATGGCAACCCAGTTCTAAGCAAAGAAGGGAAGGCAGAAAGGTGGAAGGAGTATATAGAGGGTTTATACAAGGGCGATGTACTTGAGGACAATATTATGGAAATGGAAGAGGATGTAGATGAAGATGAAATGGGAGATAAGATACTGCGTGAAGAGTTTGACAGAGCGCTGAAAGACCTGAGTCGAAACAAGGCCCCGGGAGTAGACAACATTCCATTAGAACTACTGATGGCCTTGGGAGAGCCAGTCATGACAAAACTCTACCATCTGGTGAGCAAGATGTATGAGACAGGCGAAATACCCACAGACTTCAAGAAGAATATAATAATTCCAATCCCAAAGAAAGCAGGTGTTGACAGATGTGAAAATTACCGAACTATCAGTTTAATAAGTCACAGCTGCAAAATACTAACGCGAATTCTTTACAGACGAATGGAAAAACTGGTAGAAGCGGACCTCGGGGAAGATCAGTTTCGATTCCGTAGAAATGTTGGAACACGTGAGGCAGTACTAACCTTACGACTTATCTTAGAAGAAAGATTAAGAAAAGACAGACCTACGTTTCTAGCATTTGTAGACTTAGAGAAAGCTTTTGACAACGTTAACTGGAATACTCTCTTTCAAATTCTGAAGGTGGCAGGGGTAAAATACAGGGAGCGAAAGGCTATTTACAATTTGTACAGAAAGCAGATGGCAGTTATAAGGGTCGAGGGGCATGAAAGGGAAGCAGTGGTTGGGAAAGGAGTGAGACAGGGTTGTAGCCTCTCCCCGATGTTATTCAATCTGTATATTGAGCAAGCAGTAAAGGAAACAAAAGAAAAATTCGGAGTGGGTATTAAAATTCATGGAGAAGAAGTAAAAACTTTGAGGTTCGCCGATGACATTGTAATTCTGTCAGAGACAGCAAAGGACTTGGAAGAGCAGTTGAACGGAATGGACAGTGTCTTGAAAGGAGGATATAAGATGAACATCAACAAAATCAAAACGAGGATAATGGAATGTAGTCAAATTAAATCGGGTGATGCTGAGGGGATTAGATTAGGAAATGAGACACTTAAAGTAGTAAAGGAGTTTTGCTATTTAGGGAGTAAAATAACTGATGATGGTCGAAGTAGAGAGGATATAAAATGTAGACTGGCAATGGCAAGGAAATCGTTTCTAAAGAAGAGAAATTTGTTAACATCGAGTATAGATTTAAGTGCCAGGAAGTCGTTTCTGAAAGTATTTGTATAGAGTGTAGCCATGTATGGATGTGAAACATGGACGATAACCAGTTTGGACAAGAAGAGAATAGAAGCTTTCGAAATGTGGTGCTACAGAAGAATGCTGAAGATAAGGTGGGTAGATCACGTAACTAATGAGGAGGTATTGAATAGGATTGGGGAGAAGAGAAGTTTGTGGCACAACTTGACTAGAAGAAGGGATCGGTTGGTAGGACATGTTTTGAGGCATCAAGTGATCACAAATTTAGCATTGGAGAGCAGCGTGGAGGGTAAAAATCGTAGAGGGAGACCAAGAGATGAATACACTAAACAGATTCAGAAGGATGTAGGTTGCAGTAGGTACTGGGAGATGAAGAAGCTTGCACAGGATAGAGTTGCATGGAGAGCTGCATCAAACCAGTCTCAGGACTGAAGACCACAACAACAATAACAACCAAACAACGTTGCAGGTGGCATGAAAGTCGAATAATTTTTTAATTTTATTTACTGTATCTCGATTTCGAAGAATATTGCTCAGTGGTACTTTTTGTTAGCTGTGTTTGTTGATATTCAACAGAAATTTCTCATTTCTGTTTCCCTTGCTTCAGATTTCTTCACTTAACATTATCGCTGTACGAATAAGAATATGTTCCGCGAATATTTTCTACTTTATTTTACAGTTCATTGGATACGTTGGACTTCTTTATATAAATATGTAATTTATGATAACTGACTCAGAATAGCAGCATCCATAATGATATTAGTAATATAGAAAGATGTACTTTGAACATATAATGAATATGTAATTAAATATGTGTACTTGTTAGCTATCAAAATATTCCATCATCAATAAAATATCGAATGGGTACCTTCTACTCCTTGGAGGATTATTTAGTTCTTGGTGCACGATGCGTCTTCAAACTCATCGAATCAGCTACAGTAGTGACAATTTTAGAATCTTGCTCTCTCTTGGATAAATTTCTGTGGACGATCATGATGTTCACCTAAATTACTTAATAGCTATACTGATTTCAAGTGACTGATCATTATCAATAGTCGCAAATACTTGTTAGCCGATGCCAAACTTCTCAAAAAGTAAACAGTTTCATGAGTCTCCTATTAGAAGTGTGAATAGTCACAGCCTTCTTTGACTCCCGATGTACAGAAATACTGCAAAATGTAAACTGTTGTGCTGTTGAAAGTGCATCGCTTGTATCTAATGACAATTCACTTACATTGTTCAGGTAGATAGTTTCCGAGCTGGAATCTGCATTCATCGGTAAGTTTACTATGTATCACTAATATAAGGGACCGCGACAATGTAGTACGCCTGAAGATACAATGTTAATGAGTTCTTCAACCGCTTCTAGATGAGGTAATTTGAAACACAAAGTAAGAATAAAAGAACAAGACCTTAATAAGGCTCTGAACTGCCATTGAAAGATTTTATGTTTGCAAATATGACTTACAAATCTCACAGAGGAAAACTGTTTTCCACAGTACAGACGTGCCACAGTGGAAAACAAACTAAACATCCCCACCTCTATGCACTCTCGCATTTGCTTCCAGAAAACAGTATGCCATCCAAAGCCTGAATATGCCTGAAGATGGCAATACGTTAGAATCGTGAAACTACAGAACATCAGGTTATGTTAAGAACATCGCATCTCAGTATTTTTAACAATAAGTAATCAAGACAAAATTAATAGAGTGTGTGAAGTTACTTTCCTTGGCTATAATAAGGTTGACTTTACCTTATTCAGTCAGGCAGAGATTCGTTGAACATTAACGTAGTTGGGGTCTGCATAAGTCTGATGACATTTGCTGAGCGTACGCTCACTAAAGATCACAGGATCAGCTTCTCCATCTGACAGTGCTGGAAGTCGTTTAGGTTAAGGAACATCCAGCATAAGAGCCACACTTAATTTTACACGATCGTACTCGATATAGTACACTCATGTTCAGGAAGAACAGAACCTTGAACGACAAGATGTGGGAGGTTCATAGTAACAGGACATGTACATTAATATGTTTTCCAAAAACGAGTAGCATTTGAACCATATCGTCCCGAAGGTTCAAGGTCAACATCGCTACCGTGGCGCAACAACACCTACTGGTAAAATGTGCCTGCAGCTCTCGTTGTAGCTATGTAGTGAAAGTAATGGATCAGCATGATTTGTACAGACGCGCAGGATACCTCGCAGATGTATACGCGCTCCGTACCGACAAATTGGTGAGTTTGAAAGAGAGCAGATTATTGGCATGAGAGAATGTGATGCATCCATCCGGGAAATTGCAGCTCTTTTGAGACGAAATACTGCGGGAGTGCAAAGGGTGTGTGCCGAATGGTTCACGGAAGACCGTAGAACACGACGAGATGGGTCACGTCGCATTATCTACACCATCCCCCGAGAACGTCGACATCTCATTCGAATGGCATTGCAGAACAGATCTGGGTTCTCCTCGGCTCTGTCGCAACAATGGAACAGTCTAACACACCGTACACTATCAGGGGTGACAGTCTGTCGCCTTTTACGAGTATTTCGGGAAGGGGTATGTAAGCGTCGTCCCCTTCTCCGCTTACCATTGGCGAATGTGCAGAAACATGCTAGACGACAATGGTGTATGGAATGACGTCACTGGGGGACAGGGATGGCATCAGATAGTATTTTCGGACGAATCCAAGTCCAGTTTGTTTGAAAATGAGGCCGCATTTTGATTCGCCGAAGACAGGAGGAGTGGCAGCACAGTAACTGCATTCGCAAAAGACCCACACGACTTACAGCGCCAACTCAAAGCCTATGGTGTGGGGTGCAATTGGGTACAACCACAAATAACTGTTGTACGTATCCATGGCACTGTCACCAGTGTGACCTGCGTGAATGACATCCTGGAACCTGTAGCGATACCCTTTCTGCACAACACCCCAGACGCCAGTTTTCAGCAGGATAATGCACGACCACATTTTGATGCACGAACACGTGCCTTCTTGGTGTCACAGGATGTCAGGCTTTTGCACTGGCCCGTCAGATCACCTAACTTGTCACAGATCGAAAATGTGCGGGATATGGTGAAACGACGGGTGCAGCACTGTGACCCCGTGCCAAGCACCAGAGATGATCTTTGGAACCAGGTGAACGCAGTATGGATGGCTATAACACAGGACGCCATTCATACCTTATACGCGGCGATGCCGTCATTTGTGGAACAAGTTATCAGGGTCCATGGTGGACCCTGTGCCTTCTAGGCAACAGGACACATATTGCACCAAGGTGACTGAAATGCTAATCATTTCTGAAGAACATACTAACGTACATGTCATGTGAATACGCACACCCTAGTCGTTCAAGGTGTTCTGTTTCCTCTTTACTTCCACTCTGCTGAGCATTTAGTAGTCCTCGTACAGTTCTACTCTTCCCACATTATCTGCAGTCATCGGTTTCCTTCTCCGTTTATTTTATTTTTAATGTATTATAAAAAGTTATTATTCTGTTCTTTTATAATTTATATGTTAAGGTGACCCTAATATTTAAGGTTGATTTTTTTTCTTTTTGATACCTCACGAAATTCATTCTATTGCACAAAAAAAATTACTTGCCTGTCGTTTGGACTCAATAGGAAAAGGGGAAGGAGCGCACTTCGGGTCCTATATTCAAAATTATATTTATTTCAAAAACTATGGAAAGGAATCAGCAGATTAACCGTTACTTTAGTGCTTTAATCATAAAGATTACTGTACAAACCTTAGCACTGCAGCTTATAATGCTACTATGTGCAACATTTGTAGGCCAAATATGGTGAGAAAATGAATGATATTTTATGTTAAAATTTTAATTCTTTTAGTAAGACTCTTTCAAGCACATACTGTTTCTGTCTGCCGTTTCATTATGAATATACTTAACATCTCTCGAAACCCGATCATTGTCACCATTATTGTTACTGAGTAAGTGGAATTTTAATTTATGTGTTACTGGGATTGGTCAGACTTACGAACTTGCCACATTTGTCAAATCTGCCAAGAAAGGGCCGTGCTTTGTTAGGAACTAACTCCTTAGTCCCACTGATGATCATTTGTGTGAGTTGTTTAATGACAATATAAACCAAATTTCGTCTGTTGATCTTGCTTTGTAGGTCAATGAATACCAAATGTGAGGAGAGGTGTCACATATGGTTTATCAGTTTTTGTAAAGTCACACGAGAGATATCATGTTCGACGTCCTGATCTTAACGGAGTTTAAATATTACACTGAAATCTAAAAATGGAACTTTTTATAAAGAAGGCAAAGAGAAACATGATATAATATACACAGAGACAAAGAAAATACAAACACATGATAAGTTCATCGTGGAGCAAAAATTTTCTAGCCATAATCGTACTATTTTTCATCCCCCTGAATGATAGACAGCCATGGAACACGTAACGGTACTCCACCTAGAGACATCACAGTTAATTCTATAAGTTCTGTGTAATCCTCTCTGGGCTGTTGTTCTCAGTACACATCTCGAAAAAAAGGTTGAGGATTCGAATCACATGTATCTGATACAAGTGTTCATTGACCATTCCACGCTGAATTCCAGTTTGGAATTAATCAACGTCGTTTGCACATCAAGAGTTTTGAAATATTTAAAGATTTGTGCACTCAGACATGAGCTTCTTCAACCCATTGGTTCTGAAAAACTGTCTGGAAATGAATTCATATATGTGGCGCCTGCAAGATAAATGCAGGAGACCATTTTCAGGAACGTTTCCAGCAAAATACACGAAAATCTGAATATCTGAAAGCCAAACAGCGAAATTTTCACAGACAGCTGCTGGATACTCCTTTTTATTCCCACATCGCACTGCATGCTTTCTAAGAAATTGGTTCAAATGGCTCTGAGCACTATGCGACTTAACTTCTGAGGTCATCAGTCGCCTAGAACTTAGAACTGATTAAACCTAACTAACCTAAGGACATCACACACATCCATGCCCGAGGTAGGATTCGAACCTGCGACCGTAGCGGTCGCTCGGTTCCAGACTGTAGCGCCTAGAACCGCACGGCCACTCCGGCTGGCTTTCTAACAAATTGCTCACTATCATAATTCGAAAGCAAGTTAGTCTACCGTGTCTTCGATATCTTGTCCTAGCGCTTCGATAGTATCTACCATGATGAGATTTACTACCCTATCACAGATCTACATTTATTTATGGGTGTATCAATCTTAAGAGATATTACTGCCTAGCACCCGCCTCCCTCCGTTACCTGTGACGATGGAACAGTTGTGTCAGCGTTACCAGTCGATTTTCAAGGAAAGGCTTCGAAATCGGGTAACACTGTATCAAATCTCTTAGACTGGCGTTACCAGTTTGCTATATTAGTCCCAAAAATGGGAAAAGTTTGAACGACAGTAAGTTAAGCGATCAAAATATGCAAAGTTAGCAGCACTGAATGAGTAGTGGATCTTTGGTTTCTGGCTTTTAAATAAAAGTATGTATAAAATTACATGCTAAATTTGCCTGTATCTTACGAAAAAATTGCAAAATAAAACCATTACTGTTCATTTGACAGTTAGCAGTTTACTTCTAGTTCATTACGTGCAAGTAATATCAGGTGAAAAGAATTTACTCCTGTAAGCCAATCAGACTGCTGCCACATTGTCTCGCAAGTAGGGTTCGGCTTGTCTCGTACTGCCCTCTCTCGACTTGGCTCGGGATTGCTGACCTGCCACATCACCAGACCATTGCTATTTGTGTAATGAAGGTGCATTTAGCTAAGGAGATAAAGGTGAACAAGCGCTTACTTTAGGTCAATAATGAATTTGTCACTTAAAAGCAATATTTTTCGGAGTTGTTTCATGTTCTGAAAGCCCAGGAGCACTTCTCCCCTGAGCTTACTGAGCCCAAATTCCATACAAGTCTTTCTATATGGAATGCAACCAAACTGCCCCAAGGAAACTGGTCCGAACGCTACATAAGAGCCAACCCTTTGTACACCTGCTCTGCAACGATGAGTAATATATTATATTTTCATAAGCACACAAACATTTGTAGCATGTAGATATTGGGTGTGTTACAAATTTTGATGTATCCATAAGAGAATTAGGACCTGTAATCTAATCTAACTGGCCCTGTGCAACTTCCCCATCCCTATGGCTGTATATTTATTTGGGTGTTGTTCATTGTTGTCCGCTGTAGCGACCTCATTGTTGAATATAATTTTTGCTGAGACTAAGCTCTTGGATTACGATATTACGGCTATTTACACGATGGCAAACTTTTCTAAAACATTTACATCATTTCGCTGTAAGTTTTTACCGTGTTTTCATTGCGTTAAACGATAAAAAGTCGTATTACACTATCTTAGAATATTTATAATTTACATGAAATGTACCCGAGAGTAATTGATGAGGTAATGTTCCACTTTGGTGGAATATGATTTTTTTCTGAAGGGCTCACGTGATAATGGAGGGTTGTGAGTCAGTATGAAAATCTGTGTGGGGAACGACCAGGGTGCTATTGTAAACTTCTATGATCCTTTTTTATAGCGACTGAATTTTCCTCAGGTATGTATGTAACTGTTACCCAGATTTCTTTGAAAGCAACGGGATTGATGACCATCTCAAACAGCAAGTTGACGCAGTGGTTAGACACCAGACATGTATCCGGAGAATGGCAGCTCAGATATGTGTTCGGATATCCACACACACATTTTCGGTGGGTTCCTTACATGGCAGACGGGACTTAAAACTTTAATCATTCTCTTCTTTATCACGATCTACCGGACAACTCGATGTTGGGGATTATCCATTTACCATTCGTGGATGAAGCAATCTTCAATCCAAAGAGCAGTTTGAGGCATCTCTCCCTCTGGTCTATTCTGTGCAAGCCTCTCCATCTCTGCATAACTATGGCAAAGTACAACCATTTCAACATAGAGTATGCAAAGTATTATATTCCTATACAGTACTCACACTTCCTCTCCCAAACCTACACACACCATCATTCATTACGAAATTAAGTATTCCTTGATACTTTACGAAGTGTTCTATCAGCCGGTCCTTTATTTAATGAACATGTGCCTTAGATTTCTTTCCCCCCTGATTTGATGCAGAGCCTTTGTAATGTGTCGTTGGATTTGTTAATTTTGAATGCGGCAAAGAATAACGTTCTGACTGTCTTCTCAAGCCCAGGGTGGTAAACAGACATTCCACATAGCTATTATTTCTGGCCCTATCTCAAAGTAATCAAAAATGCTACTGTGACATTCAAAGAATACATAAATTGATATTAATGACAAGTCTGGGATTTAACCTAAAATGATAACACAATCTCTCCCTTTTCCTTATTACATTTAATTTACCAAAGCTCACAAGAATCAAGTTATAATCAATAAGCAAGTTTAATTACTTCTTCTCTCAATAAATCAATTAATATTTAAACGCTGAATATTAAATTAATGAAACTGTATCTCTGTATGTGAAAATGTTATCAACTGAAACATGTAAATTTTTAGCAGCGAAAATTACACCTACATCATAGCTGTACAATGAACTAAGTTTGGGGATGATGACTTCATCTAATCTATTCTCATGTACTCAGTGGAGGGTAGATTAGTAATTAGCTCTTGAATTTCTCTATTGAAAGCGCACTCATGTTGGAGTATGCAACTCTCGCAAAATTGGACTCAACATTTAATTTCGCCAGAAGCGCTTCGTACATTACCAAATGGCAGCTGCCGTGGCGTTGTCTCCGTGCTACATCTGAAATCGCTAATTCCCTACTCTGGCCTTGACTAAAAGTAATCAGTCTCAAACGCTATGCGTTCCCTGGAACATTGAAATTTCCCTAGTCGAAATTAATGGCAATTGCATACTCGCTCTGGGTTGAAGCCACGTGCGCAAAATTCAGCCAGAAAAGATTCCTGAAGGAATATTTAACTGTCGCTTTACGTTTGTCGCCGCGATACGTGAGGTGTATCGCCCTCACTTCGCAAATGTCAAGTAGAGTCAGAGTCGCGCCTTTACAACACGCAGGTGTGTGGCCCGCCGCTAGACGTGAGCGCCCGCTCTCTCTGTCTTTGTGTCTTAACTGAGTTCTCGAAGTGCTTTTATGTGACGTTATCATCCCCACCTTGATTCTACTACATCACATGTCTGGCTTCAGCTGACGGCTCCCACGTTAAAGGTAAATTCTTATTTCTCTTGCCCCGGTCTCCAGTCCTTAATGTACCCTGGCAACTTACTTGCGTCTCGGCCGTGTTTGTTCTGATAGGTATTATATTGATTTTCCCTTATTGCTTTCTGTAGTGCTCCTGGGCTTTCTTTTGTTAAAGCGTTCCAATGTCATTAGCCACCTGCCCTGTCCGTCTTCAAGCTGCGTTCACTTTGTTATATTACTCATGCCCCTGTCGAAAGGGTAAATCGTTTGTTATTCCGTTCATGAGATGTCTCTAATTATTTCCTGGTGTCAATAATATCGTTATTTGCTGGTGATTTTATTCGCTATCGTCTTTATGCAACTTATATAAGGCCCGAAAATGTGGACACCTTACGCCACTTTGTTAATTATCAGATTTAACCATGTAATTTTCAGCACTCTTCTCAAACACTATATTTCAAACTTTTGTGCTCTTTTCTTATCGAACTGTTTCTCGCACACTTTCACACTCCATTCAAATGCTTTGATAAAAGACTTCCTAACACTTAAATTAATATAATCAGTCATGTCTTCAGCGATAAATATTTTTCTAATAATTAAATGTATTTGAAATGTAAACTTTTCGATCATGTCTCCGTTCATTGGGGTTAAAATTTATCATCTACCCGAACAAGAAATACACTACTACTTTAGCATGTTATAGTGTAGTGGAAATAATATTTGTTAAAGAGGCATTCTCCATGTCGTCCTCACATTTGGATACAATACTGAATCTCTTTCCTGCAGTGATACAAGTTCTTATGAACACACTCAAATCATCCCGTAAATCTTGATAAGGTTGCAAGTCACTGCTACAGGGCTGTTTACTTCGCCTTTAAGATGACACCAAACAGAAAAATCCAGAGGACTGGGGTCAGATGATGTTGGAGGCCAAGGGAAAGGCCCTGCTCGACATGTTTGTCTTCGACCATTGTGGCCTGGTATATGGCGTATTACATCAGCAGCAAGTTGTGCTGTGGTTCAGATATGTATGTAACATATTTCCCAACCATTGGACATGAGAGAAATTTTATACTATTTCAGTGGCTGCTTGATCAAAAAGCTTACATTTCAAATACATTTTTAATAATCAAGACAATATTTCATACTGAATGTCAGTGGTGACCCACAATCACACAATGCGACAACTCTCGCAAAATACTTGTTTTTGCACCCATGTTTAACGTTTTGCGTCTATTTGAAAAGCAGCTAGCCATTCGGCTTGTCTCTTTTCATTTAGCGTGATAGCTTTGAAGAGTAAGTATGACTGTAATGACCGTGTATGCTGATTTCTTGGTGACTTCTGTTCTTAATTAGCCTTTCACATTTAACCTGGTGTGTAAGCTGGTGTAATGACTGGATGTGCTAACTTCCTGGTGACTTCTTTTCTTAATTAACGTTTTCGCATTTAACGTGCTGCAGTGACTGTATATACTGGCATCTTGATGATTTCTTTTCTTAATTAACGTTTTCACATTCAACCTGGTTCTTTGCTTTTTTGAGAGAACTTGGCAATCACAACCACGGAGGACTCGAGGCAAGCGATGCAGAGTGTGGGAGAAAAAAACGGGTCTTGGTAAGCAGTTGGGACACAGGCAGGAGTTTTTCCATGCCGCAGGAAGAGAGAAAACAGTTGTCAAGTTGAAGATCTCGACGCTTGGCAGCTTCCTGGTTGACCGCAGCTGCTGTTCAGTTTTACAGTATAATTCCACTCTGGCTGACGGAACAGAGAGCTGTGGGGTGGGAGAAAGAACGCGTATCATCAGAAGGCCAGTGCACTGTTCATGCTTAGGATATTAGTGTCTTCAGCGGATAAGAATTTTCAGAGTTCCAAAAAATGTGAGGATGTCACAGAATTAGTGACTAGCTACAGGCACAGTTCTTTAACTCTGCCAGGACTTGGAAAGCGAGTCTAGCTACTGGATGCGTAAACACCGATTGGTGAAATTCATATAACTTCATGGGGTCAGATATTATAGAGAGAAGTTTTTTAGAGTAGAGGAGAGAATAGGGACGTCATTGGAGTTTTTTTAACATGACACCGTTTCTTGGCAGGATATTTTGATGAAGAAGCAGTTATGCCGTTGGTGGACAGAGAGCACCCGTAAAATGATTGGTAGTATTGTTTTCTTCAGAGGAAAGAAAGAGTAAGCTACTCGTTTCTGACAGACATAAGGCGACTACGATGTGGATCGTGGCGTTTGGTGCATCTTAGTAGGTTGCAGTCGCTACTGGAGCAGCTGACTGGGGGTCATAAATTCGAGTCAGTTGAATTTTGATCCTAGCCTCATACCTCATAGAGACAGAGGCAACACTCTTCTCATATTGCAGTGATAATTCCTTTTGAATAGCAGCACCGGCATGATAGGACAATACTTGGTCATAATTCAGTCTGAGCATTGCACTTAACTGTTTGATGTTCGTCAGTGCACTGGCAGATGCATGAGTTTCATTCAAATTTAACATACAACAAAGCAGTCCTGAATCGATCAGTAGGAAAATCGTCAGTTATTTGAGAATATAGTTGCGCTCATAGGTACTCTCTTCAAACTTTGGAAGTAACTTTGCCAATCAGAAACTCATGGTGCATTTTTGTATTCCATTGTCAGATATTTGGATGCATTTTCGTATATCTGCTTTGTTTGAATAAACTAATGCACACATTCAAATCTCATATATGTTACCACCTTAAATATTTCAGTTTCTGATATTACGCAATCCTCCCTTTAGGATCCACTGCTAGGGCCGTAACATTATATTGTGTTAGTTAATCCATCTGTGTATAGTAATTTAGCTTGGGTCTTAAGGATGTGTGTCTCATAATTAATGTTATGATTTAGATTATTACCGTCTATACATGTGAGGTTTTGTGTACAGTGATTCACATTCCCAAGCGTAATTTTAAGCTTATTACACTACTGGCCATTTAAATTGTTACACCACGAAAATGACGTGCTGCAGACGCGAAATTTAACCGACAGGAAGAAGATGCTGTGATATGCAAATGATTAGCTTTTCAGAGCATTCACACAAGGTTGGCACCGCTGGCGACACCCACAACGTGCTGACACGAGGAAAGTTTCCAACCGATTTCTCATAAACAGCAGTTGACCGGGGTTGCCTGGTGAAACGTTGTTGTGATACCTCGTGTATGGAGGAGAAATGCGTACCATCACGTTTGCGAATTTGCTAAAGGTAGGATTGTAGCACATCGCGATTGCGCTTTATTGTATCGCGACACTAGTGCTTGCGTTGGTCGAGATACAATAACTGTTAGCAGAATATGAAATCAGTGGGTTCAGGAGGGTAACACGGAACGCCGTGCTGGATCCCAACGGCCTCGTATCACTAGTAGTCGAGATGACAGGCATCTTATCCGCATGGCTGTAATGGATCGTGCAGCCACGTCTCGATCCCTGAGTCAACAGATGGGGACGTTTGCAAGACAGCAACCATCTGCACGAACAGTTCGACGACGTTTACAGCAGCATGGACTATCAGCTCGAAGACCATGGCTGCGGTTACCCTTGACGCTGCATAACAAACAGGGGCGCCTGTGAGGGTGTACTCAACGACGAACCTGGATGTACGAATGGAAAAACGTCATTTTTTCGGATGAATCCAGATTCTGTTTACAGCATCATGATGGTCGCATCCGTGTTTGGCGACATCACGGTGAACGCACATTGGTTGCGTGTATTCGTCATCGCCATACTGGCGTATCACTCGGCGTGATGGTATGGGGTGCCATTGGTTACACGTCTCGGTCACCTCTTGTTCGCATTGACGGCACTTTGAACAGTGGACGTTACATTTCAGATGTGTTACGACCCGTCGTTCTACCCTTCATTCGATCCCTCCGAAACTCTACATTTGAGCAGGATAATGCACGACCGCATGTTGCAGTTCCTGTACGGGTCTTTCTGGATACATAAAATGTTCGACTGCTGCCCTGGCCAGCATATTCTCCATATCTCTAACCATTTGAAGACGTCTGGTCAATGGTGGCCGAGAAACTGGCTCGTCACAATACGCCAGTCACTACTCTTGATGAACTGTGGTATCGTGTTGAAGTTGCATGGGCAGGTGTACCTGTACACGGCATCCAAGCTCTGTTTGACTCAATGCCCAGGCGTATCAAGGCCGTTATTACGTCCAGAGGTGGTTGTTCTGGGTACTGATTTCTCAGGATCTATGCACCCAAATTGCGTGAAAACGTAATAACATGTTAGTTCTAGTATAATATATTTGTCTAATGAGTATCCGTTTATCATCTGCATTTCTCCTTGGTGTAGCAATTTTCATCACCAGTAGTATATTTATGGTATACTCTGTATAAACTATCCAAACTACAGTGCCGGAAGAAAAAATAATACAGCTGCAAAGACAAAGTGTAATTTGATCCAAAGACAGCATAAGTCACCTGGGGGTAGCAGATGCACAGGTAATGGTTTCAACGTTGTCTGCCAAAAGATACCTTAGTGGCATTGCTGCTGAACGCCGCCTATGTTCACCCTTTGAAAGGGAATACTCCCAGCCTGAAGGCTCAGTGTGGTGCAAACATGTAAAGCAAGCAGGAAATCATGCAAAGAAGACGTATTGTTGCTTCCTACAGCCAACTGACAACTTTGAAAGAGGTAAATTTGCGGTCTTCCGAGTGGCAGAATTACCACACAGGCTGAACATGCGACATCACTTGTGAAACTATGGTGGTATCAGTGGTGACTTAAATATTCTCCTACCTGTATATGTGGTTCTGGACGTCCTCACAGTACAGACGACCATTGGGATCGTCGTATTGTATGAGCAGTAATGGTAGATATTATAGCTACCGCAGGGCAGATAAGAGGGCTTGTGAGCCCAGACATGTCACCTCGAACTGTTGTGAACCGTTTATTAGCAGTGCGACAGCTGGAACGCGCAGCTCTATGCGTAGGATGCACATCTGGTGAGTGCTGTCTCGTAGAGTGCACTCGTACAAGACACTCTGGCCCCATCCCAGGCCTTATGATATGGGGTACGATAAGCTACAACTCTCGTTCACTTTTGGTATTTCTGAAGGGGACGCTAGCCAGCGCTCGGTACGTGTAGAAACATTTTAGAAGCGTTATTCTTGTAACTGGAAGATTTGTTGTTCCAGACGCTGCCCTTGAAACTCAACGAGCTCTGCAAGATGTGGAGCAACTTCCATGGCCAGCACGACCTGAATTTTCACTAGTCGAGCACGTGTGTGATGTGACTGGACGAGAAGTGAATCGTACGAAACGTCAACCAACAACTGTTACAGAAGTACGTGAACAGGTCGAGCAGTCGTGATTGAGCCGTGCTGTGGCCCGAGTTGTTGCTGTTTGTAGGTTTCCGTCCTCTGTTGTAGGCCAGACCGTATCGTTTAGTTGACATGGTTGCAGTTGTTGTCTTCTTCTCGTGTTGACTGGCGCCACTTGGTTTCGCAAGTGTTGCCTGTCCGCTAGTGGCAGCAGCGGCGGTTATCATATGTAGTAACTGTGGCCCTATCTTTGGGGCGAAGTTGTTGTTCTACCAGGTCGTGTTAGTGTTCGGTTGAGGACTGAGGAGGAGCCAGGTCCGCGCAGAGCGAGAAAACGCTGGGACTGCTGGCCGCATGCATGCACTGCCCGATGGAAGGGCTCTAGTCACGAGGGTGCACGACCTCGTCATAAACAGGATTCAGCAAGATTCAGATGAGTGCATTTCAAACCAAGTAGAGTGGGCCCAGTAGTACGTATGTGACGTTGTGACAGATTATCATCGTGCCGTCAGGTCCAGTTTGGTGGGTCTGTGTACCGCTTAGTACCTGAAGATCCTACTGTGTTAAAAGCACTTGGCTCAGTTATTAGAAGGTGTGGTTATTCAACTGTGAATTCATAAAGCAGTGAAGAGATTTGTTTCATTCTGCCAACCGTCGTCAGAGTTGTCACAGTGAATTCAGTGTGCGTTTGTGTGCCTAATGAATTTAGTGTCACCCATTTGATACATGGTTTCGGCTCGCTTTAAAGATTGTTTCCGCAATGACGTGCGGTTGCTGATTCCGGTTCGTTACATTTCGCTTTTTTCCTCGCACGCAAATCCAATGGCTTCCAATGGTTCCAATGGCTCTAAGCACTATGGGACTTAACATCTATGGTCATCAGTCCCCTAGAACTTAGAACTACTTAAACCTAACTAACCTAAAGACATCACACAACACCCAGCCATCACGAGGCAGAGAAAATCCCTGATCCCGCCGGGAATCGAATCCGGGAACCCGGGCGTGGGAAGCGAGAACGCTACCGCACGACCACGAGCTGCGGGCGCACGTAAATCGAGTGGGGTTTTAGTTACTGTTAGTTTGTGTGGTGTTCTGTACTGTGACTTGTTTGTTCAGATTTTCGGGTTTGTGGAATCGGACTGAAATCTGGTAGTGGTTCCTTTCTCCTTCCGGGCGCTCTAAACACAGTATTCTGGGGACGTAGTGCAGACCGCCGATTCCGGCTTTGGCGTATGGTTCCATTGTTGCATTTGGTTTATCGGACGTCAGGTAGCTTCAGCAAGATTATCATTAATCATTCGTTAGACTGCCACTAGTCCGAGTTGCCATCTTGTGAAGTGAATGCAACTCTTGGCTGCCTATGTCATCGCTCGCGAAAGTGTTTGTTGCCGGACCTTCTCAGAGGTCGATTCCTGGATCAGTTGCTTGTTTTTTAATTAACTTTCATTATTGTATTTGCTATTTTACAGCAGGTTTCAATTTTTTAATATTATTGCAGTTCCTGGCGTGTAAGGCCTTCAGCCGTGATTGTGGTCATTTGCTTTAAAATCATATTTGGTATTTGTATTTTAGCAGTAAACCTTAAAACCTTATTTATTGCCTCTGCTTCTGCGGTGTTTGTGCCGACTTGCCTTTAATATTTCAATTCCTGTAATTTGCTAGTTGCAGCAAGTTTTAAACAATTCTTAATTTATTGTCATTCCTGGCGTGTAAGGCCTTCTGTCCAGATCACAGTGGCTTGCTTTTAAAACATTATCTGTTGTATCTGAATTTAATGGTGATTTCCTAAATTGTGGCTCACTGAAAACAATATTATTTACTCTTGTTTATTTCTTCATTAATAACGTGTGGCTTTTTTTAAATTTATTGTTGAATCTGGAAATACTGATTTAAAATAAATTGTGTGTAACTGTAAAAGGCAACCAACAGTAACTGATTACGGTCCAGTCCACAATGGCAACCGAATGCTCCCTTCCCTTGACCACCTGGTCTCAGTGACATAACGTATCACAGGACAGTATCTGCCATCTGTCGATAGGCGGGATGCCATAGACAGCGCCTGTATTGTCACCCGTGCAATTCACAACCATATAGGGTACACCTGGTACCTCTGAACCATTTATGTTATTGATCTGTAAATGTACTCGACATACAATGATGCAGCAATAAATCTTGAGTGAAACGGAAACCTCTAAGAGGAGTATTATTTTTTTCTTCGTAGTGTATTAGTTCACATAGGTCACAAATTCAAAGAAGGCGTGGGACTATTTTTCTGACCAAGATGACTCGACCGTACAGTACCAAAGTTGGTACGTTTAGTGACTCGGAGGTTAAATTATCAGTATGACGCTGCATCTCTGCTTGTAACTGCAACTGTTCCCGCACGGTACGCTAATGTATGGCGTACACCGCGAGCAAGTTAGCTGGTAAACAAGAAGGCGTGGCCAGTCCGTTACAGTGTGCAGGCCGACCAGTGGGTGAGAGGGTGCAGCCGGCTATCAGCGGCGGACTGCCAATTACTGGCGCTGCACGGCGGGCTGTAGGGCTGCAGGTAGCGCCTGTTAATCAAAATGGCAGTGGCGCCGAGCGATAAATTATATCGGCCGAACGAACTGCAGCGCGCGAGACACAGTGGCAAAGTGGTAACACAGTGTCGACAAGCCCCGCGCGTATAGCGGGGCGGCGGCGGCGGTGCGGCGGTACACGCTGTAATTAGGGCGGCCCGCGCCGCTAATAAGAGGCACGGCGCGCCGTAACGCCAGTACACGCGCCGCATTTGCATAGCGTGCCAGGTGCGCGGCGTGGACCCGTCCCCACGCTCTGTCACTCTAAACGCTCTTGCTCTAATACTGCTCGTGTAAGTGACGATGGATATTATCACTCTCGATATCCTGGCTGTGTGGCACCTTAAATCATATACAGCCCACGGCTGGTGTCAGTTCATTGTGTTTCGCACACTACTGGCAATTAAAATTGCTACACCATGAAGAAATTCAGATGATAAACGTGTATTAATTGGAAAAATATATTATACTAGAACTGACATGTGATTACATTTTCACGCAATTTGGGTGCATAGATCCTGAAAAATCAGTATCCAGAACAACCATCTCTGCCCGTAATAACGGCTTTCATACGCCTGACCATTGAGTCAAACAGAGCTTGGATGGCGTGTACAGGTACAGCTGCCCATGCAGCTTCAACACGATAGCACGTTTCATCAAGAGTAGTGACTGGCATAATGTGACGAGCCAGTTGCTCGGCCGCCATTGACCAGACGTTTTCGGTTGGTGAGAGATCTGGAGAATGTGCTGGCCAGGGAAGCAGTCGAACATTTTCTGTGTCCATAAAGGCCCGTACAGGACCTGCAACATCCGGTCGTGCATTATCCTGCTGAAATTTAGCGTTTCGCAGGGATCGAATGAAGTGTAGAGCCACGGGTCGTAACACATGTTAAATGTAACGTCCACAGTTCAAAGTGCCGTGAGTGCGAACAAGAGGTGACCGAGACGTGTAACTATTCAAAGTGCCGTCAGTGCGAACAAGAGGTGACCGAGACGTGTAACCAATGGCACCCCATATCATCACGCCGGGTGATACGCCAGTATGGCGATGACGAACACCCGCTTCCAATGTGCGTTCACCGCGATGACGCCAAACACAGATTCGACCATCATGATGCTGTAAAAAGAACCTGTATTCATGTGGAAAAAATGACGTTTTGCCATTCGAGCACCCAGGTTCGTCGTAGAGTACACCATCACAGGCGCTGCTGTCTGAGATGCAGCGTCAAGGCTAACCGCAGCCATGGTCTCCGAGCTGGTAGTCCATGCTGCTGCAAACGTCGTACAACTGTTTGTACAGATGGTTGTTGTCTTGCAAACGTACCCATCTGTTGGCTCAGGGATCGAGACGTGGCTGCACGGTTCGTTACAGCCATGCGGACAAGATGCGTCATCTCGACTGTTAGTGGTACGAGGCCGTTCGGGTCCAGCACGTCGTTCCGTATTACCCTCCTGAACCCACCGATTCCATATTCTGCTAACAGTCATTGGATCTCGACCAACGCGGGCAGAAATGTGAATGCTCTGAAAAGCTAATCACATGCGTATCACAGCATCTTCTTCCTGTAGGTTAAATTTCGCGTCTGTAGCACGTCATCTTCGTGGTGTAACAATTTTAATGACCAGTAGTGTATAAAAATTTTCCCGTACTGCACTTGCGTAATTATTATCTTTCCTCTCGGCGCCCTTCTTAATTCCACTTTTGATTCAAAAAGCCGCAACGTCATGACGCCAGTATGTAACAAACTTCAAACCAGCAGAAAGTGTATTAAATGCATTGATGTGGAAATCATAAGCATATCAGCGTAACAGAATAAAGTACGTAAGAGTAACACCATCTACATGGCCTAGAATCTCATTGGTTTGCAGCAGAATTGTCTTCAGTAATGGTCTCGCTTTAGCCGTGTGGTATACTGCACTACTTTCCGGATTGGGAAGGAGCGCCTGTTCCCTGGCACGAATCCGCCCAGCGTACTTGTGTCGAGGTCCGGTGAGCCGGCCAGTCTGTGGATGGTTTTTAGGCGGTTTTCCATCTGCCTCGGAGAATTCGGGCTGGTTACCCTTATTCCGCCTCAGCAAGAGTTGATCGGTGTGGGGCGGCGGAGGGGTGAAGTGACTGCGGTAGTCATCGTGAGGTTGTGGACCAATGCGGTTGCGGCGGGGACAGAGCCTCTCCGTCATTTCTAGGTCCCCGGTTCACATACAATACAATACAGTGGTCTCGTTTCTAACTGAGCTCCGATAACCAGCGAAGATGTATCTGGAGACACCCAGGACAGCATTGATATACCAGCCTGACTGACGCCCGTCATACAGCCCAGCAACCAGGAGTGATGGTAAGGGGTGCTATTTTTTTTTCGTAGAAGGACCCCTCTGGTTGCCAAGCTCGGCATTCTTACAGCACAGCGGTACGTCGACGATATTCTACGCCTCGTTTTGCATCCTGGGCTTTCGTTTCACAAGATAATGCACGCACGCTCTCAGCGGGAGTTTCTACTGCATGTCTTAGAGCCTGCTAACCCCTGCCTTGGGCAACAAGTGCGTCGGAACTCTCTCTAATTGAAAAAGTTCGGAACATTAATGACAGAGCCCTCCAATAAGCTCGAGATTTTTACGACCTAGCGCTCCATCTGCACGGAATTTGGCACGATAAACCTCAGGAGGAATCCAACAACTCCGTCAATCAATACCTAGCCGAACAAACGCTTGCATAAGGACCAGACGAGAACCAGCGTGTTGTTGACTTGGTTAGTTTGTGGAACTCTTTCTCTTGACTAAACCATTCAATTTTTCTGAATATGTATTCATTTGTTCGTGTGTGTACTTCACATATACCGATTTCGCCGCATTCAGATAATTCCTTCGTGGTGCGTCTTTTTTTCTTCTTAGAGTTTATATTGCACACCTCTTCCTTACCCATCAATCTGTCTCTTCATTTACTCGCTCCTCCTCCCTATGCCTATCTCCTCCAACTCACCCCCTCCCTCTCTCCATATCACCGTCCTCCTCTCTCTCCCCCTTCCCCTCTTTCCAATACCCCCCTACACCTTCCCGCACTTTCCTCCAACTCCCTCTTCTCCCCCACTCTATCTCCCTTTGACCATCTCCTTCCCTCTCTTTTTCTGCCATCTCAGCCTCCCATCCCCTCTCTCTGTCCGTCTCCTCTTCGCACCTCTTTTTGTCCGTCTCATCTCCCCCTCTCTCTGTCCACCCCATTCTCCTCCGTACTCTGTATGTCCACCTTCTCCTCCCCTTTGCATGGATGCAACGGAACGTTGGTTCTTGTAATGTAAAAATGTGTCACCCTGCTGGCCTTTTGAAGCTGTAGCAAACATCAAAGCCAGTCGTTATTCTTTTTGCTGAGAATATTCCTGTCATGGAGGTCTTTACGTTGCTTTACATATGCATACAGTTGCCCGAGTGCTGTGTATTTTCTTTTTGGTATTGTTCTACTCGCTAGTGATGTGAAGTTACAAAACAAAGTGTGTGATTTTACCCACTGAGCATATGCGCTCGAGCGGTGGCTTGTTAAATGCTGTGTAGGAGTTGTGTTTGTGCCTCTTGCACCTAAGTGATAGATTCTCATGAACGATTGCAGAGGATAACACATGGTGTTGCAATTATAGGACCTTATTAGTGCACATAATAATGATAAGGAACTAGATATCTCTTACATTGACTGTAACTGTTCTCTCACGGGTGCATGGGATCACTGCGTTGTGAGCAGCATGGCACAACCAAACATGACGTATGATGTCGTGTACTGAACGTATCCACGGATGTGCCCCATTGTTGATAGATGGTGAAGCAGATCATTACTAATCCCACACTATCCATGTGCCCGATGGGGCAACCTGTACAGCATGGGCTGGGTGCACGATCCCCTTACCCATACAACACAGATACTGAGATAAGAGAGAGAAGTTGGTTGACAGAGAGAGTGAGATGGAGCTTTGGCTATGGACCTATTTGACACATATATTACAAACGTCTCCTGTTACTCCCTCACTCTGTACATCTCCTTCTCCCGACACTATCAATGTCCAGCACTGCTTCCTGGTCCATCTCCTCTTCCCCCTCTCTCAGTTCCTTCCCTGTTCGCCATCCAGCCTATAAGGAAGGGGCTGAGAAACCGTCTTGGGTCCCTAGCGTCTAGATTGCACTGCAGAGTAGGGCTCTAAGACAGACCAATACTATTCCCACACAGTCCACAGCCCCTTAGATTTCTATTGTAGGTCCTATGAAAACTCAGGCAAATGCCGCCCCCCACCCTCCCCGTATCTTAATACTGCCTCTGCTTGTGCAACTGTGGCGCAGTGAACATTCCGAGCAGTTGTTCGCATGGATTACCGTGTTTCCAGATAGGACTCTCGACCTGACATTACGATTCATTAAACTAGATGACTCCTTTCTATTGACCAGCGGTCAAATTTTGGCGATCTCATGCCCACTGTAATTGTAATTGGCGGTGTTGCTAGGTGGCTTGCTACGGAGCTCCATGTTCAACATTGTGCGCTGAACGATTTGTTTCGAAACACTTGCCTCCGTATCACCGTTGTCCCACACATTGCCTCCTATCTTGCTTTATGGAGCATGCAAGATTTTGACCTCCACTTTCTGTGAGTGGCATGGCTGTCCAACACCTTGGCGCGTACTCGTTGTTCCACCACCCTTCAACCATAGTTGCTCAAGGCAGTAACAATTGAAAAACGGACCAGCTTCGCGTTTCCGAGATGCTCATTCCCAGACGCCATGCCATAACAATTTGTTATTTGTCAAAGTCGCATATGACAGTGTATTTCCTCCATGTGCTATTCGTATTGTCGTTGGAATAAATCCCTATTCTTCTTTAGACATAGCGCCTTTGTGTCGCGCCTATGGAAATGAGATGAGACGCGCTACGCTCGCAGGTTCGAATACTGCCTCGGGCATGGATGTTTGTGATGTCCTTAGGTTAGTTAGGTTTAACTAGTTCTAAGTTCTAGGGGACTAATGACCTCAGCAGTTGAGTCCCATAGTGCTCAGAGCCTTTTGAACCATTTTGAGATGAGACGAGGTAGCTTCTTACAGGTGATGAGTCATGCTTCTAGCACGAGAGATGATCCCGGAGGATCGATTAAACCTGTTAGCTTTAACTAGCAACGGCTGTGGCCGAAATATGTCAACATCCTAGAGACTAGTTTTTACTAAGTAGTAAAAAAAATGTATTTTGCAACTGAAACTTTATCTTCGGTAAGCATTACATTTTTTATTAATTATTTCTGGTTTTGTGTGTTTAGTTATTAGTGTGAATGAAGATATGAATGCAAAGTAATATAAACTCTAAGATAAAAAATAAAAAAAAAATAAGAAGAAACAACGCACCACGGAGGAATGATACGAATGGGATGGAAATCGGTAGGTATGATGTACATATACAGACAAACAAATGATTACAATTTTAGTAAAATTAGACGCCTTATTCAAGAGAAAGAGCTTCACAAATCGCACAAGTCCATAGCATGATGGTCGATCTCTGGCCCAGACGTATGCAGTTACTCGGCTTGGAATTAACAGTCAGAGTTGTTGGAAGTCCTCTTGAGGGATATCGTGTCAAATTCTGTCCAAAAGGAGCAGTTCGAGGGTGCTGGCCATAGTACTCCAAACGCTTTCAACTGGGAAAATAGTCGACGACCCTGTTGGCTAAGACTGGGTTTTGCAAGCATGAAAACAAGCAGTAAAAACACTCGCTGTTTGCGGGTGGTCATTGTCTTGCTGGATTGTAACCCAGGGCTGGCTTGCCATGAAGAGAAACAAAACGGGCAGCTGAACGTCGTCGACATACTATGCTGTGCAGTAAGGGTTCCGTGGATGATAACCAAAGAGGTCCTGCCTGCTATGAAACGAAATGTCACCACAGACCATCAACTTCCGTTGTTGGGCCTTATGTTGGACGACAGTCAGAATGGTATCATGCTGTTGTCTGGGGCATCCCCAGGAACATCTTCGCTGGTCATCAGGGCTCATTCCGACGAAGCGGAACTCATCACTGAAGACAATTCTACTCCAGTCAACTGATACCGCGCCGAGGACGTGTCTAGAGGCAATGCAGGCAGCGGTGGGATACCAACCAAAACATATGTTAAATTTTAATATTAAACAAATTTCTCGATATAATTAAATACACTACTGGCCATTAAAATCGCTACAACAAGAAGAAATGCAGATGATAAACGGGTATTCATTGGACAAATATGCTATACTAGAACTGACATGTCATTACATTTTCACTCAGTTTGGGTGCATAGATCCTGAGAAATCAGTACCCAGAACAACCACCTCTGGCCGTAATAACGGCCTTGATACGCCTGGGCATTGAGTCAAACAGAGCTTGGATGGCGTGTACAGGTACAGCTGTCCATGCAGCTTCAACACGATATCACAGTTCATCAATAGTAGTGACTGGCGTATTGTGACGAGCCAGTTGCTCGGCCACCATTGACCAGACGTTTTCAGTTGGTGAGAGATCTGGAGAATGTGCTGGCCAGGGAAGCAGTCGAACATTTTCCGTATCCATAAAGACCCGTACAGGACCTGCAACGTGCGGTCGTGCATTATCCTGTTGAAATGTAGGGTTTCGCAGGGATCGAATGAAGGGTAGAGCCACGGGTCGTAACAGATCCGAAATGGAAGTCCACTGTTCAAAGTGTTGTCAATGCGAACAAGATGTGACCGAGACGTGTAACCAATGGCACCCCATGCCATCACGCCGGGTGATACGCCAGTATGGCGATGACGAACACCCGCTTCCAATGTGCGTTCACCGCGATGACGCCAAACACAGATTCGACCATCATGATGCTGTAAAAAGAACCTGTATTCATCCGGAAAAAATGACGTTTTGCCATTCGAGCACCCAGGTTCGTCGTTGAGTACACCATCGCAGGCGCCGCTGTCTGTGATGCAGCGTCAAGGGTAACCGCAACCATGGTCTCCAAGCTGGTAGTCCATGCTGCTGCAAACGCCGTACAACTGTTTGTACAGATGGTTGTTGTCTTTCAAACGTCCCCATCTGTTGACTCAGGGATCGAGACGTGGCTGCACGATCCGTTACAGCCATGCGGATAAGATGCGTCATCTCGACTGTTAGTGATACGAGGCCGTTGGGGTCCAGCACGGCGTTCCGTATTACCCTCCTGAACCCACCGATTCCATATTCTGCTAACAGTCGTTGGATCTCGACCAACGCTAACAGCATTGTCGCGATACGATAAACCGCAATCGCGATGGGCTACAATCCGACCTTTATCAAATTCGGAAACGTGATGGTACGCATTTCTCCTCCTTACACGAGGCATCACAACAACGTTCTACCAGGCAACGCCGGTCAACTGCTGTTTGTGTATGAGAAATCGGTTGGAAACTTTCCTCTTGTCAGCACGTTGTAGGTGTCGCCACCGGCGCCAACCTTATGTGAATGCTCTGAAAAGCTAATCATTTGCATATCACAGCATCTACTTCCTGTCAGTCAAATTTCGCGTCTGTAGCACGTCATCTTCGTGACGTAGCAATTTTAATGGCCAGTAGTGTAAATTTTAATATTAAATAAATGTACCAACCAAACTATCGCCCACCAAGAGACGCTCTGGGGTGATATTTAGTTTTAGGATTTTAGCTAGTTGTGTGTCTTGAGAACGATTGTTTCTGAAATGAAGTGACTAATGGCCTTATTTATGTTGGTATTCTTGATGTTAAAACTTAAAGCAGGTATTTTCTTAACGTCAGTATTTATTAGCCTTAAGTTTTGGCAAGAATTCAGGGAGTTGCTGGTAGTTTAAGATGTTGATTGCGTTATTAATTGTTAGATATGTAAAGCAAACTAAAATTCAATAACATCTTAGCGATAATTTAGAGGGATTAAAAGTGATTAAATTAATGTCGTGCACTCTCTCATAATGTATGAAAATATTGCTAGTCATACACTTAAATACAGTTTAGTTGCTAGGTGGCAAGCAAATTCAGAAAGGCACTTTAAGAGAAACCTTAAAACATATTCACATTAACGCCACTGTTATGTGCATATCTTAGTCCACCTTAATCCAAAGCCAAAGCCCCAACCCGTTCTCATTTCTCACAGCAATATTACCTATATGGTTACTGGACTGCGCAGTTCCTTCCTTCATCAACTAACCGGCCTAGACCATTTGGACCGCCATAAACAGCTTGAACCGCTTGCCCAACAACTTGGAGATAAAGGCGACGAATTACAGGACCCGACGATTAGTGCATTGAAAAAGACTACGTTATAATGTTATTAAGGAGCACTATCTGGCCACACCGAACGCTTATGTTGCTTAAAGAGAACTTGGCATATCAGCATTGACATAAGGTTAAACTCTGTTATCTGACAATACTGAAACCAGCGTGTACAAAATTACTGCCAGTCTGCACTAAAAGGGGTCAATGTACGCAACTGCAGTAAGCATGACAGAGCAAGGGAGCTTTTACAGTTGTGAATACTAGCAGATTAGTCTATGTAATTCAGCTGACTAAACTATACCACAAAGCATGCGCAAACGTATGCTTGAACCTACTACACTCATAACACTTTTAACCTCGGTAGGCAGTTCCAAGCATTAAGTTCGATTCATGGGAAATATTCATAACCAGCCACTGAAACCTTCCCGTCTCCTCTATATCTCTTTTGTTTCGCAACCTTCCCTTCTACAATAACCTATGAAAGCTTCCCTTAGGATTTCTATCTCTTGCTTAATAATAACAAATGAAATCTTCCCTTTGAAATTAATTCTCTTTCTCAATAATAATAAGTGCAGTCTTCGCATACAAGTTTAAATGCTGCTTATTAAAAGTGATTTGCTGATTATTTCGACGAAACATAGAATGTGTCGTCGTCGTGGCCCTCAGTCGTTACCTGCAATAACCCAAAACTGTCCTTACCTTTTTTACAGTTACTGGATCGCTATCTGACTGCTACATCGAACTGCGACATGAATATACTTACTCTGTTTTACTATTTTACTATACTCTATTAGCAGCTGGTGGGCTGTCATAATAAGTCGCTGTATTTATTACCAAAGCTGACGTTATTCTTTAACAGCAAAGCTGACGTTATTCTTTAATAGCAAAGCTGACGTTATTCTTTAATTAATTTGACTGACGTTACGCAATTCACAGTTAAACTTTTTCTTGACAACAGTAAAATGTTGCAAAGTTTTACGTCGATGGTTTTTGGAATAGATTATAATCAGTAACTCAATATAGCTGGCAAAAATTAATTATATTCTGAAAACGATTCTTCAAAAATTTACTGCTGGTAATGAAATGATTTTACAAACGTTCAAATGGGACTTACTTTTTACAGTAATCATAGAACTAGTCTTGAGTTTCTAAAAAAAAAAGAAATCAATAATATTAGTTCCTCTTATGATAATAATTAGCTGATGTCTCTGTGCATCGGTTTATAATCTCTTGTAAATCATAGCTGGTGGCTGGCAGGCACACCGCTCCTCTCAACCTCTCGCTTCAGACCTGCTACAGGATCGCTTCACATCTCGCTTACTACTTTGGTGCAGATATTCCATGCTGCCACAATTATTTCCAGAATGAAAAATATCAATTATTCCTACTTAGTCTTACTAATAAAATATAGACATCTTTCATAAACTGTGGTTTGAAAATAGACAATAGAAATACACACGTGTTACACCACTTACCAAACATTTGTTACATTCAGATTTGTCCGAAGTGCAGCAAGGCTCACCGTTCTCAATCGCCGTACACAGTGGTATCAACAGACACCATTTCACAACTCCACTGACCACCTCAGCGAAATACAATCCTAGCAGACCAAGGCAGCTGGGCAGGGGCAGTCCAGCCTCCGCACCCTTTGCAGGCCCACAGCACTCCTCCAAATTCCCTCTCTGAGACGCCGTCTGTAGATGTCCCGTCGTTCGTGCCTGAACCCCGACCTCTCGCGGCTAGTTTCCCTATTCGACTTCTCCAAATTCTCAAAAAGATCTTCTTGATGAAGGAAAGCGTCCCCCCCACATTGAGGGTCACATTTAGTAGTAAATGAAGCGGGTTTGCGCGATTTAATACTGATAGCGGATTGGCTGTTGTCTATATTAGCCACGCAGGGGACAGTACATTAGCGTGTATTATGTGGGCTAAAAAATTGCTCGGCAAGTCTAAAGGCAGTTTGGAGTTCAGCCATTACGACATTAGGAGGTGTATATAAGACACTCTGAATCGATGTAACAATTTTGCGGAATTATGAGCTAAACTTCATCGTGACAGCCGCAGAGACAACACTAACGAAAGATATAGAGGGAACGCTTGAAACGTCCCCATAGAAAAATCAATGAATTACTGTGCCGATAAACCTCTTACATTATTTGATTTTCAAACAGCTGAGCAGAACTGAACGTATTCAGACATTTCGCTCTTTACCTATTCTGATCAACACTAAACTGACACACAATATTTTTAGCGCAACGCAATCTGACTTTCAATAATTCCTACAAGAGAATGGCCCTGACTAACATTAACCTATGCGTTTCACAAATCACTTACCTCACAAAAATCTTCGTTACTCGAACTACTGCAATACAGCGAGCGCCACTACTGCCAGCTGAATAAAAGATTCAAACTACTGAAGGCACTAACTCCTGATAGGCATAGTTAGCGAATGAAAGATTTTGATAGAGAACAAACGATGTATTTACCTTAATAGTGTTCAAGAGTTATAATATGTACATCAGTCCATGAATCCAATATTACAACTTCACTCTTTCTGATGGACACACGTCCAGATCGTCCGCTCTCAAAATTCCGCCATCTCTCTCCCCACATCCACCACTGCTGGCGGCTCACCTCCAACTACGCATCGCTACGCGCTGTTAACAGCCAACTGCCCAACACTACAATGGCGACTATTCCAACAACGCCACCCAGTCACAGACTGCACACAGCACAGCCAGTGATTTTCATACAGAGCGCTACGTGACGTTACCAACATAAAAACCTAAACAGCCTACTTACACACGCTAAGTTCTGGTTTTTATGACTGCACTATGATTTTTGAAAAAACTAAAATCAGCGTGGCATATTGTGCAAGATGGGACGAAGAACTGTACGTTCAGAAGGATCGGGTTGTGGAATATTTGAGCAAGCACTCTGCACAGACAGTCCTTATTCTATTCTTTCCAGTAACAAGTCCGGTTAAATACGATAAGCTGCTATCTATATGAGTGACCTAACTGTGTGTGAATGACGGAATTGTAACTTCTAACTAGCACGGACTCGGCGGTGTTTTGTATGAAATAAGTAGCAAGTTTATCTAAGTTTTAGTTGAAAAACTATCTCTTATCAAAGCCTAGTAATCGTCAAACAAGAAAACATTAGATGCACCCTTTAGATTCCTGTAATGCTACTGGTTCTAATGCAGCTCATACAGTCGACAAACATTATCCGTGTTTTAGCAGGAAAGACGTGAGTGCTGCAGGTGAGTGGAACTATTTACGGCCGGCAGAACATTTAACCGCGCCATTGCAGTCTCTGCCCCGTATATACACGAGAGAGTACTGAACAACAATGCCTCCGAGTTTTATTTATTCTGTTTTAATACCGAGTCATACGTGTTACTCTGACGACACCTGTAACCGAGTGGTTCTAGGCTCTTCAGTCCGGAACCACCCTGCTGCTACGGTCGCAGGTTCGAATCCTGCCTCGGGCATGGATGTGTTTGATGTCCTTAGGTTTAGTTAGGCATAAGCAGTTCTACGTCTAGGGGACTGGTGACCTCAGATGTTAAGTCCCGTAGTGCTCAGAGCCATCTGAACCATTTGAACGTTACTCGGACGACATTTCCTCTGCCGCTAGAGTGCTGCCAGTTGTAGCGTGTAACGTGGCGGTGTGTACCGGAACTATGTCGGAGCATGGGAGGCTTTCAGAGAACTAAATCACGAATTGGGAGAGTTCGTCCACACATGGCGCACCCTTTCCATCAGCAGGACAGTGCCAGATCACACACGAACGCTGCGACATCTGCATTAATTAGACGCCTTGGTTTCATTGTCAACGTTTCATCCCCCATACAGTTCAGGCGTAGCCCCACACAATTTTCATCTATTTCCGAAGCTTAAAGAACACCTTCGATGACTTCACTTTGATAGTGATGAAGCGGCATAAGCAGAGGAGAGATTGTAGCTCCGCCAACAAAGTCAAACATTCTACAGTGACGGTGTCAACACATTGGTCTCTCACTGGGACAAATGTGTTCATCTCCGAGGCGTCTTAACTGCACCACTAACAAAACTACACGTCTCCATTCTTCAACACCTTACTGCTTAAGTGCAAATAAGCATGAATGGCTTGCTTTTGCCACTTGGAGATACTAACTAACCTTAAAACATGGTACTCCTAGTAGCTATAATTATTAGACTGCAAATGAAGCAATTATTGACGTAATATTATTCAGTACACCGTCCCCAGTCACCAATAAAAGTATCTGCACCTGTACCCCTTAACACCCTGTATGCAGGGTGGTGAGAAGCAGTCTGAAAAGCTTGTAAGGCCGTTGCAGGGTAGGTAGCGCTGAAAAATAATTGTGAAGGAAAAAATTCGATATGTTCCACATTTCCAATTTAATTACCATTGAAATTATCAGATGGCTGTGAGCACTACGGGACTCAACTTCTGAGGTCATTAGTCCCCTAGAACTTAGAACTAGTTAAACCTAACTAACCTAAGGACATCACTCACATCCATGCCCGAGGCAGGATTCGAACCTGCGTCCGTAGCGGTCTCGCGGTTCCAGACTGCAGCGCCTAGAACCGCACGACCACTTCGGCCGGCATGAAATTATCCAATAAGGACATTGTGGGCGCAAATTCTAGCAGCTGGCCAGAGAAGGAGATGCGAAAGGTATTTTTCGTTTGGTTTTCTCACGGAAAACAAGAGAGTGATACAAAAATTGAAATCTTGACGGTAGCAAGGATCTAACTCACCACCATTTTCCCTTTTTTTGCCTTCTGTTTCCGCTAACGAGACGAAGAAGACATTTGGCGACTGCACCTCTGGGAGGCTGCTTGGATTTGCACATACAACCTATCCTGCAACATTCTTACAAGATTTTGAGACTGTTTCCGACCACCCTGTGCATATGCTTACCATAGTACCAACTTCAGCACGGCAGGACGACAAAAATGTGTCTATCCGTGCAGCAGATCTGCGAATAATCTCCTGCTGCTATGTGATGACTAGAGGGGACGCAGAACATACAGCTACCTTTCAACTGGAAACAGTAATAACGAATGTATATGGTGCACTACAAAGTGTGCGCTGTCACGCGCATCACAGCGATTTTCATAGTTCACATGCAGATCCGGTGCAATCAAAAGCCATACTGACAAGGGAAACTCCCCATCGCAACCACCTCAGATTTAGTGGTAAGAAGGCCCAGTGGGCATCACGTCAAAACCTCAACACTGATGGCATGTAAACGTGAAGAATGTGTACTGAACCGTAAAAAAAAAAAAGGGGGGGGGGACCAGTGAATTGTCCGAGGACAACACGTGCAATATGGAGCAGCGTCCGACAGCAACTGCGTCGTCGAAAAGTGGGCGCTATGTTCGACTACCAGGTGGGCGAGACGTGTTCACGCATATCCCTCGTGCTAGTTCTTTTTCTTTTTTCATTGTTGTTCCCTGTATTCAAATTTGTGTCCATGTCGTCGTGTTCCGTCCGCCTGCAACAGCGAGGTGTAGGGTAGGGACCTACACTGCCAGCTGATTCTGCACAACTACTCTATTAGCAACCGAAAGGAAGTGGGTTTCGAATGGGACCCGCAAACATTTGATGACAGGGCGACAAGTCAACCGAACCCTCCACCGGAAAACGTGTCTAGTGTGTCATACACGCCATAAGTGACAGTACGTGTGTCATATGATATGAATCACTTATCGACACAACTAATTTGTATGACTGGTAAGTGAAGGAGACATGCCTCCTTGCCCGATGTAGGTATTCGTAAGGATGTGAAAGTGATCGCTCCCAAACATAATAGTTTGTCACATTAGCTGCCACAAATCGAACGCAACAGTTTCACAATTACACAGTTTCTCTGTGCTCCGTGAAAACAAACGTTTTTGAAACTGCGTTCAGTTTTGGAAGTTTTGACTCTTGAATTTCTTTCGTGTAACATAGTTCACATTCGTTTATTTGTTGTGTTCATTTTTGTGAGACGTCTGTGTAGTATCTCACCTGCTCTCACTATTCATCACATTTACTTGCGACGGTAACGTAATC
This sequence comes from Schistocerca piceifrons, assembly GCF_021461385.2. Classification (NCBI taxonomy): domain Eukaryota; kingdom Metazoa; phylum Arthropoda; class Insecta; order Orthoptera; family Acrididae; genus Schistocerca; species Schistocerca piceifrons. The sequence continues at coordinate 741,268,722 of NC_060138.1, forward strand.
TTACCACATGTTTCATATTCTATTACAAATGTATAACATGACAACTGGCACGGCTACGGAAAGAGAACAAACATTCAATGACCGGATGGACAGTCCACAATGTGAAAAACATACAAATGAATGGCACGAGCGAGTTCTGAGCACATTGCGTTCGGTTTACAGGCCAACACCGTGACCAATTTTTTTTTTCTTTTTTAATGATCCTTCTCGACGCCCAAAGCGACGCAGAATGGGTATGGGTCGTAACCCAAGGCTTGGCCATCATGTACCGTTCCCGCCCTCCAGGAACTAAGGAAAGGGTAGGGAACTTGGAGTAGAGGTACAACGAACATCGTTTATTTACATATATTCCTTTTATTATTTTTTTATTTTTATTTACTTATTGTTGTCATTAATACCATAACCACAACGCCACAGCAGGTGTTAAGATTGGACAGTTCACTGTTTTTATTTTGATTTTCTTTCACAGTTCAGGACAGCTTGTTCCTGTTTTCATGCAAGATCCGTGTTCAGTTTCTGGCGCGCTACACACTGGGCCGTCTTGCCACTAAATGTGAGCGGGGTTCGATGGGGAGTCCCCCTTGTAAGAATGTAAACACAGTGGAAGAGTCGGTGAGTGTGACTTTGCACCGTTACGGAGTGAGAAAGCCGCTGTGTCTCTCTGCGATGCACAGGTGACGGGGCGCGGTGCTGGCGGACGGCATCGGCCATCATTAGCGGCGGCCGAGACAAAGCCCGGCCGGTCTGGCCGAGGGACGTCAGATAGGGACCCCCCCCTCTCCCCCCCCCTCCTTGCCAGCCACCCTAATGATGCCGCCGCCCCCTCTACCTCTGGCCGCCTGTTTTATGCCAGACGCGCCCACGTTGTCAGCGGCCACTGCTGTGTCTTGCCAGTCTCCTCCTGAACGACCGCAACACATTATCAGCTCACTACTGGAAATAACAGTAATATTTGTAAACTGCTGAGGAATTACTTTTTTGAGCTCTTCGTTAACGTTTGTTAGCAGCCAGCCTGCTGCACATGTTTTATCTTTAAAAGTTTCTGTATATGAAAGAAGAAAAGTCCTACACAGCGTCTAGTTGTCCAGTGAAATGTAATAATAATAACTACTGTATTTTGTGACACTGTAGTCAAAATTTGTCGGTGATCAGCGGTACTGAAATGCCCTATTGCTGTAACAAAACAGAGGAAATGTTTCTCTTGATTTTGTGTAAGAGCACGAGTTCACTCACTCTTTTTTGTCTTTCTCTGATAGTGTGTCGTAACGAACAGATATGCTGGGTAACTTGTGTTGAAATTATACGTGTTTGTTGAATTACAGTAATTAAATGTGATATTCGTTTAGAAATTCAGTAATCATTTTTAAATCCTTCAACTCCTAGTATGATAGTATGAATTGTAACATGTGTTTTTGCTGTTGTAAAACGTTTTGCAGATAGGATCCAACTGAGTCGGCAGATCATTGTTCTAAACAGTGAAGGAACCGGAGATCAAAGTTCAATTATTTTAATGTATCTTGCAGTCATTGCATGCAAGAGATGTACGAATTATTCGGCAATTCGTCTCCGAACAACGTTGTTGGCAGTGTTTTCCCATGTTAGACACCGCCCCTGTTTAGTACTTAAATGGTCCACCATCTTATAATGATCTGTTGTCCTCCTTTGAAATTATAAGAGTGAAGTAAAACTAAAGCCAATAGTGAGTCGCAACGCATCACTACGTTACTGCAGGGAGGACACTTATGACTGAAATGAACTTCATACAACAAATGAAGTACGTGACAATGCGTAAACATTTCGAATTAGAGAGCTCTGGATGATCCCAGACTCTGACAATTGGGTACAGTGTGGAGTACCCCTGTCCGGCAATCAGAGCATCTCAGCATGGTGGTTTGAAATGAAGACCGTTCTCCATATGTCCCAGAGGGACTTTGTGCGGTTTGTATACGAGTCTATAAGATATGAAGAGTGGTTGTTGGAAAATGGTGACTAACCATTTGCCTACCAGCCGTAGCACGAGTGTCGAAACGACCCTTTCGTGTCGGCCTTGGAGCTCAGCGTCTCGCGAAGCCTCATTTGTGGTCGCGGCCAGAATCTGGGCACACTCACCGACATGTGGAGCTGAAGACATATTACGCGGCATATTGCTCGTCATATTTATTCGGGAACATTTACTTATGAACGTGGATTAATTCTCTATATTATTGTACTATCAAACCTGGTTAAAAGGGGGTCGTCACTCTCTCCGTAAGCCGCAAAGCGGGTTGCACTCGTTACTGTTTCAAAACAAGTGATTATTGCTCTGTAGCTATCCAACTGCATTCACTGCACCACTGGACTGGAAAATTTACACTCCTAACAGTTGGTACACCATCTTCAGCTGGCCCCTAGCAACTTCCGGCAATAATTCCCACAAAGACAAAAAGCCGGATAAGTGTGAGCAGGACTCGCAGTCTGAGTGTTCCAGACAAACTTAATTATGCCTCGCAGATGATAGTAGTAATAATTTCGTGTGACTCTGTGACTGATGCAATTCTTTCTATTGGACGCCAATTCGCCGACTTCCGCCTCCCTAACCTACACCAGTTGTACAACCAGAGATAGGGGTCCTACAGTTTAACGTGGAATCGAACCACGTGTTGTCTCTGGCGACTCCTGACATCATTTAGAGGTGAAGCCTAGGTTAACACGAAGACTGAAAAATCCGTAGTCCGACAGCGATTCAATCCCGCGACTGCTGAGTTTGCAGGTATGCGCTTTACCACTAGATCTTTAGATCCATTATGGATATACTTACTTCATCTACAGGTTCTGAAGGGCGACTTTGCGAGTATCGAAATATGTGACATATATCGCCGTATCTTTTGATTGCATTGACTTAGAATTCTAATTTTCATACCGCCAAGGGGCCGTAGCCCTTAGTATGTGACACACATTTCTACCGCTACCCGTTCCTGAGAATAAGGGGTCATAACAGTTTGACAGACAGAGAGACAGACAACATAGAGACCCAACAAGGGTCACATTTTAACCAGTTGTTGTATTGAATCATAAAGAAAGGAAAATAAGTCAGTTAGTCAAAGGACACACAGAAAAAAAAACCATTCTTCAAGTTTCCATAGAAACAAATGTAGTTTATTGCTTTTATTTAGACCTCGGCAAATCTACCTCGTTTATTTAAGCATCATTCCTAGCTTAATACGTGATCTCTGCCTACTGATCGCCTGCACACTAAATAAACTGCAATACTCGTTTATGAAAAAGGAAATAATTCAACCACAACGCCAAGCCCTTTCATTGTAACTCACTTCAGAATGCGTTTTCCACATTTGAAAATTAACTTAGTTGATCACTCACGATCACTTACTGCGGACCTCAAAAATACACTTCGAAATAAATCGTCAGCCAGAGATGGTACACGGCTTACCTCGTACACCTCGAAAGACCTCAAGGCTGACTTGTTCATTTCGCGGTCTCCAAGCAGCTTCACGAAATTATTTTGCGCTCATGCCATTCGGTCTGTCACACTCGTCAGCAGAATTGCGGCAGTGTTAATGACCATGTCCTGCTCACGCTAATAACATTTCTCTACGAAGTGCTTTTCCCTCTCACAGTCTTTCAAAAATTTAATTTTTATCCACCCTTAAACGACCATAATATACTCTATTGCAACCGTTTAAGGATTACGGAAAGACCCACCCGTCATCTCCAGGCTGGACGAAAGACCCGGTCTTCTAGATACTGGAAATTCTTTCAAATGTTAGCAATGGCGAACACGGCGATTACAGACTGGCAGCCAGGAACGATATGTAATAATTCATTAGGCTACTTGGCAGGTGGATGTGAAAGCCAGGGAATAGGTGGTGTTCGTCGTTCTTCGAAAAAACCATGCACATCTTCACCGCGTGTAACCAAGCGTTTGCTGCTGAAATACGCCATGTGAAGTTGCCTGGAGGGCGGCCGTAGCTCGAACTCTTTGGTGTAGCGGTTGTTGATCTGTTATCAAGAGGCATAACGTGAGATCGTATGTTATATCCAATAACACTTCAGCTATTCAACTTAGTGGGCCACTACACCGTTTAACAATGCAGGCCCCCAGACTGAAATCATCACGATACCGTCTAAAATGTATGCAGCTTTCACAATTTCTTCACAATTACATTCTGTTATCTAAGAATTATAACGAAGGCCTTACAACTCGCATTATTGCGGATGATAAAAATTGTATACAGTTGCACATTGGCTCCAGTAATCCTGTGCTTAGCCGACATGATAGACGAATTTGTATGGTACAGTGTTGGCCATCGGTTGCTCTGAATACTTTGCCTGTGCAGAAGTCACATATCGCTGCGTAGTTCTCTATCTACTAGTGCCACATGCATTACTGTTAGAGCAAAATGCCCTGCATGGATCAAATGAATTGAAATGTGAACCCCTTTTCCCGGAGATGGTTACGTCGTAATGGAACTCACTCGTATGCTGATATTATGCCGTTTGGCATCTAGAACCAATACAGGTACAAGATCTCACTTTTTCACAAACCTGCATGGTTTTTCACTGGAGGAGCAAGCAGTAAAGTTAAGTTTTCAGTAGCAACACAGACGGTAACACTACTTGCCCTTCTATGAGCCATCTCGACGCCATCTTAATCAGTATTGTTGGTAAACTGACCTGCACACTATGAAAGTTACGATTCAAATGAGCTATTCTTCCTCGATGTTGCAATCTTCATAAAAGTTGCCACAGCTTTATCAGTCAATTGGTTTGGTGTGTGAAATGTTATAAAACAATTTTTCTTTTGCCTCTCGGTCTGTTTGTATACAAAGAATGTGTATATATACGTATGTAAGTCCAGGATCTCCTCTCAGACCTCTCGATCGATTTCAACCAAATCTCGCACAAAAACAGCAGGCCTCATGAGTATCAGTACTGTGGAATTTATAACCTCCTGGCTCCAATAGAAGTGGATATACGGACAAAAACGTGTTTTTTCCAGCTCGTGTTGTATAGGCTGCCCTGCGCAACAGGCATGTTGTGTTCAAGTAGTATCAAGCTGCCAATTCAAACTGCTTTTGAAGGGCAGTCTACAAGTCTGGGATAAGAAACAGTTGTCCATGCCCCAATATGTAGGCTCTTAATGACAGGCATGTTGTGCCTTATTCAGCTGTACTGCAAGGGATACAAGTGTTGATGAGCATGTCTGGGGACAGATTGAGTGAATGGATGGAGTGAGATGGAGGAGGAAATGGATAGAGACAGTGAAGGCGAGAGAGTTGCATGTAGCAGGTGACGGATGTTGAGGGATAATGGGCAGGTAGAAAAGGAAGAGAGAGAGAGAGATGGAAGGAGAGAGGGGGAGGTGGAGACGGTCAGACAGACGGGAGAGGAAGTTATGGTCATAAAGAAGGATTGGAGGAAATGGACAAAGAGAAAGGGAGGGGGAGATGTAGAGAGGTAGAGAGAAAGAGAGATGTAGAGGGGGGTGGGCAGAGGAGATAGATAGTGGTAGGAGAATGAGGTGGAGAGACCAAGGGAGGAAGAGATAGAGATAGAGGACGAGGAGTAGGAGGAGGTGTATTCAATACATAAGTCGAATGCATAAGTCTTGGGGAAAGGCAAGTATTCCATATTTTTGAAAAAAACGTCTGTTGTGCCTCGGATAGGAGATGTATTATTTTCTGTAAAACCATTGTTACTAAAGTACTACAGAATATAAGGCGGCATTCACATTGATGACGATTATTTTTTAAACAATGGAAAATCCAAGACGATATTCTTAATAATTCTTATTCGACTATAATCGACGAGGAACTTAATCAGTGCAACTAATGCACACAGGAGATAAGAAGCGTGTTATTTTGCTGAGAGAACAGCACTCATAAGTTAAGAAGAAGGAAGGAAAGCTAAAGTTCAAAGTTTTTTTACGTTAGCACCATTAATAAGGGAAGCTAGATGGTGAAATGAATAGGATTCCAAGTGTCCTATTCAATGGCACCACTCCAGCATATTCAATACGAATCATAAGAATGTAGCAAGGAACAGCAGGATCGCAGCAAGCAGTCAGTTGACCCTCCACTGCTGAGAGAAGCGGTGGGTATCCATGCGTGGATTGCATGGAAACAGCTCAGTAAGTTTGATGGGCGAGAAACATGAGAGAATGCCAGAAAGCAGCTAAGGCGTGTAGACGTTGCTCACGAAGACATCGTGAATGAAGCTGTTGGTGCACCAATGTGGACTGCCGAACATGTCTACAGGGAATGAAGCACCACTCGCAGCCACGTAGTTTAGTGTAAGAACAGTGATCTTAATCAGATCCCAGCGACGGGAACCTGAGATAAGTGTCATAGCTGACCAAAGAAAATCGGTTTCAGATGTAACATGAATTATTCGTGTCAGTAAACTAAGGTTCATTTGAACCAGCTTCAGAGTGGATGTTTAGGAAACTGCACACAATGGGCATTTGGAGTCGGATACCTCCGGAGAGGTCATTGTCCACTGCTGGATATAAAGCAGCAGACATTTAATTGGAAAAACAACATCGCATCTAAATAGTAATTAACTGGAGGTGTTTAGTGCGGTCCGAAGAGCCGCGCTTTGCCTCTTTTGAAAACGACTCAAAGCGTCGAGTGCTCCGGCGGTAGAATGAACCATTTAAATTGCACTGTATGGCTTTAACTGTTTTGAGGGTGATATTCCTACTACGACTTGGGAGCACTCATTCAGATTATTGTGAAAATGAACCGGGATGATTATTTGAACATTCTCGGTGACCAGGCATTGCCCCATCTTCTACATATTCACGACGACTACGATGTGGACGCTCCCATCTCCAAGGTGACAATATCTACGTTTCTGTTTGACAAACACACAGGCAGTCTGTCGTTAAGTCACCAGAGCTTAATCCTTTAGAAAACGTACAATGTGGTGCCAAGTCACGGGGTAGCATATACAGATGACGTTAGTATCGCGTACGCAAAGTACAAGAGGCCAGTGCGTTGCCGGAGCTGTAATTTGTACTCAGGTGATTCATGTGCAAAGGTTTCTGACGTGATTATGACCACACCACGGGAATTAACAGACATTGAACACGGAATTGTAGTTGGAGCTAGACGCATGGGACTCTGCATTTCGGAAATCGTTGGGCAATTCAATATCCCGAGATCAACAGTATCAATAGAGTGCCGAAATACCAAATTCTATGCTTCACTCCTGACAGCACGACATTACCTGCAGCGCCTCTCCTGGGCTGGTGACCATATCGATTGGACCCTAGACGACTGGAAAACTGTGACCTGGTCAGACTGAGTCCTGATTTCTGTTGGTAAGAGCTGATGATAGGGTTCGACTGTGGCGGTGACCCCTCGAAGCCATGGACCCAGGTTGTCAACAGGGTACTGTGAAGTCCGAGGTGACTCCAGAGTGGTGTGGGCTGTGTTTACTTGGAATGGACTCGCTCCTCGTTTATATTCGGCTTCTTGAAGACCGTCTGCAGCCATTCATGGACTTCATGTTCCCAAACGATGAAATTTTTATGGATGACACTGCGCCATGTCACTGGGTCACATTTGTTTGGGATTAATTTGAGTACATTTCGAGCGAATGACACTGACCACCCATATCACCCGGCTTAAATCCCATAGAACTTATGTGGGACATAATCGGGAGGTCAGTTCGCCCACAAAATCCAGCCACGGCAACACGTTCGTTATTATGGACGGCTATAGAGGCAGCATGGCTCAGTATTTCCGCAGGGGACTTCCAACGACATGTTTAACCCATGCCACGGCAATTGCTGCACTACCATCGGAAGAAGGAGGTCCGACACGATATTAGGAGGTATCCCATGACTTTTGGCACCTCATTGTAAAGGGCTGTTGAGAAGAACCACGCAAAAAAGAACACCCCTACAACTTGGTAGCTATATCAACAGTGAGTTTATTCAGCTCGACATGTCACACCTAAAGAAACTTGTTAACCCACTTCCTCGTCAGATTGGGATCATTGTCAATGTTGGAGACGCCGTTACATGGCATTAGCGTTATGTCTCCTGGAAGTGATCAGTTTTTTTGTCCGGTGCACCTATGATGTTTACTACAACGAGAAGTCACGGTTTGTACCAGAGAGCAGGCACAGACATCGTGCGGTAAGAACCGTCTTCGAAACCGAGGCCCGCGAGATGCGATCTGCGACAGGAAGCACTAAGGAACCCACGTCACCCCGCTGGCGCCGCGCCGCGCGCCCGAAGATGCACGACGGCCGTCGCGGGCGCCACCGCACACCTAACGGAAGCAGGCGGATTTTTTTGTGCGCGGGGCGGAGCCGCGTCGCTCATCTGATAAGCGGTGATTAGTGGCGGCCGCGGCCAGGTGAATGGACGGCGCGCCTGCCAGATAGCATCGCCAGTCCGCATGAATGGGGAGGCGGCCGGGCGCCGCATTTGTCGCGCCGCCTCTCGCGATGCCATCGACATGGCGGGCGTAATGCTGCGCTCGGCCAGGACGACCGGTCGCAACACGAAACAAAGGAAGCGGCCCGCGACGGCAAAAAAGGCCGGGCCCGGAACAGGAATCGAAACAAGCGCCGTGGAGCGCGCCCGATCCTGGCGCCGGCGATGCGTCGCCCACCCGGCGCCACCGGCCGCCACTGTTGCCAACCTCACCACAGCACCGATTCAAAAGCCATGGCGACTGGGTTGCTCATTTCAGTTAAGACCAGTTTGCACTGGCTGTCACGTCACGTCAAAACATTCTGCAGCGCATTTCAAGTAACTGCATCCACACTGGCCGTCACCTCACGTCACATCACGTACATAACATCACGTCAAATCACCGTTAAGGTTCCTCGAGAAGATAGTTTTGACGGCTGACGTCACCATCCGTTGTTAATCACATGATCACCAAGCTCATTACCTCCCGATATGCAGCCATGCGCTCGTCTTCGTATTTCGTTACATCGTGATCTTCGTGGGTGATATCAGTTGTTATTCTAAGTCTCTGTAGTTAGTTATTTTTGATGTTCACTATAAATCGTATGGTTTGTTATTTCTTTTGTTAAAATTTATAATTTCATAATGAAATAAATGGTTCAAATGGCTCTAAGCATTATGGGACGTAACATCTGAGATAATCAGTTCCTTAGACTTAGAACTACTTAAACCTAACTAACTTAAGGACATCACCCACATCCATGCCCGAGACAGGATTCGAACCTGCGCCGGTAGCAGCAGCGCGGTTCCAGACTGAAGCGCCTAGAACCGCTAGGCCACAGCGGCCGGCCCTTATAATGAATTATGAAAGATTAATTACAGGGGTGAGGCAGTAGTCTGAATTGTACGACACGAGCTTACTAAATTACTTGCTCTCTATTGTATTTATAAAGTGGATTTTTGTACATACCGGTCCCGTATTTACGGTTTTACAGTGAAATGGATTCCAACTGATTAGTAAGTGTTACGTTGTCATCCATTTCTGATGTTGATACAGAAATGGACTGAAACTTTCAGACAGTGCAACA